>NC_056744.1:820214632-820533132 GCF_019279795.1 Protopterus annectens
GAGCTGAAGGGAAAAGGGCAGACCTGGGTTAAGAGATAACTGGTCCATCCACCAAAGAAACTCCCTTCTGACAAATCCCCAAACCGGAATATGAAAAGATAAAGGGGTATTGATGCTGAGTCCAGGCTGATCTGAGGTACCACTGAAGTTTTCCCTCGTGAAATCTGGCTAAGGGAACCTTGATAATCATAGCAGCCAAGAAACCCTGGAATCCTGAGAAATTTCCTGGAAGAAGATAACTAAGAAAAAAACTAAAGACAGACTACCAAGTTTGCTGCACGGTGAGTAACAGCTTAATTTCAGCTCTTGCAGTATGAAACCAGAAACTCAGAAGAGAAAGCCAGTGAATTTGTCTTTTTGGATACATTTCAGTTAATAACTAGTAAGTGCACTGCCTGTATGCCAGCAAAGAAGAAATTTAGAGAACCTGAAAGAAAAACAATCACAAAATATGAGGAAAACATTATCTGGGAAGAATCCCATAGCTGTTCAGCACAAAGCAGTTCAAGCTCCAGCTTTGGTGCAAGACATGACTTCCAGTAAGCTACAGGAAAAATAAGTCAAATGTACTCATAGCAGACTAAAATTAACAGAATACTGAACTCATACAACAAAAGGCTGGAAAAAATGAAGAAGCTTTAAACAGATATTCAGATGAGCTGATAAGACTGCAAAAATTAGAGGTTGAATGAATAAATGGTTTGCTGAGTGTGAGACTGCTCAATAACAGATGTTTAAAAATGGCAGCATTAGAGGACATACCAAGTGGAAAAACCTGAGATTTTCTGCTGTACCAGAGAAACTGAAAGAAAAAGACTATATTAATTTTAAGAAAGCCAGTTAAGCAACTGGCCTGGTATTCCACAGCAGGAGTTGGTAATTGAAAGGACACATTGTATGTATGTTCCAAACCTGGCCATGAGAAAGCAGCCAAGTCCTTTGATAGTAAAGATGCAATCCTACCAGCAGAAAGAGATGATTCTGACAAAACTGTGGCAGAAGGACAAAGTACTAAAAGTTGGAAACAGTAGAGTATTTGGTGTAAAGTGAGCAATTATTTCCACAGGCAGAAGAGGAGATAATTTATTCCAGCAAACAGGGAATGTCTAGAAAAGGTGTGAGATTTAAGGTGCTGTATCCAGCTATCTTCAGAATATTTTTTTCCTGGAGGTTCAAAGTCATTTTTTGATGCAGAACAAGCTAAGGAGGAAATACAAAAGTTTGTCCAACAGAAGGGGACACTGCTTCTTATTCTTCTGATAATATTGCTCATAGAAAGACTATGCCAGTGCAACTTTTTCCAGTGTTCTAAAGGAAATGCTTGAAAGACAGAAATAAAAGCACAGGAATTGACTAGAAGACCCATTAGCACATTTGAAATGAACCAGAGACTGAATTTGGGAGATGGTGATTAAAAGGAAGAAAACCAGCAACTCGTAAATCAATGAATCAATTACATTTGTGAAATATGACAGAACAAGAAAGCTTAGAAATATTGGACTTGTTTGACTTTCTTAAACATATAGGAAACTCCAAAGCATATGCCCTACTTCATATAATTAATGTCTGGAATAATATTAAGGAGTGTGGAAGAGGACGTAGAGAGGTAACCAAGTAAAATAGATTGTTTATCTTAACAGTACTTCTGTAAACCATGACATATAGTGCATGCTATAAAGTAAGTTTTTTTCAGTTATTTCTGTATGTAATAGGAATACTGCAGCAAACGTGCACCCCTTTTTTTCTTTTTTTTCTTGTTCAGTTTTAATAAATGTGGGCACTGCAATGTAAAAAAGATAAGAAACCCTGAACAAAACAACATTATACAAATAAAATGCATATGCTTTTTCTTACTTTTGCAAAGGGGGGGTGACTGGATTAAGGCCCTTGGCTTGATCTAATGACAAGTTTTAAGTGTAATGCAAGTAAATAAAAAGAAAAAAAACATTGAACATAATGCAGTCTTCCTCTAGCAAACAAATGCTCACAGTGCAACAAGAGAAGTTTATAGTGGAAGGCAACTGTGTATCTGGTTTTCATGTTTCTATGAAGACGATATGATGGGGGCAATAAAAACAGAATATTTATTTCTTTCAACAGCTAGGAAACAATGTTTTCTGAAAGCATTCAAGTTCTTTTCTACATCTAGGAGAGAAATAAAGATAAAACAAAAACAGACAGCACTTAGTGGAAGTATAAGCGCAGGGTGTACTGTACATCTTAGCATGGATAACTTTCATTAATTCAAGCCTATGAGTATGTCTCTCAATCTGGGACAATTGTTCCTTCATATTGGGGGGGGGTTAAACTTCATTATTTTAAGATGTACGTAGCTTTATGTTCTGGTATACAGTTAATAGTCTTGTTAGATGTGACAGGTTCAAATGGATAAGACAAGATACAACTGTATAAAAGATCAACATGCCAAACATTAGTGTATGCATATAATATAAAAGAAGAAACTTGATATTTAAAAACAGCTGTTATACATAGCAGGTGGGAATAATAACTTTCTATCATGATGATAACACTTTCCATATAATCTTTAAATGTAAGTGGCCTCACAGATATATACAAAAATAAAGTAGTGAACTATATTTCAAATGAAAAGTGCAAATAACTATGCTACAGGAGACACACATGGAAAAAATGAGCATGTGAATATGATAAAAAAAGGATTTCAGGTCAGTTATTCAGAGGAATATCTGGGACAAAGGAAAAGGGAAATATTTATATTAATTGTGAGAGGAGTTTTAACAGTGACAAAAGAGGAAAAAAGATAATGATAGATTTGAAGGACTAAGGGGCTACTGGCAAGAGAGAAAGATTATGCTGGCATATTTTTATATTCCACCTAAAACTGCTACAATAGAGCTTAAGAAAATTCTGGGAGAAATAATCAGCTTTCAATAGGGAATATTACTTACAAGTTGGGACTGGAATTCAATTTGCTACAGTGAGGATGTATCTGGGACCTAGAAAGGAAAATATCACAAAAGAGGGAATATTTTTGAAGAAATTTATGAAATATGTGTTATAGAAGATGTTAACTGAGTAGTAGGAGTTCAGAGAAAATTTATATATTATTCCCCAAGGTACAAAAACTGGGCTTAGCTACACAAAAATTATATTTCAAAGGAGCATGTGCAACACTGACAGTTTTGATATGTGTCCAATAACTATTTCAGATCATGCAACAATAATACCTAAAATAAAAATGCAGGGTAATGAAATAAACAAGAGACACTGGCACTTTCTCAGCATTTGGTTAAAAAGAGGAATGGGAAATGGAAATTATTCAGGCATTATTACAGAAGATAGAAATTTCTTCTGAAAATATAGCTAGGGAGTGAGATAAAATTAAAGTCAAGTTTAAAAAAAAGTGTAAATAAAAGAAAAAGAGATATGATTAGGATGTAACAAGAATTATTTACAAGAGACTAACAATTACTAAAGTATTGCAGAATAGGGGGAATATCACAGAACACAAGGCACAATTGCAAAATGCTAAAGAGAAAATAAGGGACTATCTTGATAATATACATGTGTTTAGAAAGATTGCTGTTGACTGTTTTTTGATAATAATTCCAGAGTACAAAAACTTTTAGCAAAACGGCTGAGGCAACAGAAAGTAGACAAGGGTTGCTGACAAGCCTAGGGAGTCTATAACAAGGAAAACAACAATTGATCATCTAGCGGTTGATTTCAGAAATTTTATAAAAGTCTGTATAAAGCAGAGAAATGTGGAAATTAAGAAAAAGTACAAATGGAAACGTTTATGGAAGAATTAAATATGCCAAGGTTAGCGGTAGATGAGGCTCAATTATTAACTGTTAAAACGAGAGGAGATGAGCTAAAAATGGTGATATACAATCAATCTCAGGAAAGTCCCCAGGAATAGATGATATTCCTGTGAATGGATCAATGTGGTTTTGTTGTGGAAGACAAACAATTGTGAACGTTAACAGAATGACGATGATCCAGAAGGAAGCTGAATATAAGAAAATACCACTGCTGTTGGTGGGACTTGATGTAGAGAAAGCATCTGAAAGACTAAACTAGGATTTTATGAGTAGGGCAATAGAAGTATTTGCATTCCCTGATAAAATTATAAGGTTGATTAGGAGGATATATGAGGGATCAGAGGTGAAAATTAAAGTGGGGGGTTCCTCTCTGGTTAGTTCTGTTTGGGCAGAGGAACAAGGCAGGGTTTTCCTCTTTCCCCTTTGTTATTTGTGTTATATTTAGAACTGTTGTCAAAGAAAATAAGGGACTCAGAAATTCAAGGATATAATTGGTATAATAGTCCATAAAAGTTGGCTTCATTTGCAGATATTATTATTTTATACCAGATAAAAACATTTCAGTGCTGTGGAACATTCTGAGACAGTTTTCAAGTCTTTTTGAGATACAAAAAAATAATGAAGATAAAAGAAAGGCAATAGCTGTAAACTATGTACCCATACACAAATTGGTTCAGAAATACCCACATTTATGGGGGCATAATAAAATGAAGTACTTGGGAGTATGGATTTAAAAAGGATTCTGTTATGGCAGCTAAGGATATGTGTGAAGAAACTAAACAAAAGATGACAAAAACAGAGAAATTGGAAGTTCTGTTTGATGGATATGGACAGCAGGATACAAGCAGTGAAAATGTTTTTAGCCCCTTTAATTTTATACACAGGTCAGGCATAGTTTTATCAATGAGAAAAGCTGTGGATAGCACTTAATAAAGAGTTGAAGGATTTTATCCAGGAGGGGAAGGTGGCAAGAGTCAAGTGGGATAAGTTGACGCTTCCAATAGTACAAGGTGGTCTGTAATTACCTGATTTGAAAGGGTATTTCATAGCTACACAGTTAAGGCTCCCATACGTAGCATAAGCAGAAAGCTAAAATTACAATGGAAAGGGATGATGATGCAGTGGACAGCGCAGTGGTGCAGCAGTAACATTGTAGCCTCACAGCAAGAGGTTCTCTGGTTCGATTCTCGGCTGGAGTGCCCTCTGTGCCGAGTCAGCATGTCCTCCCTGCATTTGTGTGGGTTTTCTCCAGGTGCTCTGGTTTCCACCCATGTTTCAAAGACATGAATCTGGATCATTTCTCCCCGGGCCTCAGCTGAGAATTGGCTTCATTCCAAGTCGGACTTTCCCGGTAAACAAATGTTAAATAAATAAATAAATGATGAAACTCAGGGGAAGCTCAAGAAACAAGGACATACTAAAAATGTGAATGCAGATCCTTAAGGAAAATAACAATAACCATACAGAATATTATATTCATAAAGAAGCAGAAAGAATTCTAAGAACTAAGCCAACACAAGGATGAAGAATGGAGATTCTGTCAATGTGGATGACTGCAACTAGGGTTACAGAACTAGGCAAGAGAAAGGCAGAAATCACTGGAGAAACTGGCAGAGGAATCAAGTTATTGTAAGCAAATAATCAGAGCAGGAAAGGTAATACAATGGGAATAGGTCAAGAATTAATTTGGACTGCAGGCTATAAATCGCCTTCTCTATCAAGGATTGATATCAGAGTTTAAGCAAACAGAAAGAAACAGGGAGATCATAAGTGAAAAACCAGCAGTGAAAGAGTTTTAAGAAGATTTTAGAACAGAAGCAGCTGCTAAAAAAGAATAACTATTACTGCATGTAAAATACTGCATGATAACTATAGTCAATCAGAAAACTTTGGAAAGGATTGGGAAGAGAGACTGAATAAGCAATTCACAAAGAAACAATGCATATATATGCATTATATATATATATATATATATATATATATATATATATATATATATATATATATGATATATGCATGGCTCCAAATGTGCAACAATGTCGAGAAGATTCAGGATCTTTGCTTGGAAGTATTTACATAGGTATTTTTTTTTATTCCAAGCAAACTCAAATAATTTTTCCTTGTGTAAGCTGCAAATGTTGGAGGTATGATGGGTTAGAAAAAAGTAATTGAGAACATATGTTTTGGGAGTATAATGAGTTGGTAGACTTTAAAAATTCCTTGCAGACTACTCTATCAGAAATGCTGGGTAAGCAAATTGGTGTAACTAAGGCAATTATTTTTTTTGAGTTGTAATACAGAATAGAACTTGCCAAGACATAGTAAGGACTTGCTGAGTTTAATTCTGGTGGCTGCCAAAAAAAGCAATTCCTAGAAAATGAAAATCTAAACCAAGTGCACTAGAAGTAAATATAGTAACAAAGGTAAATGAACTGGAAGTGGAATCTTTAGAAAAGCGTAGGAACAAATTAAATGTGATTTGTGGGAACAATACATGCAAAATAATGCTTTGGAGGAGGAATGAGGTTTAAGGGAAGCAGGAACTGAATGAGCTATTGACTGGAGAGATTACAAATGATATATAATGTTTACAACTGAAAATGTCAATATGGTTTGTTTTCATTTACACAATTGTATGATAACATATGTCATAAGTGATAACTTAATAAAGATGTTTCTTGTTTAAAAAAAATATTTCTGCAACTTCCATTGAAACCCCACACTGAGCAAAAATTTTGTAACCCATGTCAGGGAATCCTGACAATTGAAACAAAATTGTCCTTAAATACTACAAAATCATCCAGATGTGGGAAGATGTGAATGCTTCGAAGCCTAAGTAATCACTAAAGGCAGGCAATTTGTATATACCCTTGGCACAATGAATAAACAAAAGTATAACACACAGAACTAAAGATGTTTGACCGACACAGAAAATCTTTAAAAAAACTCCATAATTCCTTGCAAATTGGAATGTGATAAGCATTTTTTAAACCATTATTACCATGAAGGTGCTAGAGGGTATCATGAGTTAAGTTGGTTTAAACAGGTAATAGTTCGAATTTTGGAACCTTGATAAAAATATTCAGAAAGGAGAGGTCTAGGACTGCTCTCCAAATCCCACTTTCTTTGGCAGCAGAAAATTCCTTGAATAAAAATCATTGCTTGTGTGAGCGGAGGGCACATGTTCCATCACCCCCTATGCTAACATTTGCTCTGAAACTATAGGAAGAGAGGGCAATCTGGTTTGCAGGATAAGAAGGAATCCCCTGAAAAGGGGAAGGGATTCCCATTGCCATCTATACCCTTTCTGGATAAGTCTCAGTACTTACTTGTCTAAGATAATCTGATGGCAGTGTGGAAGATGAAGGCCTATACTGAAGGACAGAGCTGTCATATTGCCAAGGTTGTAAGGGGTGGATGGAAGAGGCAAACAGTCATTCATACTTCTTGGACTGTCCTTGATTCTAGGACCCCCCCCCCCTGTTTTCTTTGAGCTTCCTTGCCATTGTTTTTTGAAATTCTGTTTTAACATCTTCCGGCAAGGAGAATGTAGCTAAGCAAATCTTCTCTTAACTGAACCTATAGCAGCAGTTCTGGATACAGCATTAGCAGAGTTATGAGAACACTTTAAGTAATATTTTGTTACTTGTGAAGCAGACACAGTTAAGGAATTTATGGAGGTTTTAACTTCTGAAGTAGGAAGGTGACAGTTAACTTTCACATGTTCTCAAAACCAGCCAGCAAAAATTTCATCATGAGAGCCTGTTGTTTGAAAATCCTGAAAGTTAGGGTAGCAAAACAAAACCTTTTTCCGAAATGTCAAACTTTCACATCCTTGTCAGGGGAATGAGGTTAGCATTCACACTACTGCTAGCTGTAAAGTAGCTTTAGACAAAAAAAATGACTGTAGGATCTGATGTGAAATTAGAAAACAAATACTTGTGTGTCTGGTGTACTTTATATAACCTATCAGACTTTTTGAGGGCAAGAAAGTGACTGACAGGCAAAGTGCAAGTTGTCAAGAAAACATCCTCTAAGACAGACAACACAGGATAAGCAGCTGCAGACTGTGGAAATTCCAATAGTAACAAATCATAATCTTTCTGGGAGATAGGGATTTTGTTCTGTTCCCAGTGAAATACATTTTAATTGTATTAAGGGTCCCCCCCCCAAAAAAAAAACATATATATATATTTTGGAGGGAAATCTGAAGAAGCACTTTCTCCAGAATCAGAATCTTCAGTTAGAAAAGAATTACCTGAATAAAATCTCCCCCTAGCCATCTGACTGAGAATCATTATCAAAAAGTGAGGGGACAGGATTTAAGATGTTAAAAGCAGAGAATAATTCCTTAGCAAATCTCAGCAAATCCTCTTCAGCCATTGTTAAAGACACAGGAGAGAGAAGGAATTTTTAAAGGTTTGGCTTTTTTCCTCCTGGGAGGTTCCCTAGGAAGAGATCGACCCATGACAGGAGTACCACCACCTGTGACTTAGGCACCTTACCCTGGTAAAGCAGCATGCCATCACCCGCTCCTTTTCACGAGCACAGCAAGGGTGGTTCTTCCTTGCCTGGTAACTGCAACATTAAAGCCACAGGGGACATGCCAATTTCCTTGTCCTCGGCGGCTTCCAGACCAGCTTCACTAGAGGGATCAGGAACAAAAGATGAGTGATCTGAGGGATCAGTACTGGCTAGAGCAGAGTCCCCATCAATGGAGCCAGATGGACACCTAAAAACTCTCTTCTTCTTACTGATGGGAGAAGCAAGAACTGTGGAGAAAGATAACTGCTCCATGCTCAAGACAGCAAGGAAACCTCATAAGCAGGTAGCAGAGCACAAATCTGTATATAAATCTTCTGAGAGGTTGGCATAAGGGCTAAGGTGTTTACCTTACAGACTCAAGGTGCAAGTGCGGTAAATGGCTATGGTCAGCAACGGCAGTTAGTCTAGTACTAACCTATGAACCTATGAAAGTAAAATGACGGTTATAAAGTAACATTTTCCATGACAGTCCACAGAAGCACAATATTCTGCCCCAAACACTCTTAGTCAACAAAAATATGTAGAAAATAACTGTAATAAATACAGCTGCTGTTTTCCTGGTTATTGGTCTTTTTGCTGGGAGTTGCCTTTGGTTTTTTATTTGTAATAAATACATTTTACTCAGTTTTTTTCACATAAGTACAATAATAAAAATCCCTTCAGCAAATATGGCAGTCTAACAAATAAGTATTTCATAGCATAAAATGAATGATTTCACAGAAAACACAGGCAGTTTTTTCCTCAGAAGAAAGATGTAGTGGAAAGTTTTCCCCAGAATGATAATGATCTGCCCAACCATGATGAGATTGCTAGCTGACAGTCATGGGAAACTGCAGAGAAACACTTTGGGGTCATGAAAGCAGGAGCTTTTGGCACACAAACTGTCTTTTTATATGGCTGTGTATGAGACACTGGTAGTTTGGATGTATGGAAGGTGTCCTAAGCTGGCTGGCTAGCTGGCTCTCATATCATCAGCAAGGATATAACGCAAATAACTTATAGGTTCATAGGTTGGTACTAGGCTATCAGCCCTAGGGCCTATACAAGCCTAGCCATAACAATTCCCTGGATATTTCTTCCCACATTATTTACTTCCCTGGACCCCTGTCTAGCAGGGTGACTGATGTGATCTCCGGGGTGAATTTCCTTTCTCCCATCCAATTGTCAAGGTTCCCTTTGAAGAGGGCCAAAGAGGCACTCTGCTTGACATGTATGGGCAGTCTATTACAGAGTCTGGGGAGTCTCTGCGTCAGGAACCTATCCCTCCAGCATGTTTTGTTTATTGTGATGAAAAGGTTTAGATCCCTGGAGCGTGTGGCTCTGAGGGATTGGGATTTCTTTAAGTGTAGCATGTCCAACAGCTCTGGGTTTGACATGGCCTTGTATGTTAAGCAGAAATCGCCTCTTAGGCTACTTTAACAAAGATCTAAATGCTGAACATCTACAAAGCTGCAAGTTGCTTCCTCATGACCATGTTTTCTTACAAGCTCCAGATGCCATATTTTACTGTGCCCCAATGCCAAAGTTTGTACACTTGAACAAATAAAACATTCAGCAATAGCATTTGGGCCCTTCATGATGTTCCAAACTAATGTACTATTCTTAAACAAATACTTCACCAAATGATATGTTAAACACATTGAAATATCCCTTAAATTAAATTAAATTAAATTAAATTAAATATTCCTTTGCCCACATCTGATCTTACTTCTCACAACTAGGTACACTGCCCCTGTGAGCCTACCAATTCTATAATGGCACACTTTTCTTCTCTATGATCAGATTTTTTTCCCCTTGTAAAACTTGTTTTATTCTTGAAAAACATGAACAGAAAGCAAGAATATGCAAATGTTAAACTAAGTGATATATGCAGACAGGTAAAATAAAGTGAAATATTCATCTTATGCATATTAGGCTATTACTTCTCACTATTGGTTATCAGTAAACAGTGCCTGTCAAAACAATTCAAGACCAGAACGTTGTACTTTCCAATGATCCTTATTTTCTTCCCAGATACACGTGCTCAGTACAATGAAAATAGCATCTAGATGCTAAGATGTGACATTGGACTATGGCATACACATGCGAACAATGACTCAAACAATAATTTGCAATCGTGTAAAATAAAATGAAATACTAATCTTGCCCATATTTGGTTCTTCTGACTACTGGATATCACAGAATAGTGCCTGTCAAAGAATCACAACAATAATTCTGAACGTTTCTTCTCCTAAAGGCATTACAACTGAGCCTTGGAGAAGACCTGGGAATAAAGATATTGTAAGGGAATGGGAACTTTTTAAGAGTAATTAACATTGCCTGTTAAAAACATTTAATTTTTAAACTATTATACATTGTCACTGGAAAAGCTGAGTTTATTAAGTTACCAGAAAGGGAGTCTCTATTACATGACTGGCTCCCTTCTGATCGGTACAGCTAGGACCTGTTAAGCAGCCCTTGTTCGCATTCAGCAAAATATTATCAGTGGTATGGAACAAGGCTGATGTATTAAAAGTATCAATGATGACTGGGGCAGAATAGTACATTTTATTTTAGTGTAAGATAGTGCTCCTTGGTAGATATGTTTTTCAAATACCTCAGCTAAAGGGGAGTTGAGAATGGATTAATGTTATGTAGTACGGCCTATTGTGAAAACCTCTTCCATTTATCCTTGCATATCTTCTGGGTTGAAGGTGTCTGAGAAGATGACAGAATATCTCCTACTCTATGTGAAAATGACTTATCCCTGGGTATTAGTAGAAGTGAAACAGCTAAACTATCCACTTGTGATCTCAAAGATTTAGGTGTGCTGCCAGCTCTATGAGACAGATGAATGACCCCTGACTATGTTACAAACAATTTTTGTTAGAACAGTGACATGGATGCTTGTATAAGCTGAAAGGGGAGAATGGGAGTCAGTAGCTGTTGTTGGCCATCCTGGGGGGGTTTGAAGGCATCTTTAGCACTCCACATGGGTGACACCTAGCAAAAACAATAATTGTTTATTGTTCTACACTATTTAACTCACACAGTGTAACCTAAGGGGAATTAAGCATGTGGAAACATGCTTCTCCTTGGAGAGCAGCACATATTGCAGCTCAAAAGATCCAGTTTAGGGAGGTAAGTAATCTGCTGAGAGAAGAGGGCAAACTGGCCTACAGGACCACCAACCTTGCCTGCTTCTTACACCCGTCTCTCACCTTACAGCAGATGACTTCAACAGATTTCCCCTATAGGGACAAATGGACCACAGGGCTCTCGTCTTGTCCTGGGAGTCTTGGGTCCCTCTACCATAGAATAAATGGGCCAACTGGGTGAAGGTAGAGCATCCGTTGAATTTGGTCTTTCTGGGTGTGGATTAAGAAGAATTGGTTCAAGTGTGCCCCACCAGAAGGCTATGACAGCAGAGTCTTCATCAGGGGTATCCAGAGAGGAGGCAGACATTACCTGAAATATTTTGATATTTTGTGTGGGAATCAGTTCTCTGAGCTAATATAAGTCTACTAATAGTACTAAGGTCCTGTGGAACCTGGCCTTTTTCATGAATTTCTTCATGAGAGGAAACAGAGAAAAAGCATAAAGCAATGCCTAAGACCAGCCTTGGGCTAACACAGCACTAGCCATTCTTCTGAGGTGGAAACATATCTATCTGGACAGAGACATCAAGCTGAATGTGAATGTTTCTGCTAATACCCTGCGGAGGAATTCTCCTCCTTTGTCAAAGCCTATCCATTCCCCACAATGAATAAAAAGCTTTGGATGGGCTGGGAAAGTGGTTCTCTGCATCTTCTAGTCATCTTACGGCAAATAATTGCCTTGCACAGCTGCTCAGCTTTCAGGAAGATATTTCAGATAAACTGTTGCATCCTGAGAACTGCTGCATATTGCTGAAAGCCTACCTGATGGATCTGGAAAGAACCTCCTCAGCCAGGCCTCAACATCTTCAACTGTCAGCACCTTTATGGTATGTAATGCCGTAAAAGAAGCTATAAGAATGATTGGATCTTGCACAGCCATATGCTGATAGTTCTGGCTGTGCCATATGTCTTGTCAAGATATAATGGAAGTCCTTTTTAAAATGACAAGTGTTTTTATAGCAATGCACAATAAATATCAATAAATGTCTAAATAAGAAAACAGGTGACAAATCTGCACAAGTTGGAGCCTATGAGATTCTACAAATTGAATTTCCTCTCTCTCAATTACTCAGGAGTTATCCACAGCACATGAACGTTTGCATTTCAGCAAGGCTTGTAAAAAGAATTCTAGTAAATAGATTTATAGTGGCTAATATAGTGGCTAATAACATCTGCCAGGTTACATTTTGAAGGGAAATCACTGAGGCAATGGAAGATATATGGGAATATGCAAACAGTTTATCTACTAATAATTTCCAGAAGCCTCACTAATAAATTCCCATTACGTTTTTCACAAAAGAAAAAAAGGGACAGTGGCTTTGGTGTGTTAAAAGAGACATGGCAGAAGGACAGAGTCAATCAACAAGTCAGCAGGATATAACATTTTTAACTACAACAAGAACAAGTCGACCACTACAAGGGGTGGTGCATCTCTTTTTGAAAAAATACATAATGACATTGTATAGGATGTTATTGTGATGACAACAAATGCAAATAAAAAAAATGGCTGTGTGATAACAGTTATCAAGATAGAGAAGCACAAATAGGAACCCACAGATGACTTAGCCCTATCAAATGATTTTTGCAAGCTTAGTAAATTTCTCTGCACCTTAGGTTACAACATTTTATGTTGATGTGGATCTGAAATTACCAAATACTGTGGCAAGCAAATGGTTAACCTATGTGTAAAATAATGCTTATTATACATCTGCGTACGATTTGATACAAATTATTCTTGAACTAACTAGCACTAATAACTGTCTGGACAATTGTTATATTATCCAAATACACGACAGATACAGCCGATAGTACTGAAGGCCGCCCTAGAAGTGACCACAATGTAAATTACAGTAACAAGATTTGAATCAAGCCAAACTCAACAAAATAATTATACAGTGGAAATGAGTCTGAAAATGAACAGGCAATTTCAGATTACACTTGTAGCTATACAACAAACTAGCAGCTGCTATTTGCGGGTCATGATGCCACATAGTTGATTTAATGGACAAGGTCTTTGTCTCTCAAGTATAAGATAAAGAGTTTGAGGATTTCCAAGATGACTTCACACTGATCAACCGCTTAATTTTAGCTCTCCCAGTGTAAAAACTGGAACTAAGAAAAGGGAGCCACTGAAGTTATCATTTTGGTAAATTTCAGTTACTGGCTAGTAAGTACACTGTCTGCATGCCAGCAAAGAAGAAATTTAGAGAACCAGAAAATAAATCACCCAAAAGAGTGAAGAGAAAGCAATGGCTGGAAAGAATCCTGCATTTGTTCAGCAGAATGCAGTTCAAGCTTCTGCTCTGGTACAAGTAATTTAGAAGGAACAAATAAATAAAATGCCCACAGAGGTGATTTAAATAAATTTAATACTGAAGGAATATATCAACTGAAATAATAAAAGGCTGGAAAAATAAAAAGCTTTAACTAACTATTCAGATAAGCCGATAAAATTGCAAACATCAGAGGCTGAAATGAAGAAAAGGCTTCTTAGTGAGAGGCTTTTCAAAAAGAGTTGTTCCCTAAAATTGTACGGTTAGAAGATGGTGCTAACAGAGAAAACCTTAGGTTTTCTGCTACACCAGAGAAAATAGAAAGTACAGACTAATTTTCTGAAAGCACATATAAGCAAATGGACTAGTGTTCCACAGCACAATTTGTTGAATGAAAAGACACATTAAGTGCATGCTTCAAACCTGGCCATGAAAAAGTAGCCAAGACCTATATTAGTAAAGAAGAAATTATATCAGCAGGGAGAGATGACCCTGACAAAACTGTGGCAGTGAGGCAAAGTATTACAGCTGGAAAAAGCAGAGTGTTTGTAGAAAATTATTATTCACAGTACAGCAGACAGAAGAGAAGCAAATTTATCCTAGCAATCAGGAAATGTCAAGAGGAAAGTATGAGATTCAATCTGCTGTATCCAGCTTATTTTCTTGGAGAACTGAAGACATTTTTGGATGCAGAACAGGTTAAGAAGGAAATAAAAAAATATCAATCAAAAAGTGAGCCAGAAAACAGTGGAGGACTCATTCTTCTGTCAATAAAACTCCTAGAGAGACTCTGCCATTAAAGCTTTTTCCAATGTTCCAAAGAAAAATTTCAGAGACAGAAAAAAACACAGGAGTTGGCTAGAAGAAAAATAAGTACCTTGAACTTGAAGCAGAGTCTGATGTTGTGAGATGGAGAAGAACAGAAATATAACCATCAACACTGAAATTAGTGAATAATTGGGACACTATAAAACATCAATCACATTTATGAAATGTGGCTTTGCAAAACTAAGTGGCTGAGAAAGACTGGACTTTTGTTGACTCTGTTAAACTTGTGGGTGCACTATGAAGTACATACCCCATTTTATGTCATTAATATTTAGGAGGACAAAAAGGTAACTAAATAAAACAATTGTTATTAGTATTTGTATAAAACATTTCAACATATGTTACATAGTAAAGTAGTTTTGCATAGTGTGCACTCAGGGGTATTTTAAATGTGGGAGTCTTTTCAACAACTGTTGTATGTGTTAACGATATTAAAGTAAATAAGTACTTTTTTAGTTGTAAGAAATATAGGCTTTACAGTACAACAAGAAAAGAAATGCTGGACAAAAGCAAGTTTAAGTTAACATGTTGTGATATTCTGGGCTACTGGAGTGGGGTGTAAAATTGCACTGATTATATTATATGCAGAATTTAAAAAATGCTCTTATCTTTACAAGGGTGTGAGTGTGTAGGTTAATGTCCTTGGCTAAAGTGGTTTTGGAAGCAAGTAGGCATCAACATAAGACAAAATGATGAGAGCAAGGAAAAATGTGAAGTTTCTTGCATATGCAAAGATATTAGCTTGCATTTTTTCCATTGTTAAATCTTCTTGGTGAGAGTCAAGAAGTCTACAGATGAAGGCAGTTGTACATTGTGTTCTGGGTGAAATTTAAAAGTTTCCTTCAAGCATTTGCAAAGTTGTTAGCTGTTTTTTTTCTCATTGTTGATTACATTTACATGGTGACAAACTGCAGGTATAAGCAATTCATCTTGAGAGTTCTGAGCATTCGTTGCTAAGGGAAATGTAAATTGTAAAGGTACAATGGCAAGCAAATCAGTGAAAAATAAAGTTTGAAATTATGGGAAGTGAGTACGAGATAGCATCACTGGCAGCCTTAATAATTTAATGCATTTAATAGAAGAGTGTACAATTTAATTTAAAGATAGCAAGTACACCAGGGAGCATCCAACAGGTGGCCCTAAGGCCACAATCCAGCCCACCGTGTAATTTTATCTGGCCCTCGGTATTTATTTATTTATTTGACTTTGTTTTCCAGGATAGTCCACTGGGCCACAAGAGCCCATTTTCAATGGAGTCCTGGGGAGAATAGCTCCAGAAAAATACAAATACATTTACATAATACAGAAAGTACAAATCTGTGGTATACATTTAAGTTAAACATTTCAGTGCTAGAAAAGAACAGATCATAAACACTGCAGTGTTAAGTAAAGAACAAATCATAAAATTGCAGCATAAGTAAAGAAAAAATCAAATAAATGTTGAATTACAAAAATTGCATAAATTAAGTAAGTAGAAAAAAAAATGTTTTCTGAATTACATCAGGTACATTTGGTCCTTGGTCATTTACATTACTAGTGATGAAGAACTAAACGAAGCAGTGGTAGGCAAGTGGGTAAGAAAAATTGACAAGAAAGTATAGTTAGAATTAGGTAGGATGGGAGCATGAGCATTTCCATTGTGAAGTAAGGTGCGAGTGCAGAGAGGTTTTAAACAAGGAGAGACTACTAGTGGTGCAGATAGGAGAAGGGAGAGAGTTCCAAAGGTGAGCTAGGGAGAAGGACATGAGGTGATTCCCAGCTGGATGTGTGGGTTTGTGTAGTCTGATGAGGATTTGGGAATTGGATCTCAGGAGTTGGTCTGATTTGTGCATTTCAAAGGGGTTTGCTAGTGAGGGGCAGAGAGATGGGTTATGAATGAGTTTATGTGCTTGGATGAGTTGGGTATAAGTTAGTAAGTTAGGTAACTCTAGCCAACCTAATTGGTGGAAGGAATTGCAATGGTGAGAAGAGGCTCTGTGACCTGCAGCAAACTTGGATATTTTGTTATAACAAGATGAGAGTTTTGTTTTGAGGGAAGATTGTAGGTTGGTGAGGATAGTTGCACCATATAATAGGGAAGGGATAAGGCATGTATTGGCTAGTGTAATCCTGGTGGAGGGAGAGATAAAGTGACTACAACGGTAAAGCATACCAAGTTTTTTTATGAGTTTTTTTTATATTTATATGTAGATGCTTGTCAAATTTTAATTGATCATTAATGTCCTAGTAATTTTGCTTTAGAGACCACTTCTAGGGGAGTATTATTTTTACTGGTGATTTTGAAGGATTGTTTTTCTATGGAAGAGGTTTTGGAGGCATTGGATAGCATAAGTTTTGCTTTGGTTGCGTTAAGGGACAAATGGCTGTCTAGTATCCACTGCTCAGTAGAAGAGAATGTGGCTTGTGTAAGATTGTTAAGGGTTGTGATAGAAGGGGAGGAAAGATTATAGTGGAATCATCTGCATATTGAATGAGGCTAGAGTTTGGGGATGGCTTGGTAAAAATCATTAATAAATATGGTAAATAGTAGGGGGCCTATAATGGAACCTTGCAGATATATTAAGGAAGGGTGAGGTAGCTTTTTTTCCATTTTACTGCCTGTTGCCTGTTTGTGAGATAGCTTGAGAACCACTGGGTAGAGGAAGGGGATAGGTTAAGTTTAGAGAGTTTTGTTAGAAGCAGGCTATGGGAAATGGTGTCAAATGCCTTAGAGAGATCGAGGAGAAGAGTGGATGTGAAATAACCAGACTCACGGGCTTTGTTGATTGTTTCTAAAAAGGAGAGAAGGGCAGTGGAGGTACTATGACTGGTCTAAAGCCATGTTGTGTGGGGGTAAGAAGGTGATTATTAATGAGATAGGGTAAGAGTTGTTGATGTACACACTTTTCGAGAAGCTTTAAAATAGGGGATAGAATGGCTATGGGGCAGAAGTTAGCAATGTTATTATTACTACCGCCTTTGTGGAAGGGAATGATAAAGGCTTTCTTCCAGAGTTGGGGGGCCTGGCATTCTATGATGGACCGATTAATTAGTATACTGACAGGGAAGGCTATTTCTTCTGCTTGTATCTTTAGGAAGTAGGAGTGGATTTTGTCAGTTGCACTGGAATCGGGCTTTAATTTTAGGAGAAGTTTTTTTTACATTAGATGTGGAGACGGGTTTGAATGAAAAGGTGGTTGAGGACAGAGGTGGTCAGGGGAGATAGGGGTGGGTAAGGGTTAATGAGAGGCTACTGAATTGTTGGTGAAGGATGATGTTAGTTTGCTGATTGAGTCAATGAAACAGGAGTTAAACTGGGTTGCTAAGTCCAGGTCGGTTGCATCTGGGTTGGGGCTAGGGTTTACTGTTTTACTAGGGTTGAGGAGAGGTGAAATTCATTTCCAAAATAACTTGGGATTGGTATTGTGGTTAGTTTGGAGGGTAGTGAAACATACTTTGCAGTCAGAGGCTATAAGTTTTTTTACTTTGTTTCGTAATGTTTTATATTCAGTGAGGGTGACAGGGGATTTATTTTTGAAGTATAATGTCCAGGCTTTGTTACATAGACGCATGGTGACTAAAGTGTTTTGGTTAGCCAAGGTGAGATGCAGAGTTACTTTTTATACGTTTAGTTTTTAGTGGGGCAAGTAAGTTGAGTAGATCAATGAAAGTGGTGTTGAAGTAGAAAAGAGCATTGTCTAAGGGTTTTTAATGGGTTCCAGTTTGTGTTTTTTTAGTGTGTTGGCAAAAATTTCATGACTGAAGTTTTTAAGCAGTGAGTAGAGGTGTAGGAGTGGGTTAGTTGCATAGAGGAGGGGAGGCGTTGGGCAAAAGTGGGGAAATGGTCTGCTAGTGGGTCTGGGAAAATGCCACGGTCTGAGATATAGTGAGGATGGGATACCAGAATCCAGTCTATGATACTTCCAGTATTGAAGTTCTTAGCTGGTCTGGTGGTGGAGTTGATTAGTTGTGTAAATTTGTATAAGTTACTATTGAGAGAGTTGCTGGGGGATTGTATTGTGTCCCAGTTTATGTTAACATCACCCAGTATTATGGTTTCATGGTTAATGTTGGAGGACACCCAGGAGAGAATTTGCTCAAGGGATGAAATATTATCTCCAAGGGGGATATAGAGGCAGAGAACAAATATTAGTTTATGCTTATTTAGGTGGAGTAGGGCTGGTATTGTTTCTGCCTTGCCGAACATAAGTCCTATAACAAACTGTTTTGAATGGACAGATACATGTTGAACATGATAATGTGGGCCCTAAACCTTGCCAAACATAGTAAGTGATCCCTGAGAAAAAAAGGTTGGACGTCCTTGAAGTACACTTTTTTCTTATGGTTCAAGTTTAATGTTTTCTGAAAGTACACAAATTATTTTTCACATCTGGGAGGGGAAAAGAGATAAATGTTCAGATAGCAGTAAGTGTTAAGTGGGAACACAGGTTGCAACATGTACTTTAGCATGGATAACCTTAATTTTAAGTTAGGTAATGCCTGTAGGTGCATTTGTCGATTTGGGACAATTGTTCCTACGTGGAGGGTTAAACTTAATTTTTTGAAGATATACATGGTTTAATGTGTTTATTCTAGGTTATGAGGGGATGGGGCTGTTCTGAAAATGTATTTATTTTTCTTTTTGGAGTGTTTTCATTAAAACAAAAGGTCTTGAAAAATGTGAAATAGATTCAGAGATGAGAAGTAACAACTGTATAAAAGATCAGCTTGCTGAACATTAGTGTGTGCATGAAAGACAAAAGCCAGAAACACACATTCAAAAAAAAGTGTCAAGTATAATAGGTGGGGATAAACAGCTTTCTATCATAATGATCACACTTTATATATTATTTTGGAACATAAATGGCCTTAAAGGTACAGACAAAAAGGAAAAAGTATGAATTACATTAAAAAATGCAGAGTGCAAACAGCAATGCTGCAGAAAACATATCTGAAAGAAATGAGTACGTGAATTTGACAAAGAAAGGATGGACATTCAGCAGAATATTAGAGTCAAAGGAAGAGGGAAATAATAACAATGATTGCTAGAAGGACTCCAATAGTGATAGAAGAGGGAAAAATTACAATAATGTAAGATTTGAGGTAATGGGCTACTGGCAAGGGAAGAGTATATCACTTGCATGTATTTATATTCCACCAAAAACTGCTATTATTGAGTTTAAAAAAATTCTGGAAGAAATAATCAGCTTTCATCAGAGAATACTACTTATGGGTGGGAACTTGACTTGCAATAATGAGGATGTATCGAAGGGAACATATACCAAAAGATGGTAGACTTATGAAGAAATTTATAAAAATATTTGGTATGGAAGATGTGAATGCAGTGCTAGGAACATGGACAGAATTTACATATTATTGCCCAAGGTACAATAACTGAGACAGACTGGATATAAATTGCATTTCACAGGAACATGTGCATTTAAATGAAAGCTTTGATACACATCCAATAAGTATTTCAGATCATGCACCAATAAAAACTACAATAAAATGCAGGGTAATGAAGCAAAAAAAAGAGAAGAATTTAAGAAATGGGCAGTGAAAATTACTTGACAGTTATTAGGGAAGGTAGAAATTTCTTCAGAAGACCTAGCTACTGAGTGGAATAAAATGAAAATGGAGTTTAAAAATAAGGCAGAAATATATGGATAAAACACAATAGGAATTACTTAGAGGGGCTGACTAAGGTTAAAGTACTGTAAACAAGGAAAATCTCACAGAACAAGAAGCGGAACAGCAGAGTACTAAAGAGAAAATAAGGGAATATTTGGACAATATGCATGAGTTTAGGAAGACTGCTGTTAAGCAACTATTTTAGTCAACAACTCCATAGCATAAAAAGCTCTAGCACAACCTAGGCAACAGCAAGTAGAAAAGGGCTATCACCAAACTTAGGGAACCCATAACAAGAAAAATAACCAGTGGTCCTGTAGTGGTATTAGAGATATTTCGGAAATTTTATAAAAATTTATATAGAACAGAAATATATACAAATCAAGAAAGAGCACAAATGGAAATATTTATGGAAGGCTTAATTATGCCATGGTTAGAGGTAAATAAGGCACAACAACTAACAATTAAGATAGGAGATGAGATAAAAGTGGTGATGTATAATCAATCTGCAGTTAAGTTTCCAGGAAAAGATGGTATTCCTGTGGAAGTTTGGACGTAAGACAGTGATCTGGAAACGTTTACTTAATAGCATTTTAAAAGGAAAAGCAGCACCAACATCTAGGAACAAAGTTGTTTTGGCTATACTATCTAAACACGGTAAAGACTCTTAAGGACCCGGCTTCATAAAGCCCTTTTCATTTTTAAATCCTGATTATAAAGTGTTTATGTCTACATTAACTAAAAAAAAAAAAGACAAAGATGTTGCCAAAATTGATAGATAGATACAGTTCAGTGTGATTTTGTGGCGAGGAGGTAAACATTTCAGAACATTAATACTACAATAATGATCCAGATGGAAGCAGAATATCAGAAAATACTGCTGTTGTTGGTGGGTCTTGATGCAGAAAAATAATATGAGAGAGTAACATGGGATTTTATGTACAGGGTAATAGAAGCATTTGCATTCCCTGATACAATTAAGTTAATTAGGAGGATATATGAAGTACTGGAGGCAAGAATTAAACTGGGAGGGTTCCTTTCTGATAAGTTGCATTTGAAGAGAGAAACTGGCCTGGCATGCCCTCTTTCCCCTTTGTTATTGACAAAGAAAATGAGTGACACTTAAGCCACTCAATCACCAGTATAGTGATCAGCTGTAACTATGCCACCCATGGCTGATAATCACCAGATGACATTCAAAAGGACAGAATCAAAGAGTCCTTCATATCAGCAGAGCATTTGTCATTTCCCTAGACAGTAACTCTGCCAGAGGCTTCTAATATCTGTAATTATTCTCTCTAAATACGGCTTCACCTTAAGCCAAGCCTCTCTTCTGAACAACACCTTGCAAGCAGCACACACATTTAAAGCTAAAATAGGTGGTAAAGTAGGCATGTTTTCAAATATGGAGAAATGTCTTAAGAGGCTGTATTTACCATGGGCTAGTTTCAGAGAAGGCAATTTAGATCAAGAGCAGTTCGTTGGAACTACATTCGTCAGCAGTAGTCTCTTCATCTTTCTCCACTATTACACAACAGCAGAGTTAGTGGTATATACAATCACAGGGATGTGGAGGGCGCTGGGGAAAGGCTTGCCCAGTGAAAACATGTATTCATGCAAGGTTTGATGAAAGCAGTTTTATAACATTGCTCTCAATTCACTTGCCGAAATTGCTGTCAATCATCTTGTATTCTTACGACATACATCATCTTTCTGTCCTCAGTTCCAAAGGCAGCTTGTATAAAAGAGCAGATGCACACTGCAGAGTGTACAGTTGTGTACACTTACCATAAATGTAGATGTTCGAGTGTATTCACTGTTGCAGTCATCACATTTGGGTTATCTGCTTGCAGTAGCTCTCAGCCGGCCTAATTATCAAAGTCTTAGGTCCTGCGTCGGTTGCTGTCTCATCTTCCATGACGTCAGGTAGTCAGGGATATAAAGCATGCAGCCGATGCCATTTCATCAGTTTTTCTTGCCCCAGATGTCAGATGGGAAGCAATTAAATATATATATATATATATATATATATATACACACACACACACACACACACACACACACACACACACACACACACACTCACAAGGTTATACCTCCAACAAAAAAGCAAATACACCAAAAAGCTTTTAAGCATAGAAAAAGAGAGTAGAGGTATAGCCAAAAGAAGTCAGGGGGCTGGAGGGAGGGTAACCAGGACTGCAACAGTGAATACACTCGAACATCTACATTTATGGTAAGTGTACACAACTGTACTATGTTCTTCGTGTTTCACTGATGCAGTCAACACATTTGGGTAGATTCCCAAAGCTAAAGATGGGAGGACGAATTTAGATAGCATTAGGACCAGCTATAAGGCCCTGCAAGACTGCAGTGGCAAAGCCAGCTCTGGATTTAGAGAAAATTGGCAAATGGTAATGCTTGGTGAAAGTATGTACAGAACTCCAGGTAGCAGCTTCTAGGATGTCTCTGGTAGGGACATCTCTGAGAAAGGCTGTAGATGTAGATGCAGCCCTGGTTGAAAGGGGTCTTATCCCCTGTGGGATAGATTTTCCATGGTGCTTATAGCAGAAATAAACGCAATGGCCTATCCATTTAGAAATGGTTTTCTTTGAAATAGCCTTCCCCTCTGCCCCTGCAGCAAATGCCACCAGCAGCTGTTCAGATTTTCTTTGAGGTTTAGTCCTGTCCATGTAAAATCTAAGTTGTCTGTGCTCATCTAAGGAGTGCAGTATCCGTTCCCCTTTGTTGTGTGGATTAGAAAAGAAGGTTGGCAAATTAATGGATTGATTTAGAGCCACACTGGATACCACCTTGACCATGAAGGAGGGATTGGTCCTGAGGGACACCCTGTCTGCATGAAAGATGATGAAAGGCTCCACTGCCATAAGGGCCTGTAATTCAGATACCCTTGCTGAAGTGATTGCTAAAAGGAAAGCTGTTTTCCAAGAAAGTAATTTTAACTCTGCACTTGCAGCTGGCTCAAAAGGAGGAAGAGTGAGTTTTTCCAATACAAAGTTAAGGTCCCTGGCTGGAGTTGGGGCTCTCCTGGGTGGACTTAAGTTTTTGGCCCCTCTGAGGAACTGCTTGAGCAGTGGGTGAGAAAAGAGGAGTGGTTCTGTCTTGTAATGAGCTGAAATGGCTGAGGCGTGAATTCTGATGGAGGAAAGGGAAAGGCCCTTGTGCAGCATTTCAGTTAAATATTGAGGAATCTGAGGTAAATTGGGTGCTGCTGTGGCCATTCCTTGAGTTTAGTTCCAAGCACAGAATCTTTTCCATTTTTCAGCATAAGATTTTTCTAGTACTAGGCCTCCTTGCCTCCAAAATGACATCCAACACTTGTTTACTGAGGGATGGTAACGGAGAGATTAGGTAATTAGCCAGGCTGTCAGGTTCAGGGTTTGAAGCTGGGGGTGCAGAATCTGGCTCTCCTGCTGAGACAGCAAAGGGTAGGGGTCTGAGGCAGGTGCCATGGGGCTAGCAGTGATACACTGCACAAAAGAGGGTACCAGTGCTGGCGTGGCCAATCTGGTGCGATCAGTATCATCCTTGGTTTGTCCTGCTTGATCTTTAGTAGTACTTTGGAGAGGAGAGGCAGAGAAGGAAAGGCATAAACTGATAGATTTTTCCAGCTGAAGGACAGAGCATGCACTTTCCTGCTTGTTTGTGGGGAGTCCTTGTGCAGAATTTGTCCAACTGGCAGTTCTGGGGGGAGGCAAACAGGTCTATATCTGGGCTCTCCCCCATTTGTTTATCAACATGTTGAAAATCTTTGGTTCCAGTTTCCACTCGTGTGGGTCCATGAGATTTCTGCTCAGTTTGTCTGCCAGTGCATTTGTTTTCCTGACAGGAATTGAGCCTTGTAGATGCACTTGGTAGCTCAAGGCTGTGTTCCACAGAGCCATGGCTAGTCTGCAGAAGGGGTAAGAATGGGTACCCCTTACTTGTTTATGTACCACATAACAGTGGTGTTGCCCATCTTTACCATTAATTGTCCTGGAAGAATATGGTCCTTGAAGGCTGTCAGAGCATTCTGTACAGCTAACATTTCTTTTTGATTGATATGCAGGTGCATTTGACTTGGGTTCCATTTGCCCTGAATGTACTTCCCTGCCAGGTGAGCCCCCCATGCATAGTCTGATGGCTTTGTTGTTAGGGTTTGGGCAGCAGGGGGTAGAGTGAATGGTAGTCCCTTGTTTTGGTGGCTGCCCACCAAAAGAATTCTAGCTGTAGGCAAGGTATGATAGGAATCATTGCTTCTAGATCCTGAGAATGTTGACACCATAGGCTTTTTGGATACCATTGTAGTTTCCTCATATGCAGTCTTGCATATGGAATTAGAAGAATGCAGGAGGCCATGAACCCCAAGGCTTGCAGTATTTGCCTTGCAGATAGCAGGGTTTTTGTGGCCACTAGTTTGAAGTAAGTTGTCAAATGAATTTGTTTCTCTGGCGTGAGGAAAGCCATCTGGGAAGTTGTGTTCAAGCTTGCTCCCAGGAATATAATTTGTTGACAGGGTATCAGATGTGATTTATTTTAATTTATGGTGTACCCCAGAAAAGTTAGCACCTTTTGTATAAATGCCAGATGATTCAAAAGTATGTCCTGGCTTTCTGCTTGAAGTAGACAATCGTCCAGGTATGGGTATATGTGAATATTTCTTTGCCTGCAAAATGCAATGACTGGAGCTAGGCACTTTGTGAATACCCTGGGCGCAGTAGATAAGGCAAAGGGCAATGCAGAGTACTGATAGTGCATGTAGCCTGCTTTGAAGCGTAGGTTTCTTCTGCAAGAATCCCTGATTGGGATGTGCAGGTAGGCTTCCTTTAAATCCAGTGTTGCCAACCAGGCATCTTTGCCTAGCATAGGAAGCAACTGGTGAAGAGTTAGCATCTTGAATTTTGGAATCACCAAAAAGGTGCTTAAGATATAAAGGTTAGGACACCATGAGTTGTCTTTTCTGGGTACCAGGAAACGTCTTGAGTAGAAACCTTGTCCCTTTTCCTCTTCTTGTACAGTTTGAATAGCCTTTATGTTTAAGAGAGAGAGAGCAATTGCTTTTGAGCCTCTGCCCACTGATTTGGAGGTAGATCTGGTGTGGAAGTGAAATCTGTATCCTTGGGAAACTATATTTAAAACCCATTTATCCTGGGTAATGAGTTCCCAGTTTTTGGCCTGCAGAGCAATCTTTCCCCCTAAAGGAGCAGTCAGTTGAGAAGTGCTTGGAAGTTTTAAAGTTAAGTCATTGAGACAGTTTACCATAGGGGGGAGTCTTACTACTCCCTGATTTGGAAGTGGGAGCCCCCCACTGCTTAGTCCTGTGCGTAACCTGGGACTGAAGCCTGGGTGTTCTGCTGGTTCTGGGTTTGGACTGAGAAGGCCTGGAAGAGGCAGGAAAGGACCAATTCTTAGACTGTCAATGCCTACTAAATCTTGGAGGCTGTACTTGTAGGAAATCTTTAACAGTTTGCATAGATTTAGCTTTTTCCTCCATCTTTTTAAAAACTTCTTCTGCTTTGTTGCCAAACAGGCAGTCCTGATTTAAGGGAGCATCCAACAATTTAGCTTTAACATGATCTGGCAAGGATTGCTCTTTAAGCCAAGCATGCCTTCTAAGTACAGACCCAGTGACAGCAGCCCTGCAAGATGCCTCTAGTGAATCAAAAGCACATTGCAAAGTATGTTTTCCAACTTGTTCATCAGAATGCATTAAATCCTGTAAATCCTTATTTTCAGCACAGTCAGGAATCAACATCATTTTCTGTTTAAGCAATCCAATAATATGCTGCTGATACTTTAACATATGAAACTGGCAATTTAAAGCCCTAATGGCCAAGGTTGCAGAAGTGTATACCTTCTTACCCCATCTATCCAGCGCCCTGGAGTCTCTATCAGAGGGTGTAGGATTTTTGGCAGTAGTAGCCTTAATGCCCTTGCGTCCCTGTGAAATGGTCTCAGGATTCGCAGTAGGATTTTTAAAAAGGAACTTGTGAGAATCAGGAACCCTGTAATATCTATCAGGTTTTCTGGGAGCAGGAGGTAAAGACTCAGGGGCCAAGCTAGATTCCAAAAAGGCATCATCAACAATGTCTAGTACAGGAGGGATAGCTAAAGGCCTGTGTTAGGGCAGGAGTAAGAAATTCCTAAGCCTCTTTTTAGAATCAGAGTAATCCTTGGCTTTCCCAACGAAAAAGCTCCCTAAGAGTATGCAAGGATTTACCAAAAGAGAAATACTCTGGGGGGGAAGCAGACGGAATAGAGTCCTTTGCATCAGAATTCTCACAGGTATATAAGGGTAAATCCTGGTCATCAGAGTTAACAAAAATTTCAGAATCTTGATTATAAGTATCATAAGCAAATTCAGCCCTAGGTCTCTTAGAGGGGGAAGGTTGGCTTCCCCTGATTAAAGTAATAAGGTCTTCAGCCATTCTTATTATTTGTTTTTAAGCATAGAGGCCTGACCATGCAGTCTGGGCATCAGTTTTCTAGGCACGGTTCGAGATTTAGGCCTTAAAGAAGAAGATGGTGTCAGTTTAATATGCAAGTCAGTAAGCCTGAATACACGCTCAGACGCCGGTGCCTGCACAGTGGCTCTGGACCCATCCAAGGTAGAGACATCCGCAGGTTCCACAGTTGAGGCATCTCATGGCATACCGGACTCCAAATGGGTCTCAGTAGAGGCATGCAAATCGGAATTAGCGGGTATCAGGGGCTGTGAAAGCACCTCACTGAGTATCGGCGAACTGGTGACTGGCTTAAAGAAAAGTCGTTGGCAGCTTTGGACCTAGGTGGCCTGTCTCTGTCTTTATCTTTGCATTTTTTTGGAATGTCAGTAGTCGGATGGCTAACCGAAGACATATCTGGGTAATTGAACCGAGTACCAAAATATGTAGAAGCATAAATATACCGACGACGAATAGTTTGTTGCTTAAATAAGGCACAAAACTGACAGCGAAGTACGTTGTGGTCAGGGCCTAGGCAAGGAATACAGTACGAATGAAAATCTTTATGAGGTATTTGCTTTCCACAAGAAATACAATTATTGACTTTTACTGACATCAGTTTAGAGCAAGAAAAGGTTTCCCCAACGGGGTACCTAAAATTTAGTTGAAGACTTTGGTTCTGAAACTCGAAAACGAAAATTTCAGGAGTCGGCCGACTGGCACTTGCGAACTGCTTCTGCTTCGGGAACCGCATGGCAAGAAAGAGTGATGTAATGATGTCAGCTGCATGCTTTATACCCCTGACGACCTGAGTTCACGGAAGAAGAGACAGCAACTGATGCAGGACCCAAGACTTTGTTAATCAGGCCGACTGAGGGCTACTGCAAGCAGATAACCCAAATGTGATGACTGCAACAGTGAAACACGAAGAACATCATCACTGATATACACTCAAAACAAATTAAGTTTCAAAGGCTTGAACCCCCACTAAGATATACCTAAGATATACAGACAAAGATGCATTGGGTATTAAACACGTTTCTCTAGGTTAAAAAAAAGCATCAAAAATGTCAAACTTGTCAGATCTAGCTGTTAGCAATATCCAATTCTTCTAGATCAAGACTAAAGTTTAAACCAGCTAAAAAATCTCTGCACACAGTATGCCTCTGCAGCTCACAGAACCCCTTTAAGTGTAAATAAAGTTCCTGAAAGAGTTTTGCCCAAAGCTTTAAAATACTTATTCAAAGAAAGGGAAAGAAATGAAGCAAAGCTTGGGATGTGACTATGTTATTTCTAAATATAACAGTCTCCTGATAAACTTTCAGATTACCACAAGAAATGTTCTCTCGTCAGCTTAAAAAGGCTGGCAAAATAAATACGGGACAGCTACCGAAGTCCTCTTAATAAGAAATATCTCAGTCCTTGTAAGTCATCTCTGCTCCACCATAGCTCTCAACATCTTAACTCCAGAAAGTGGGAAAATACAGAAATAATCAAGTTCCCTTAAATATTAGTACTACTAACTTAAGACGTTTACAGAAGAAGTAACCTGACATGCATTTTCTCAAGTAAAACACTTTTATAATGCTAATTATTGTCATTATTTAAGTGTAATTCACCAACCTTCTCTCCCAAAGTCAACTGTTTTAGGGTGGATTATGAGGGACAGAGCAAAACTTTTATCAAACATTATGGACTCCCTAAAAATCAAAGACATTTGAGAGGTATGTTCTCCACTGCAGTCAGAAAATGTGGAGGAGAGAGCACACTGCACACTTGCCTGCCATGTTTGCCTAAAGATTCAAGTATAACCCACATTTACATTTTGCAAAGACTGTAGCTATGCTGGAACAGTGCAACTCCTCAGCAAACAGGAGTTCTGGCTGTTGCCCTTTAGCTAAAAGAATTAAAGATGTAAGCCTTATTTTAAGCCACAACTGAACAAAGGTTGTTTCTGACTGCACAGTGATCACTAAAATGTAATTTCTGCTCAAATTCAGAAACTGTGAGAGCCCTCCTTTGTTGTACTCATATGTGTTAACATAGGGCTGCTCTTACCATCTTATTATGCAAAGTACTCTGATAAAACAGCTGTAGCAAATGAAAGGAAAAATAACAGCTGTCATGTGTCTACAGAAACAAAATGGTGTATAACAATACACACAAATATATGTGTACCTCTGCAAAAGTCTCTATATAGTCATGTATATTTCAGATTGTTTAGCAGTGAATGACTGTAAAATCTAAATCTAATCTAAACAAAATGTTGATCTTTGGAAAACTGTCACTGATGTCAGAAAACTAGATGACTGTTGCTTATCTGGAGCCAGGATCTGCCAAGTTACACAAGAATCACTACACCACTGACACCAACCAGTATTACTCTATCATAGTCCATGTGGGTGTTAATGACCAGATATGTACATCTCTAGACAATGTGCAGAGATACATTACTGATCTCCCTGAGTATGTGCCTTGGGCAGGTATGTGCCACCTTGCACTGAGCAGCATTATACCTTTACCAAGAATGATGCCATAGTATGAACAAAAGATGATTAATATCTTAGTTTATGGTGTCTTTCCAGAGGGTATTCGATATTAGTCAGCATGGGAAGACATTGTTAACAAATTATAATTTTTTGCAGTGGATGGTCTGCACCTGTTGCCCCCTACGCTTCTGAATACTGGATAAAACTTTATCCACCCCTTACACCTTTTTAGATGATGCAAAACTTGACTAACCTCCCAACATAGCAAAGAAAACCCAAGGAAACCCAAAGGTGTTCAATGCTAGGAGCTTAGAAACTCCACACAGTACAAGCTTTTCTCCTTCTGGAGAATACAGACATCTGTGCCACTACCGAGACTTGGTTTAAATTCACAGAAAGTACTCAGGCAGTGCAAAGCTTCAGTGCCTTCCACACGTTTAGACCATCAGTTGCACAGATGAGAACAAAAGGTGGAGGAGTCTCCATCTACATTAGCAACAAGTAAATAGGACAATGCCCTGGAGTTTATTCACATGTAAATTAGCATAGACACAGTCCCATACCATATCCTAGTAAGCTATAGGTCGCCCTTTATGTCCCAAGAATCTAACAGCTTGGACCTGGAACTACTGGAGACACTCACCATTAAACCCTTAACCCTATGGGAGACTTTAACTACCCTGCTATAGACTGAGAAATGAATACCACTTCAAACTTACGGGCACAATGATTCCTGGATTTTATTAACACAAATACCCTTGAATAGATAGTGTGCACACCCACCAGAGGTTCAAACATATTGGTCCTGGTAATCACCAAAATGGGGAGTACTGCACATCCCTCAGTGGCATGTCCTCACTGGTGAGGTCAGTACACAAAGCTATCGCCTTCAAAATTAAAATCATCTTGGTAACCCCAAGAAACCCTGTAACAGTTAGGAACTATTCCAAAGCAAACTACATCCCATTAAGCGATAGTGTGCCAAAATGGCCCTCCCAGCCTCAAGTTCACAGCAACCTATGCAGACTTGTTCAAAGAGACCCTATACAACCATGTAAACAGCTGTAAAGAGGCTGCTGTACCTACTAGATGTAAGCCCAAAACAAACTTTATAAACAAACTGCATTGATGGAATCAAGTGTCTTAACAGGGTATTTAACAAATGGAAAAATGTCATAGCTAAGACCAGGAAGAGCAACTCCCATAATGATAAGACTTCTCTAATTAAACTCAACAGGAAAATAAAAGGACTATGCCCAACAAGGCCAGTTACGAGTTCAAGATAGCTTTGCGGGCTAAAGACTACCACAAAACCTTTTATAGCTATGTCCATAACCTCAATGGCAGAACACAGCAGTGCCAAACCAGTGGTCAACTGTGCCTCCTTCACTGAGCACACCAACATAACAAATGTGCTGGCTGATAAATTTAATTTAAGCTTCACTCACCCCCGGCTCTCCCAGGCCTTCCCCATGAAATACCTTGTAGTATAACCCCCCCCCCCCCCAACAATTAGCAAGGAGCAGGTCCTGGTGGCACTTGCTAAAGCCAGAAACACAGCCTCAATGGGCCCCAACAATATTAAGATGCCTCCTAAATAGCTTGAAACATGACCCATCAGGGTCACTTGAGTCACTTTTCAACTACAGCCTCAAAACAGGCTTTCTACCATGAGAATAAAGGACTGCAATGGTTATCCCACTTCACAAGTGTGGACCAAACTTAAGACTGGTACGTGTAATGCAACATAGTAAATCAAATATATCATAAGCAGTAGGGGGCCTAACTGAAAACATTTCCATCCTTCTAGCTTCATTTGTATGATAGCCAAAGACTGTCAATTGCAATCAAAATACATACTGCTTTGTTAGCACAACAGACACAGGACTGAAAAATAAACTGTCCCAAATGCACATACAATCCACAAAATAAACAGTTCAGCTTTTTTTTTCTCTCTTCATTGTCATTAACGCCATCAGCCATGCAGAAAAATACTATGCATTTAGAAGGCAGGCAGGTACATGCTGTACTCATCAATGGTTCCAAGATCTGAAGACTTAATGCCTTCTTCAAAATTTGTGTCTGGGACAGCTCTATTTAAACAAGTAATGCACACAGACTGTGAAGGAAGGACTCCAGTTTTGCTTACAGTTACAGATCTAGAGAAAGTACAGTACTACTTTCAGGTACCAGTACTCATACATGATGTCTTGGACAGCTATGAATGGAAGTGAACATCTGATATTTCATAACTTCAAAACTAAAACAGCTACAGAATTGCAGGAAAAGAAGTACCCAAAGGTCTTAAGCTTTTCTAAGCTTGGGTATTCTTCAGCTGGTGGGAGAGGGAGATCAAATTACCAGGACGTGTAACCAGATGTGTAATGGAAAAAATAAACAAAAAACACACATTAAGATACATATCTCAGGGGTTAAGAAATATAAATAAACACATGAAAAGAAAAGATGCAGTTCAAAGTCATTCATTCTGATCCACAGGAAGTGAAAAGGAAGAGAAGGGTTACATTACTGAACAGAGAATCAAGAAAACCAGGCTAAAAATCAACAAAGCAGTTCTCAGTTTACCTGCTATTGATTTTTCTTCAAGATAACCCTTGACCTTCATATCTGCTATACAAAGCCTATCATAAGTCAAGACAGCTGGTCAGAATGGTTACAGATCTACAGTTCTCTGGCAGCATACACCATGTAGCAACAAAAGCCTTTCAAGGGCAGTATAGCTTTATAACTTTTGTTGTCTACTAAATCTTTTAAAAAAAGAGCATAATCTTAAGCATTTGGAAAAATAACAGATTCAAAGAAGCCCAGAAATCAGTTAAGGCAGGATACATTATTATTTCCATTTTTGTTATATGGCTGACGTCATTTGCTTGTAGTTTTGGCACCTATCTTCTGCAAACTTACAAAACACACCAAAGCATAAACATTTCCCAAAGGAAACAAGATATAAAGTAGGGTATGTCACGTCAACAAAAATGTCTTGTGATATCTGTAATAAGAAAACAAGAAAGAAAACAAGTATGCAGATGCCAGATTAAAAGGGACTGTTTTTGTGAAACTATGTATAATCCTCAGAGCCCTGGAACTTGCTGTTACCCTTGCACTCCTCTATATTTACCAAAGAAATAAATATATGGAAACCAGACAGCATGCTGAAGGGTCAAAAGGAGGGTACACCCACAAACAATATTACATTATACAGTCTAGAAACGTAATGCACAGCTACTTCCTTGACACGTTCTCTTAACACAGTGTTCTCCCAAAAAATGGTGCCCATATTGCTATATTAAAAAGCATAATTTAGCCGGTTTACTCCTTCAATAGCATTTATTCCGCTTCCTGAGTGCAAAACACAGTTCTTGCATCATGTTATTCATCATATTTTATAGGTTTTGGCCCAATGAGATATCTACATAACATGTCTATAGTGCTAGCTTCCTTTCCCCCTACCGGAATCATGAACTTATTCATGTTATTCAGTGTTTAGGGATTTTCATCTCTTTTGCATATGGTCTTTCCATCTGCCTTCTTTCCCTCGCACAGGAACCATAAACCTGCTTAATATTTGGAGGTTCATAGCTGGCTCCCTATTTAAAGCAGGTCAGCAATTGTGAGTCCTGCAACAATGATAAATATTGAATAACAGATAACAGCAGGTAGTGTTTCTTTACAGTGAGGCTTCACTGTCTCATACTACAACCCCCACCCCTGTGGGTGTGTCCTTGCGCCTCTGCTATTAATTGCATGACTGATGTATCCCTTGGAATAACTGAAGCACTCTAAGGTACCACAACCTTGGACTTGAAACACTCCCATTTTGCACATTCAGACTTTCAGTTCTGAGGACTGCAAATCACAGCCTTGTTACTATGTAATGTCTCAGACTGGACTATATAAACTCTCAAAAACGATTTTTCTGAGACAAAAGGGGAGTGAATGAGAACAATTCCCTACACCTAGCTAAATCTTATTTTTACAAAAAAAAATTTAAGTACGATATTGAAGCAGTGGCTCACTGCAACATGTTTGAAATATGAAAATGAACAAGAAAAAGTGAGTGTGAGAATATGAAAAAAATGAATAAATATAAATTTCCTGTCCTTCTGTCCACAATAAAATTAATTCTAAGTACTGCCATTCTAAGTGAATGGAAATAAGATTTTTTAGGAGAGGGTAACACATCATAATTTCATGTTCCTTGACTGCACAGTGCATTGTGGGACATACAAAGCTTAGTAAAAAAAAAAAAAAAAAAAAAATCACATCAGTATGTCCATCACAATAGGTCTCTTTTGGTTGGAACAAAATAAAAACGAGTAGTTATTACACATAGTGCTTTAGGGACAATAGTGCTGTGCAGAATATAAAAGATTTTTTTTCAGTTTCTGACAAAAGTGGCCATTAACTACACTACACATTTTACAGTTAACTTTCACTCCAAGTAAAAAGTATATGCATGTTAATTATTTTATTATATGACCATGAAACTGTAATGGATTATACAGAATTCAGACCCCAGTCCTAATACACAAGCTATTAACCACCTTCCTCATCCTTTTATGACTAGTCTTAAAAAAGTAGTAAAAGTGTTAAAACATGTTCTCCTGCTAACATTTATTTTATTTATGTCTTTACTGTTGCTGGTCAGGTTAGTCCCACTAGTCTTGTTTCTTATTTTGATGTGAGACCTGTGGTGATACTGAAACAGAAGCAGAAATTCTACTGCCCTTCATTCCAATAAATGCCACCAGGTTAGCCATCAAAAGCAGGGAAGTTAAATGTCAATGTTCACAACATTATATTTCTTCCATGCCACCTATATGTATTCTTTCTCTACATCTCTGACTCTTTCCAGAGTACACTGCCTGAGATTCTATTTCCACCGAAGCAATTTCTCACTTTGTGTCTCACCAAGTGACTGCTCTCCTACCAAACTATAAGCGATTTTCACTAGCTGGACATAACACATGCTGGTGACACCTCGGAAACAAACTAAATCCTAAAAACACAGGCCAAATACAGTACAGTACAGTACAGCTCTGATCCTCTTTACCCAATGCACAGTAGTTATCTTAATCAATTGAAGAAAAAGCAGCTACAGATGAACGTGAAACCATGGTGGGTACAAATGCAGGCACTTCCTATCGAAATGTCTGCTTGACTGAACCATAGTTTGCTTCTCAGGGCTCTGATCCCATATTAAACACCAGTACTTCTGCAAAACTGCATGCTGTCATGACAGTGTGAGACGCCAGTAGCAAATTATAAACAAAAGGATGCCTGTATATGGAAGATTTAAAAATATGTAGATCAGGTACTGCAATCTACTGAGAAACACAACTGTTCTGTTAGCAACTTTGCTCGTTTTTTTTTTTTTTTGTTACATGCATCACAGCAAAGCAACATGCAAGTAACGCAGCATCTGTACATAAAAGTTTCAGAGATATTACACAACCCTGGTACAGTGCAGAACCCAAAACATTCTCCAAGAGATATACTCATGATAATCCAGCACCATGACATAGAGAACTACTAGGCTAGCTATGGCCTGAGGACCTGGGTTTGGGGAAAGGGGCACATGCCTATCAAAGGGGAAGGCCATGGACTTGATCACTCCTTGCTTTTGAGTCCTAGTGGAGGGCGGATTCATGCAGAGAATCATTGCCTTAAGAAAGGACTGTAGGGAGACCTGGGCTGAGTGTATGCAGAGGAGGAGCAATACAGCTTATCCATACTGCAGGATTACCCCATGGGCATTAAAAGGCGTGTGCATGGAGGGAATGGGTAGGATAAAACACTCCTCAGCAGCCTATGACACTGCACCAGCAGCCTCAGTCTCCTCACCAGCTCTGAGAATGGGTCAGGGTAAATTCCAGGGAATAATTAGGAATATTCAGTACACCCAATGGACCGGGAAAAGCCCTGGTAGCAGCTGATGGTCAGCTACAAGGAGAAAAAAAGATATTTAAACAAAGATATCTCAAGATAGTTGTGTATGCATTTTCATGCTTGTACTGTAGAACAACAAAAATATTATCAGTGAACAGGATTATGAGCCAGATGCTGGTCATAACTGGCTAATTATGTGTTTGAGACACAGATGCCAAGAAATTCACACTGAGAGCAAATAAAGGGTTATGACTGTTGATAATCTGTTCCATGGACTACTAGTTGCAGCCATCAAGCACTTAGCACGCGCCATCAAAAAGACAGAGCAAGAGATTCTGTTATGTTAGAAAAAGTCAGGGACTCATTACTGACAACAGACAGCAGGCAGAAACAAACCAGTTTTTTTATTCTGCTGTTGTCCTTTCCTGGTCAGTACCTGTCAGGTTTGACTGCCTAGCATGATGCCAAATCTTAACTGATGCAAGGGTGCTTAATATTTGTTAAGATCAGGTCTTGTGTTACAGAAGTGCTTTTGTCTTTTTCTGGATATCGCAGCATAATCACCATGCTCCGTGCACTACAAAACATTTATAAATAGAGAGCTCCTGATATAAAACGCACTCCTACCACAATGTAAACTGAAACTCTAGTATTTGTAGATTTATCCATTTCTATGATCAAATGATACATGAACTTCAAACATCATCAATGGAATGCTTATGCTCAAGGATTACAAAAAACAGGCACAACTCCCACAACATAAGGTGAAATATTACTTCTCAGATAACTACTGCCACAACTTCCACTGTCGTGTAGTACAGAGCAGTCAACTGCAGACTATGAAATACCTGTGCATAGAATATTTTGGTAAAGCTCTACAGATCTCAGTAATTACAACACACGTAACTAGTACAAGGAGGTTTCTCATTGTAGTGCACTATGGTAACAAGATGAGAAGGGTCAAATGCTCCAAGAGAACCTTCTACAAAATGAATTTTAAAATGCTAGTACTGCCTGACAGCTATGTACATTTCCATTAGTGGAAAACACTGTAAAAGAAGACATTTCAAATATCTCTGTTTTTGGATGTATGTCTCTATTTTCAGACTTGACTTACTCCTTCACACAATTTTCTTTATCCCCCTCATCACATATGATTTTTCCAGCTATCAAGTGCACAGAAAACTATACCACACGACCAACATATTAGTGGCATCAATAATTTTAAAGAAAGACGACACAAAACTGCAATTTCTCATTTTCAGTAGAGAAAGTAAACAACTATGTGTGATATATTTTTCAATGCAAAGTCTACATATTTTAGTGTGTCTCGGATAATGTGCAAGTAATTGTCCATAATTTTGTCACACTCTGCTTTTTTAAACATGGGTTTCTGAGCTGTAGCCCATATTCCTACTGGAAGTGAGAAGTGTTAGATACTATTTGGTATTTGATTTTTAATGCATAAAAAAACTGTAAAGAAATCAGCACAGTCCAGCTGACAATGCGACTGATGGTCACGGAAAATATGACACAAGCAGAGAATGTCAAAATCTTATGGACAATTCAGACATGCCTCTACAAACAAGATGAAAGAAATGATGGTTAGCTCAAGCAGCCTAGACAATGAAGATGTCAAATGTGTTTTCATTTTTAATGTAAGCAAACATGCATAAAATATAGCAGGTCTCCCATTTTGGGACTAACAATGGCTTCAAGACACAAAAAGGTAGTAACCATGGACTTGCATGTTTTGCAGCTGAAGGTATGGTACCTTCACATGGTTAGTCATTTTGCTCCTTCACTGAAATTTCAGAAAGATTTGTTCATTTGTGTCAAACCATCATGGGTCACTGCAAAAGTTATAGAGTGACACTAGAAGGGAATTCAAAAAAAAGAGAGAGAGAGAGATTAACAGTTTCAGCTCTGAAACTAAGACATCTGCCTACAACTAGTCCAATAATGGATGCTTGAAAGACACATCCAAACACGCATAGAAGTGCTGTTAAATGGTGCATATGATTGGGCAACTAGAAAATAACTCCATTCAGATTGTGCATGGTTGAATTTCATTATCTGCTGGTGTATGAAAAAAATCACAATGTCCGTGCAGAAGCTTGTATAAGCCATTACAGCCCCAAAATGAGAAACGGTACAGTGTAAACAAGCTGATTATACAGAATAAGAGACTCGTGGAGCTGTCAGTAGACAAGGCTAAGTGGTCTTTGAGAGCTTTAGAGATATATGGGTGGGTATGAAAGCTATCCCAATCTTATGAATATACACAAAACAGACACACAAATTTGTCTGGAGTACAGTACCCAACACAGATCACCACTGACGAGGCAAATGCAGCTCTTGGAACCAAAGGTCATATACTGAACAGGTATGAGGCATCTGTGAAACCCACAGCTGTGGGGGACCCAGACATTAGGCATGTTTTATATTACTTTTACTCATAATTACAGAACAGCTAAATAAGACAAATAACATTTATTATCCAACACAATGTGTTTGCTTTCACAGACACAGAACTCAACATAAGCAACTATCAGAAGAATAATGCTGCCAACAGCAATACTGTCAGGGCAAAAAGCAACTATATACATTAAGTTATTAGTACAAAGTTTACGTATCACAATGGGAGAACGAATTTTCAACATTCAAAGCTCCCGCCTTGCTAGTACTTTGTTCAATATAAAAAACATACTTCAGACCCATAAATGGATGTTTAAATGGTTGGACTGGGGGGATGGGGACATTCCATGTACATGCTGCAACCTAGTCGAGTCCTTCAACTGATTTGGCTGAGGTAAGAAATGATAGAATTAAACAGAGGTGAAGATGATTTCCCTGAATAATTTAGTAAGAAGTTCTAATCATGCCTGATTACTGCCTTGCACTTCTTGTTCTTGATTTTTATGAGAATTGCACCTACACTGTTGATCTTATTTTTCTCAAGCAGTTTTATTTAAAATAAAAAATAACCATATAATCAAAGAACTGTCTTACCTATATTTTACAAATCACAACTTAGAAGACACACCAGTGTACCCCTAAAACTAGCTTTGTGTTCAAGAGCTTCCACAGATTTCAGAGTGTTGTGTCTACACTGGAGAAGGAAACTGCTCTGGCATGCACTTCATATGCAGTACAAGTGTTTATCTGTATGCTGGCGCCATGTTGTTATTTTACAATATATTTTTATTTGAGGATTCTGTAAATGCACAAGATACTAGCTGTGGTAATCAGTATGCTTTTACCACTTACCTGATCTGGTGCCAGCTGTTGGTCATTGCTGAGACTTTGTAGTACTGTGGAGACTGCATATTTGTGTGTAGTACAATGAAGATCCTACATGAAGCAAATGACTTGTTTCTGGGGTGGGGGTGGGCAGAGGGATTAGACAATTAATCCAGCATGCTTTTTGTAAGGAGTGAGGAAACCAGAGTATCCAGAAAATATATTATACAGACATGGAGAAATATGCAGATTCCAAAAATGTACACGGGATTCATACCAGACTATTTAATTCATTGTTTATTTTATTTATTTGGATAACTGAACTGGTCATTCTCAGTTCATTTTCAGCCATGGCCATAACTACAAGCACATATATATATATATATATATATATATATATATATATATATATATATAGTCAATCAACCACCATATTTCTGGCCCACCACACCTGAAATGATCAACAATGCATCAGAATGCAAACTGAGCTGTTTCGGAGCAATCAGGTTCATAGGAGCCTTTACAAGCCTAGCCCATAGGATTACCCTGGCATCGTGCCTCCCGACCTTAGTTCCCAGTGTCTCTGTTGGTTAACGCCACTGGAGTGATCCCTGGGGTGTATTTTCTATTTCCAATCCACTCATCAAGATTTCTCTTAAAGAGGGCCAGTGAGGTGCTCTGCTTGACATGTAAGGGAAGTCTATTCCATAGCATGGGCAGTCTCTGGGTTATGAACCTGTCCCTCCAGCATGTTCTGTTGTTGTGGTAATGAGGCTGAGGTCTCTGGATTGAGTGGTGTGGAGAGGTTGATATTTCTTTAGATGTAGCATTTCTAACAGAGCTGGGTCAGACAGGGCTTTGTAAGTCAAGCAGAGGTCACCTCTAAGTAGGCGATATGAGACAGAGAATAGTTGGATTTTTTTTGAGTCTGTCCATGTAGGACAAATATTTAAGGCCTAGGATCCTCTTTGTGAGGTACTTTTGCGGCCTCTCCAGATGTTCTTCGTGTTTCATTGTTGCAGTCATCACACTTGGGTTATCTGCCTGCAGGTAGCCCTCAGTCGGCCCGAATACCAGAGTCTTGGGATTTCTATGTCAGTTGCTGTCGCCTCTTCCATGACGTCAGGTCGTTAGGGGTATAAAACATGCAGCCAATGCAATTACACCAGTCTTTCTTGCCGAGAAGGAGCCTGAAGCAGAAGCAGTTCACAAGTGCCGGTCGGCCACTACCTGAAATTTTCATTTTTTCGAGTTTCAGACCTGAAGTCTTCTAAAGATAAGTACCCCGTTGGGGATTCTTTTTTCTTGCTCTAACCAATGTCAGAAAAAATTTACAATTGTCTTGCCTGTGGAAAGTAAATACCTCACAGAGATTTTCATTCTTACTGTGTCACCTGTTTAGGCCCAGACCACAACGTCCCTCGTCCTCGGTTTTGTGCCTTGTTTAACACCCAAACTGTTCGTCATTGGGCTATTTTTGTAGCTAAATTCTTTCGCTCTCATTCTCCTTATTTCAAAATGGCTTCGGTAAGCCATCTGACTACCGATCTTCTGAAAAAGCGCAAAGAAAAAGATAGAGACAGACCACATAGGTCAAAAACTGCCGACGACGCTTCCGCTAAGTACTCAGTGAGGCGCCATCGCAGCCACTGATGCCCACTTCTACAGATTCGCAGGCCTCTGCTGAGACCCATTTGGAGTCCGGTAATCTGCGAGATGCTTCTTTGACTATGGAACCTGCGGATGTCTCTACCTTGGATGGGTCCGGAGCCGCTGTGCAGGCACCGGCTTCTGAGGGTGTATTCCGACCTACCATTATTCATATTAAACCGACAACTTCATTTCCAACTAAAACTACTGAATTTCTCAGGCCCAGAGTTCGCACTACGCCTAGAAACCGACATCCAAAGTGCATGTTCAAGCTCCCATGCCACAAAAACAAATGCTTAGAATGGCTGAAGACCTTATTACTCTAATTAGACGACAAAGAATTTAGTTTCCTACTGATTCTACAGACCCGGAGTCTGATGACTCTCACTCTTCTGATTACCATGACATACCCTTATCTACATATGAGGACTCAGATGCAGAGGAATCCATTCCCTCTGCCTCCCCTCCAAAAGATTTTTCTTTTGGTGAAACTTTGCATACCTTAAGAGAGCATTTCCACTGGGAATGCCAGGACTATCCTCAATCCAAAAAGAGACTCAGGGAATTTTTAGATTTGCCTCAGCACAGGCCTCTAGCTATACCCCCTGTCCTGGATATTGTAGATGATGTCTTCTTGGAGTCCAGTCTTACTCCTGACACCTTACTACCAGCTCCTAGAAAACCTGACAAGTACTACAGAGTACCTGACTCTCAAAAATTTCTCTTTAAGAATCCTACTGCGGATCCAGAGAACATTTCCCAGGGACCTAAAGGCATTAAGTCTACTACAGCCAAACACCCTACCCCTTCAGACAGGGATTCTAGAGCTTTAGACAGATGGGGTAAGAAAGTATATACCTCTGCAACTCTTGCCATCAGGGCTTTGAATTGTCAGTTTCACATGTTGAAGTACCAGCAACATATTATGGAACTAATTAAACAAAAAATGGTGTTATTTCCAGATTGTGCAGAAAATAAAGATTTACAAGAATTAATGTATTCTGCAAACCAAGTTAGTAAACATACTTTGCAGTGTGGGTTTGATGCCTTAGAAGCATCTTGCAGGGTGCTGTCACACTGGGTCTGTACTGAGAAGGCATGCTTGGCTAAAGGAACAAGTCTTGCCTGATCATGTCAAAGCAAAATTACTAGATGCTCCATTAAATCAGGAGCATTTGTTTGGCACAAAAGCAGAAGTTATTCTTAAAAAGATGGAAGAAAAAGCTAAATCTATGCAAACCGTCAAATATTTCTTCCAGGTGCAGCCACCTAGATTCAGTAGGCATTTGCCTTCAAAAAACTGGTCCTTTCCAGTCCCTCTTAGGCCTTCTCAGTCCAAACCCAGGGGAAACAGATCACCAAGACTACAGTCTCAGGGTATGCAGACATCTAAACAATGGAGTGTTTCCACCTCAAAGCCAGGGAGTGGTAAGTCACCCCCATATGGAAAAAGTTCACAATGACTTTCCAATTATCCTTCCCAGCCATGCCCAAGTACTTGTGCCCCTAGGAAGAAAACTCACCCTTCTTGCAAAAAACTGGAAGTCCATTACTCAGGACCGATGGGTTCTAAACATTGTATCCCAGGGATACAGATTCTAGTTCTACTCACTGCCAACTCCAAGCGGGTTGCCAGACCTTCCTCCAAACCAGTGGGCAGAGGCTCAAATGCAAGTACTTTCCCTTCTCCATATCAGGGCTATTAAACATGTTCCAGTAGAACAAAGGGGACAGTGTTTCTACTCCAGACTGTTTCTGGTGCCCAGAAAAGAGGGCTCGTGGCGCCCTATCCTGGATCTATCAATTCTCAACATCTTTCTGGTGGTCCCAAAATTCAGAATGCTTACACTGCAACAGCTTCTTCCTATGCTAGCCAACGGTGCCTGGTAAGTTACCCTAGACTTAAAAGAAGCTTATCTGCACATCCCCATAAGGGAGTCTTGCAAGAAATATCTACGTTTCAGGCCAGGCTCTATGCACTATCATTTCTCTGCACTTCCCTTTGGCTTATCTACTGCACCCAGAGTACTCACAAAATGTCTGGCTCCAGCCATTGCATACTGCAGGCAGAGAAATATTCAAATCTACCCATACTTGGACGATTGCCTGATGCAGGCGGACAGTCAGGAATTGCTACTTCAGCACCTGGCATTTGTAAAAGGACTTCTAACTTCACTGGGATACACCATCAACGAAAAGAAATCACAACTGGTGCCCAGCCAACAAATTGTATACCTGGGAGCAAGCTTGAACACAACTTCCCAGATGGCATTCCTCACTCCAGAAAAGCAGGTCCATTTGACAAACTATTTCAAACTAATAGCCAACAAAACCCAGATATCTGCAAGGAAAATACTGCAAGCCCTAGGGTTCATGGCCTCATGCATTCTGCTAATTCCATATTCAAGACTGCATATGAGGAAACTTCAATGGTACTTAAAAAAATCTCTGGTGTCAACATTCTCAGGACCTGGAAACAGTGATTCCTATCATACCTTGTCTAAGGGCAAAGTACCTTTGGTGGGCAGAAGCATGCAACCACAACAAGGGACTTCCTTTCACTCAACCCCTCGCCGCACAAACCCTGACAACAGATGCATCAGACTATGTATGGGGGGCTCACAAGGCAGGCAAATGCATTCAAGGCAAATGGAGACCAGAACAAATTCCCCTGCATATTAATCAAAAACAGTCTTCAAATACCTTATCCTTCCAGGACAGCTCCTGATAAAGACAGACAACACCACAGTTATGTGGTACATAAACAAGCAGGGCGGAACTCATTCTTACCCACTCTGCAGGTTAGCCATGGCTCTGTGGAATACAGCCTTGAGCATCCAAGTGCACCTACAAGCTCAGTTCCTACCAGGCAAGCAAAATTTACTGGTAGACTATTTAAGCCGAAATCTACTGGACCCCAAATCATTCAAACTTCTAACCTAGAAGTGGGGAACACCGGAGGTGGACCTTTTTGTCTCCCGCCAAAACCACCAATTGAGCAAATTTTTCACCAGGAACCCTCACAGCAGAGCCTGGAAGGTGGATGCCCTATCCTTTACATGGGAAAACCTCTCAATTTATGCCTTTCCTCCTCTGCCCCTCCTCTCAAAAGTGCTGCTCAAGATCAAACAGGACAGGCCAAGGGCAATCCTTATTGTACCAGACTGGCCACTCCAGCTCTGGTACCCACTCCTACGCAGTCTGACAGCAGTGCCACCCTGGTACCTACATCACACACCTTTCCTGTTGTCTCAGCAGGAGGGACAGATTTTGCATCCACAGCTGCAAACCCTAAACCTTGCAGCCTGGCATATTCCCTAAATGCACCACCAGCATCCCTCAGCAAACAGGTGCTGGATGTCATCCTTGAGGCCAGAAGGCCTAGTACTAGGAAATCCTATGTTGAAAAGTGGAAAAGATATTGTTCTTGGAGTCAGTCTCAAGGAAAGGACACAGCTGTGCCCAAATTACCTCAAATCCTTGATTACCTAGCAGAGTTGCTCCACAGAGGCCTATCCTTCTCATCCATTAAGATTCATGCCTCTGCCATCTCAGCTCATTATAATACTGAGCCTCCTTTCTTTTCTCACCCTCACATCAAACAGTTCCTGAGAGGAGCTAACAATTTAAGGCCCCCTAGGAGAGCTCCCACCCCGACCTGGGACCTTAACTTTGTACTGGAGAAGCTCACACTTCCTCCCTTTGAACCTGCTGCTTCAGCAGAGTTAAAATTCCTCTCTTGGAAAACAGCCTTACATCTAGCTATTACTTCAGCAAGAAGAGCGTCTTGAATTACAGACACCAATGGTGGTGGAGCCCTTCATTATTTTCCATGCTGACATGGTTTCCCTCAGGACTAACCCTTCCTTTATGCCCAAGGTGGTATCCAGTGTGGCTCTAAACCAATCCATCCATTTGCCAACCTTTTTCCCTAATCCTCAGAATAAAGGGGAAAGGATCCTGCACTCCTTGGATGTGCACATTCAGCTCTGGTTCTACCCTGACAGGACTAAGCCTTTCAGAAAATCTGACCAACTGCTGGTCAGCTTTGCTACAGGGGCAGAGGGCAAGGCTATTTCAAAGCAAACCATTTCCAAATGGATAGCACACTGAATACATTTCTGCTACAAGCACCATGGAAAACCTACCCCTCTGGGGATCAGAACTCATTCCACTAGAGCTACTTCAACCTCTACAGCATTTCTCAGGGGAGTCCCTACCAGGGACATCCTGAAAGCTGCAACCTGGAGTTCTGTACACACCTTCACCAAGCATTACCACTTACTATTTTTTCTAACTCCAGAGCTGGATTTGCTACAGCAGTCTTACAAGGCCTGCTAGCCAGTCCTAACACTTCTAGACTGCCTCCACCCTTCCTCAGCTTTGGGAATCAACCCAAGTGTGATGACTGCAACAGTGAAACACGAAGAACATAGTACAGTTGTATACACTTACCATGAATCTAGACATTCAAGTGTATTCACTGTTGCAGTCTGGTTTCCCTCCCTCCATCCTCTAGGTTTTCTATATCCTTTCTACCTATCCTCTTTATGGTCATCTTTTATGGCAGGGGTATTTACTTTTAATGGAGGTGTTCTACACCAAGTAATAGCTTCCTATTTTGGGGGCTCCTGACATCTGGGGCAAGAAAAACTGATGTAACGGCATCAGCTGCATGTTTTATACCCCTGACGACCTGACGTCATGGAAGAGGCGACACCAACTGACGCAGAACTGAGGGCTACCTGCAGGCAGATAGCCCAAGTGTGATGACTGCAACAGTGAATACACTCGAACATCTACATTTATGGTAAGTGTACACAACTGTTGTTTGTTGCAGGTGATTAGTGAGGTACATGCCAAATGGGGCATTGTACTCAATGATTGGCATAATGAGGGAAGAGTAGAGGGAGACAATGACCTCTCTCTTCCTGGATGCAAAACCCTTAGTAATGAGATGCGCCACATAGAGGGATTTCCTGACCACAAGTGGCAATGTGGTGGTCAAAAGACAGGTTGCTGTCAACCTGTGTTCCCAGATCTCTTATAATGCCTTCTGTGTTCAGTGGACTACCATCGATGTGGTAATTCATGGGAACTGAGTTTTTCCCAAACGAGATGACGACACATTTTTTGGCATTGAGCTTAAGGCCATGCTTCTGACACCAGTCATTGGTCTCAGTGAGGCCTTTCTGTAGGATGCCAACATCACTTGGGGAGTTAATAGTAGCTCCCAACTTGCAACCATCTGTGAACTTTGTCAGCCAGAGTCCCTTCGTGTTGACCTGGACTTCAGAGAAGTAGATATCAAACAGGAGAGGGCCCAGGACCAAACCCTGTGGGACTCCACTCATGAATGGTCGGCAGTCTGACTTGGAGTCCGCTACTTTCACACTGTGGGTTCTACCTGTGAGCCAGTTTGCAATGCACCTAGTGATATAGGGGTTGGTGCCTAGCTTAGTGAGTTTTTCTATGATTCCTGAGTGAGGAATGGTATCAAAGGCCTTGGCCAGATCAAGGTAGGCTGTATGAACCACCTTGCCTTCATCCACAGCTCTGGTGACTGACTCAAAGAAGTTGACCAGGCATGATCTACCCACTTCCCACCCCATGTTTTACTGCCACCTCCTATTCCTACAACCAACTTAACAACCTCCCATACAAACACATCACAGGTACTGATATGTGATTGACCACTACAGTGTTGGATTTGTAGACTTTAGTAATAACTAATAACACATTTATTTTGTAAAATGTTAAAAGTATGACTGATTTCTATACTACCCCCTCCCCCCTCTCCTGCATTAGCATTCCAAATGCTGGAAAACACTGCTTTTAGAGACAGATAGACATTGGTCTCATGTTAGAATATATTACAGATATGTCTATATGTGAGGGTCTTGGCTGACAGAGAAAAATATTTCTTTAAAAGGTTTTCAGTGAATGACATTTTTGAATTTTTAAATGAATAACATTTACAGCAGTGTCAACAACACTGTTACTCTACAATCAGCTCTAGCAACTATATTTTGCATGGCAGATTTGTGTTATTTTGCAACTTGAAATTATGAATCAGATTACTATTGAAAACTGACATGATTAAACTCCTCTGCCCACTTCTCTGAGGTGCAGCAACAACGGGGCAAATTACATAGAAGTAGGAGTTGTGGGGATGAAGATACTACATGGGGGTTGCAGGAATCACAGCTTATTTGTTGTTTTTTTTGTTGTTTTTTGTAAAAGAAGTACCTACTTTTGATATTTATTGGATTAGGTTATTGACAGGGACTCACTTTGCATAAATGGTAGCCACAGTAATGTCAACATAAACACAAGCCATTTTACTCTGCCACAGGAAGTAACACTAATAAATTAAACAAAGTTTCTTTGTCACCACAAAACTACTGATTTGAGTAAAACTCAGTCTGAAGGTATTGATCTCTACCTCACATTAAGACAACACAATACTAAAAAAAACACCTGGAAAGCAGGAGCCATCTGCACACTTGATAAAAATAACATAATATACAACAACCCCCCATTAATATTAAAAAACGTGCAGGTTCATTGGTCAGCGTGCTCATTGTAAATCAGAGTTATAGTAATGGAAAAAGGTCTGGTCGCCCAGACTTTTTCCATTACTATAACTCTTCTTTTACAGCAACGGAGAATGCAAGATCTCCGTTGCTTCACACTGTCCCGCTATGTTAAACGAGTTTAACATAGCGAGACAGCTTTAAAAAAAAACAACAGAGAATCTCCGTTGCTTTTTTTAAAGCTGTCTCGCTATGTTAAACTCCTTTAACATAGCGAGACAGTTTGTAAAAAGCAACGGAGATCTTGCTTTCTCCATTGCATTTGCCCACATCTCTGATGTACTGCGTAGGCATACGCATGCGCAGTACATCAGAACTGCCGCAGAATACCAGACAGCTGCGGAAGGGCAGCAAGGAGGCATTATACAATGCCATTATTTAAGAAAAGTAATTATTTTTTTTTCTTAAATAATGTCATTGTATAATAGCAATAACCCATGCCTGGATGTGAGTAATGCTGGATTTACCCACGGTTGGCTTTGTTTGGCCACTCAGGCTTCGCCCTTGTGACCAAACCACACCAACCGTGGGTAAATCCAGCATTACCCACACCCATGCGTGGGTTATTGCTATAATACTCACTCATGTCACTTGCTGAAGTAAACAACCTTTTTGCATACTGTTTTCAGATTAATGTCTCACTGCTATACATACATATCACCCAACCTTCCATTACCAAAATGTGGAACGCTAACTCTTACAATGTGAAACACATGGAAAAAGTGTGGAATATTTACTAACAACTTTTATAAGGAGACTCATAGCATATTTACTGTTTCTTCCTCCTTATAATGATTATGATTCAGCAATATTAGCAAATTATTATCAACAAATTGTGTCACAAACCTGTTCAATGTGGAATAACATGTGACATGGAAATTTTAAGACTCAAAATGAGGAACATTACACATAAGTTACAGCTGAGAAGTGTGTGTGCATGTATGTGTATGTGTATGTGTATATATATATATATATATATATATATATATATATATATATATATACACAACAATGATTCAATATGTCCTTATTGCTACCATGCTAGGCTAGCTGCCCTTGCAGGCCATTTTAATCCTAGCCAATTTCCCTTTTTTTTTTTGGACTCAAAATAACTTATCCCATTTGGTATAAATTAGCCTTATCTATCACATGGTCAATAATTATATATTATCCTCAATCAGAATAACTGGAATCATACCATAGACAATTGGGGTCTATATTAGATTATCAAACTTTTAAAAGTTCGGACACCATATGTTCAAACTCTTAAAAGTTTAAAAAAAAACCTACCTGGAAGGTTAAGCAGGGGGCACCCCCCACACCCCCGCTCATTAAATATACCAACTCCGAGATCATACTACAGTGCAAACAATGGAAAGCTTCCATTTCCCACTGTACGGAGATCTCCGCTGAAATGTTCGAACATTTACATGTTTGATCATATGGTGTCAACCATATGACGTTCGAACATGTAAATGTTCAACAACGTAATAGAGACCCAGACAATTGGAGGGGACCCATGCATGAGGCAAAGCATTTAGGAGCTGCCTCTGTCCATCGGTAGCACAGGGGATAGTCATGGGGCAATTTTTCTGTTTCCTATCCATAGACCTAAGTTGAATACAGACAGGCATGAACTATGTTTAATGTGGATGGTGAGTCTGTTCCACAGCAGAAGTATCCTCGGTGAGATAAACCTGTCCCTCTATGCTGTACTTTTGATGTTGCACAAGAGGTTTAGATCTCTAGACCAGGTACTTCTGATGCCATTTGACTTGCTGATGTGCAGTTAATCGAACAGTAATGGTTTGAAAGAAACCTTGTATGACAGACACAGGTCACCTCTTAATAGTCTGTAGGATACCAAGTACAATGACTAGGCTTTAAGTATGGGCATGTATGACTTGTCCAAAACTGTTATTTGTATTATTAAGATAAACTTTATCAGAACTCATATTTTCTGCTGATCTCAGAGCATGCTAGGAAACTCACTCAACCTCAGAACTAGCCTGCTAGTCCACTATTCTGCCAAAAATTGTCAAACTGTCTTCTTTACAAACCTAGAATGGTGAAGACAAACTAGTTTCAGAACTTGCAGCTACATTGCAATAGAAACTTCTTTTGGCTGTTCCTGTTAGGGGTTGCCACTGCGAATCATCTGTTTCCATTTCTTCCTGTCCTCTTCATCTTGCTCCGTCACACCAACCACCTGCATGTCCCCTCTCACCACATCTATAAACCTTATTTTAGGCCTTCCTCTTTTCCTCTTACCTGGCAGCTCCATCCTTAGCATCCTTTTCCCAATATACCCAGCATCCCTCCTCAGCACATGTCCAATCCAACACAATCTCGCCTCTCTGGCTTTGTCTCCAAACTGTCCAACCTGAGCTGACCGTGTAATATACTGATTCCTAATCCTGTCCATCCTCATCACACCCAATGTAAATCTTAACATCTTTAACGCTGCCACCTCCATCTCTGACTTCTGTCTTTTTGTCTGTGCCACCGTCTCCAACTCATACAACATAGCTGGTTTCACTACCCTCTTGTAGACCTTCCCTTTCACTCTTACTGGTACCAGTCTGTCACAAATCACTCCTGACACTCTTCTCCATCCATTCCACCCTGCCTGTACTCTCTTCTTCAATTCTCTTCCACACTCACCATTACTCTGAACTGTTGATCCCAAGTACTTAAACTCATCCACCTTCGTCAACTCTACTCCTTGCATCCTCACCATTACTCTAGCTTCCCTCTCATTCACACACATATATTGTGTCTTAGTCCTGCTGACCTTCATTCCTCTCCTCTCTAGAGCATATCTTCACCTCTCCTGGGTCTCCTCAACTTGTTCCCTACTCTCACTTGTCTTTCGGCTTTTCCCGGTTAGGAGTCGCCACAGCAGAACTCCGGTCCGCTAATGATTGGCAGTAGATTTTCACGAACGCCAAGGTGCCAGCTCGACATTCAACCTTCAATGAAGGCACGCCCATTTACGCATGTCTTTCGACCACCCACCCAACCATGGGGAGAGCATGCAGACTCCACACAGAAGGCACTCCCCGCACTCCAGCCGAGAATCGAACGGGAGAACCTCTTGCTATGAGGCAACAACGCTACCGCTGCACCACCGTGGATATTGTTCCCTACTCTCACTACAGACCACAATGTCATCTGCAAACATCATAGTCCACAGGGACTCCTGTCTGATCTTGTCTGTCAACCTGTCCATCACCATTGCAAATAAGAAAGGGCTCACAGCTGATCCTTGATGTAATTCCACCTCCACCTTGTACGCATCTGTCACTCTTACTGCAGACTTCACCACTGTCACACTACCCTCATACATATCCTGTACCACTCTTACATATTTCTCTGCCACTCCCGACTTCCTCATACAATACCACAACTCCTCTTTAGGTACCCTGTCATATGCTTTAAGTCCACAAAGACACAATGCAACTCCTTCTGACCTTCTCTATATTTCTCCAGCACTCTCAGAGCAAACATTGCATCTGCAGTGCTCTTTCCCAGCATGAAACCATACTGCTGATCACTAATCATCACTTCCCTTCTTAACCTAGCTTCCACTACTTTTTCCCATAACGTCATGCTGTGACTGATCAATGTAATCTCTCTCTGTAATTACTACGGCTCTGCACATCACCCTTACTCTTAAAAAAGGGGTACCAATACACTTCTTCTCCACTCCTCAGGCATCCTCTCACTTTCCAAGATTTCATTAAACAGTCTGGTTAAAAACTCCACTGCCATCTCTCCTAAACACCTCCATGCTTCCACAGATATGTCATCTGGACCAACAGCCTTTCCATTCTTCATCCTCTTCATAACTGTTCTTATATCCTCCTTGCTAATCCATTGCACTTCCTGATTCACTATCCCCACATCATCCAACCTTCTCCCTATTTCTCATTCTCTTTATCAGACCCTCAAAATAAGCCCCTCAAAATACTCCTTCCATCTGCTCAACACACTCTCCTCACTTGTGAGTATGTTTCCCTCATTATCCTTTATCACCTTTACCTGCTGCACATCTTTCCTAGCTCGGTCCCTCTGTCTTTTCTCCCTCCTTAGTGTCCAACCTTTCATAAAAATCTTCATATGCCTTATCCTTAGCCTTCGCCACCTCTGGCTTTGCCATGCACCTCATCTCCTTATATTTCTGTCTACTTTCTTCATTTCTTTGACAAACCCACTTCTTCACCAACCTCCTTCTCTGTATACTCTCCTGTACTTCACTGTTCCATCACCAGGTCTCCTTGTCCTCCTTCCAGATTTCACACCAAGCACCTTTCTAGCAGCCTCCCTTACCAGCTCTGCTGCAGTTACCCAGCTATTCGGTAACTCTACACTGCCACCCAGTGCCTGTCTTAACTCTTCCCTGAACTCCACCTCACAATCATCCTTTTTCAACTTCCACCATTTGATCCTTGGCACTGGCCTCACTCGCCTCATCCTCCTCTTGGTCACCAATGTCATCCTATAAACCACCACCCTATGCTGCCTGACTACGCTTTTCCCTGTCACCACTTTACAGTCTCCAGTCTCCTTCAGACTAGCCTTCCTTCATAGGATATAATCCACCTGTGTGCATCTTTCCCCAGTCTTGTACGTCACCCTATGCTACACTGCATAAGATAAAATGCAAGGCAATTTACTATTAAAATATTTTTTTTCCAGTCAGCTGACACCGAGGGATGGCACTCCATTGGTCCTCCTGCTCCTGTTGTGGCTCTGAAAAGTCTGTGTGAAATGTAGACATTTTAGACAATTTAAATTAAAAAAAACGTACTAAACCAACAGCAGTACAATGAAGCTATGCCCTAAGATACTCTTTCTGCAAGCCAAAAATTAGACACACTTTGAGCCTTGGAGGATTTTATGAGGGACCTTCGTTTCTTACTGTTACTGATCAGGGATATCTTTCATTCTTGGGATTTGCTTTTTTTCTGAACTAGTTTCCTCCTTCTATTGTATAGCCTGTTTATGGCAAGGGTCCACCACAGACTGGTTTCCTTCTCTTAGGGGAGTGAGTCTTGGTTTTGCTAGGGATGGCACGATCCATGCATCCTTGTAGGTGCTCATATAGTGCATTTGTAAAGGTTCCTGCATCTTGGACACTGTTATCCTTTAGCGTGGGGGCTGTGAAACTTACCACCTCTGTCTCAAGTAAGGTGAAGTTTGCTATAGAAAAGTTTTTCACTGTGATTTCTTTGTTTGGAGGTGGTGGTATGGTGTGGTGTGGACATCCAGAGTTTAAGGTCTGATCTAACCAGTGACGGGTTGACCTTCAGTGTGGAACACCTGTCGCCCATGTTGGTGATGACCAGGTCCAATATGTTTTCACCTCTGGTAGGGGAGTTTATCAGCTGATCCATGGCATTTGAGTTGATAAATTCCAGGAAGCGCTGGACCTGGGAGTTTGTACTTGAGTAGTTTTCCCAGTTAATGGTAGGGTAATTGAAATTGCCCAATATCAGAGTGTTCAGTAGGACCTTCATGTTTTCCAGTGTCTCCAGAAAGGCGGAGTGGTGGTCCTGGGTCATAGAGGGTGATCTGTAGCAGGCCACAATTTGCATTGCAGATTTGCCTGATGTTGCACACGGATGATCTCGGAGGTATCATGCTGTGCCACTAACCTGGAGGTGGAGGTATCCTTGATGAATATGGATACACCCCCTCCTTTTGTGTTTCGGTCCATGTTCTTTGGTTGAAATGTGTGGTATGAGTTGTAGCCCGGTAGTGCTGGGGTGCTCTGTGGAGCCTTGAACCAGGTTTCAGTTACTGCACAGATGTCGATGTTCTCCATACTGAGGAGTGCTTCGAGCGCGTGCATTCTGAGATTTAAACTCCTGGCGTTGAGTAGCATAATCCTAATTTTTTTTATTTGTGCTGTTTATGGAGGTAGGTTTGACTTTTGAGTCTTGCCTAAAAAAGGCACTATGGGGGCAGCAAGAGCCTTGGCCAGTATTCAAAAGCCTAGGCGTGACAGGTGCAAGCAGTCTCTTGCGAAGCAACAAGGCTTGTCGAGCATGTCATCCCAGGCTGACAGACACAGGATCTCCTTTGAATGACACCAGAAGCTTAGCCAATTGTTGAAATTGATCATTTTTTCTTTACACTGTGGTATCATTCTTGGTGAGGGCAGGATGCTACTCAGGGTCAGGGTCATACCCACCTGGGCTACATGATCAGAGAGCTCCTCCATGTCTCTTTTCATGTAGTCCAGGGAGGTACATCTCAGGTCATTCACACCAACATGAACAATGACAGAGTCATATTTGTACTTGTTCTGGAGTGACCTGAGTGTTTGTGTTATGTGGCGGATTCTAGCTCCCAACAGGCAGCTAACAGTAAACTTTCTCCTTGTCCAGCCTAGTGAGTGGGACGTCAGTGTGCCTCACTATAGAGTCGCCTATTACTAGTGTGTTAGATATGTTATTTCTCCTTAAGGGCTGTGATTGTGCGGCACACTGATTTTGTGTGTTTGTGACAGGAGGTGCAGGGTTTTTGGGTGTCTGCTTTGGAGGTCTCTGATGCTTTTGCAGGTTTTTATTTAGAGCCTCCGAGTATGACTTGGTGTATTTATGTGTATTTTTTGCCAATGCTGGTTTAGTATGTCTATGTGAGGCTGGAGGTGTGGTGCAAGTGTTAACCTTCCCCTCATGACTGCCTGTTCCAGTCTTGGGTGGAGAGAGCTTAGCCTCCAATTTAGCTATATAATTGCATCTCTCACATATGTTAATGTTTGTGGTGGGAGGAGAGGGTTGTCTGTGTACATGAGGCAGTTATAACATTGCCTCAGGATACCCAGGTTCACCAGCTGGACTGGAGAGTATACCTAAAATTGACCTTTGGTAATGCCTGAATAGTAGGGTGAACTGCTTAGTCGCTTGGTTGGTGAGGGGTGAATAATGAACCTTGCCCTGCCGGGCAATCAAGTGTCGGGGTATATTAGTGCTTGCTATTAGGTCTGAGCAAGTGCTGGACTGTAGGATGCTTTTTAAGTGCTTTGGTTGAGAGTTAGACTACTTTCAAGGAAAAAAAACTGAAGAGGAGACTTGGTGGAGCCGGGATAAATTTAGCACTAGCTATCCGGCAGTGCCGTGACATGCAAAACCATGCAAACGCGGTTTTTACAGCAGGAAAATGAAAGAGATAGAAATTAGCCCAAAATGGCCTATAAACTACTAACTTTTGGGCTGGAACCACTCCTCCAGGGACAGATGGCTGCTCAAAGCTCCCTCTCTCACAGGTGAACAGAGAAACCTCCCTCTATCCAAGTACGGTACGGGCAACTCAGAAAACTGTAACACAGCTCTGAATTCAGCACTAGCCTGAAAACTGGACTATACTAGCTTAGAAAGGTGGGAAACAAGGAATCATTTTTTTTTTTGAAAAGATAAGGCAAAAACAGTAAAAAATACACTTAAAACAGCTTTAAACGACTACAAACGGTAAAACATACACTTAAAACAGTTTTAGATTACTACAACCAATCAGAAAGGGCTTTTAAACAAATTACCCAATTAACCAGTATAAAAATCTCAAAATTGAGCCCTGTTCCTGTAGTCCTCAATCAGACAAGTTCTAACTGCACACTCCTGCCACTGGGGTGCAGAGAAACCTTCTTCAAAAAAAAAGGCCTGGATTAGTGCTCAAGCTCTACAAACAAAGCTAGATTCAGCAGGCCTGGATCTAGTCTATGCTACAGCAAACAAGGCACACCAATCTCAGTAAGAAACAGTTCAAATATGCAGGCATTATAAGCCTTTAACCAGAAATTCCCAGCTCAGAAGGGCAGAGTCCAGCCTCTCCTCCCACAAGACTGCAGACCACAAACCTTCTTAATGTAAAATAACTGGTCTGAAGCTCAAGTACTTAAACCAGAACTAATACACTTTTAGAATAACAGACACTGAGCCTTCAATCAGCAGTTCCCAACTTAGAAGGATGTAAGCTACCTGTCCTGCCACAACAGTGCAGACCACAAACCTTCTTAATGTAAAACAACTGGTCTGAAGCCTAAGAGCTTAAACCAAAAGGCTTAGAATGATAGCTACACTTTAATCAGGTTACTACCAAGCAGTAATAAATACAATTGAATACTTTTAAGAAGGCCTGGATTAGTGCTCTAGTTATAAAAACAAAGCTAGACTCAGCAGGCCTGCATCTAGTCTATGCTACAGCAAACAAAGCGCACCAATTTCAGTAAGAAACAGTTCAAATATGCAGGCACTATAAGCCTTTAACCAGAAATTCCCAGCTCAGAAGGGCAGAGTCCAGCCTCTCCTCCCACAAGAGTGCAGACCACGAACCTTCTTAATGTAAAATAACTGGCCTGAAGCTCAAGTGCTTACACCAGAACTAATACACTTTTAGAATAACAGACACTGAGCCTTCAATCAGCAGTTCCCAACTTAGAAGGATGTAAGCTACCTGTCCTGCCACAACAGTGCAGACCACAAACCTTCTTAATGTAAAACAACTGGTCTGAAGCCCAAGTGCTTAAACCAAAAGGCTTAGAATGATAGTTACACCAAGCAGTAATAAATACAATTGAGTACTTTTAAGATGAAGAAAAAGCAAAATAAAGTAATAACGTAGGAAGAAACACAAATACAGTAAAAGCAGATGAATAAAGTGCATTTTTTTGAGTGAGCAAATGAGATGGGCCCAGGAGGAGTATCCAAATGCAAATTTACAAGAGGGGTGGGCAGTTTCAAAGCCACCAAGATTAACACCAAAACAAAAGCAGGGAGGGTGGGTGGGGAACTAACTGAAAAAACAGAGCCACAACTTCCGGCTAGATAGTATTCAATGCAACACAAATAAATCAATTTAAATGCTGTATTATTTGAAGAAAGTGCAAATAAAGAATGTGAGGTCTCTGCTCCTGGGTTCCCCTCTTCAAGAATGGGTCTGTCCAAAATGGGGAGCAGGATAAAATTGTGGGTCAGGCAAAAAGTGAGACTGAGGGGTAGAGTTGATGATCAGAACACTGCTTGAATCCAAAAAAAAAACTAGATTAAAAAGCCTGCAAAGTTTATATCTCTTAATGAAAAACTCTACCCTTAAATCTAAATGTGATAAGATACTGGTGGTAGATTTCAAGTATCTCAGGACATTCATTTGCTTCCATTTATTACTCACTTAAGAAAAATGCTGCCGAAGATGTGGGAAAATATTTTCCCTATGCATCTTTTACATAACTTTAAAACTACATATAAAATGGTCTCATCAACAAAACATCTACATCCAAAAAGGGAAACAAGAACATCTTTGCTGTAAACACAACTACGTATTTCAAAGTGCTCCATCTATCTAGGGAACATTTTCCACTCCTGCTAAGAGCTGGCAATGCTTCTTACCAGACAATCACATTTCCACATTCCGTTAAAAAAATCCTGCTCTGCAAAGTAGCTAATGTACTTCAAGGAGTTCTGTTTATTAGTTTAAACGTGGTATTAACTGCCATTATCAATTCATATCTGCACTGCCTGCTTCAAGTGTGAAAACGGTATAAATATAGAACTGTTTACAAATATCTGACATGGTGCTTCAGAGTCACTGTAGGCATATTCACATAACACACACACACACACACACACACACACACACACACACACACACACACAAAGATGTATGAATAATTAACCTGATTTTCCTAACAGAACTACCAGAGACAGAGTGGCATTTCATACACAACTGTTCCATGTTTCAAGAACTTAATTGGAAACCGTGAGTCTGCTCACGACCAAGCTATTTGCATCACTGAACCAAAGCAAAAAGTCTTAACATACTCCGGTACTCGAGGAGCATGAAATGTGGTTTATGTACAGTTTTTTCATACCCCAGATTCCAGTTCCACATAACATTTAAAACTATCACATATTTTGTGAAGCTAATTTTTCCAGCAAGAAGCAGCAATTTGCAGGTGTGGATCAGTTCAGAAACAGTACTCTTACTTTTAATATATGCTAGATTTATTTATTTTTGTAAGAAAACACTTCCAAAACAATAAAATAGCAAACGTTTACTGTTCACAGTAGTGACAAAGTATTTCCATTTAGCAGCATGCAGTTCTCCTAACTCAACAATCTGATTGATTGTGGTCAAGTCTAAATTATGTACTTTTTAACATTTATTAGCAGAACATTTACTTTATTTATTTAATTTCAGTTTTTAATCATGTGAGAACATGGTGGTAGTGCTGCGGTAGCGTTGTCGCCTCACAGTTAGACGTTGCCCATTCGATTCTCAGTTAGAGCGTCTTCTGTGTGGCGACATGCGTGAATGGGTGTTGTGCGTTAGGCCCGGCAAGCCAGCATGTAAAAATCTACTGCCAATCATTAGCCCACCGGAGTTCCGCTGTGGTGACCCCTATCCGGGAAAAGCCGAAAGACACAAACAAACAATCATGTGAGAACACTGATCTCAAGAGGCTATTTCCAATCTATAAAACAGAAGTGTAGACAAATGTCAAATATATATATATATATATATATATATATATATATATATAGAGAGAGAGAGAGAGAGCAAAAGTACTTCACAAAGAGGATCTTAGGCCTTAAACACTTGTCCTACATGGACAGACTCAAAAAACTCCAACTATTCCATGTCTCATACCACCTACTTAGAGGCAATCTCTGCTTGACTTACAAAGCCATGTCTGACCAGGCTCTGTTAGAAATGCTACATCTAAAGAAATCCCAATCCATCCACACCACATGCTCCAGAGACCTCAATCTCATTACCACAATTAAGAGAACATGCTGGAGGGACAGGTTCATAACCCAGAGACTGCCCATGCTATGGAACAGACTTTCCATACATGTCAAGCAGAGCACCTCACTGACCCTCTTCAAGAGAAATCTTGATAAGTGGATGGATACCAGAAAATTCACCCCGGGGATAACTCCAGTGGCTGTACTCGAAATAGGCATTGGGAGCTAAGGTCGGATGGCACTGTGCCAGGGTAATCCTATGGCTAGGCTTGTAAAGGTCCCAGGGCCATTAGCCTAGTACCCACCTATGAACCTATATGGGACATAAGCAAATGATGTAGAATTTTCCAGATATCTCACAATAGAAAGGCTGCAAGATTCTTGAAATTAAAACTGATTATGAAGAATATGAATATTTGTTCACATAAAATTAGCATCAACATTCATGCATTTGCATTCAAAGTGTATTTCTCTGCAGCAGTTTTATTTGTTTATCAGGTAAGCCCATGTGTGACTTGTGAGTGAGTGTCTATAATGTCTATTTTGTGGCAGACTGATATTCTGTTCGGAATTAGTTTCCTTACTTCAAAACCAGTAAGTTCTGGGACAGGCTGTGTGCCTGTGTGCCCCCCCCCCCCCCCCGGACCCTGAGCTGGGCAATGCAGGTATTAGGGAATAAATAAACAAAACTGTGCTCCATGTACTGAAGTCTTATAACTACGTAGCAGTTTTTTTGCAAAGGCACCGTCAGTCATCTAATAACTGACAGATAAGCATGACAGAGACATATTTAATATACAAAATATAACAGACACAATACATAATTGTTTGTATTCTGCTCACTTTTAGGAACAGTTCTCTATAACATTATGGCAGCTAGATATGATTACTAGTGCAGTTAGACGTGTTGAGTCATGGTTGTGGGGAATTAGTTAAAGGAAAGAGAACAGTAGGATAAGGGATGGAAAACAGAACTTATGTACAGAGTGAAACAAACTTTCAGACAGACAGTAGACGCCAACAGAGAAAAAAGGCAGTGTCATTATTAGGAAAATATTATGAGAAATAAATGAGGTATACAATTACTTAATTTAGATGGTACCACATCTGAAATGCCCACTGTTACTTGACTCTCTTGTATTTTTTTAATCATGACTGAGGTAAACATGTTAATTTTTTTTTATTTATTCTGAATGAGGTATACACTATTCCTCAACGTCTTACCTATATATGAGTCAATACAGAAGACGACCTAATATTTATTAGTGCTTTAAGAGGGATTACCTTTACGGCAATTCTGACCTTAGATGGTTCATAAGGAAACAGATAAATTAAGACATATATGTGCTGTTTAAGGAGTGGTGACTTCTTTTAAAAAGGTCCAATACTGTGGTGCTCAGCTAAGAAAATTTGACCAATCCAACTCTGTGACTAGATCGTCTTAGTAAGAATAGTGGAAATAAGAAGAGTTAAGTACAATACCTTCTACTGCCAGATTCATTCATCAGTTGAGAAAAAAGTCCTGTGTAGCCCCAGAGACAATCAAGGTAAAGCAAAACCACCATCTAACTCATTATTTAGATTGTAACAGATGAATGGACACCACTGGTTGGTGTTTAGGAATTGTCCACATCTACAAATTAAAGTCTACTATCAAAAATCAAAATCATTTTTAAGGAAGGTATCAGGTGATCAAAGTATAAATATGAAGTTAAACATGCAGTGAACACAACTAACAACCTAAGTGCTTTAACAAATATCTACGACAATACAGTAACATTGGACAAGGCAATATCAGTCATTCTTTGGACAACTCAGCAGTGTCAAATCAGTATTTGCTGTTAATGACACATTATATGAAATAGTAGTAAATGCTTCACCTCAGATAGTCCACACTGATGAACGTCACTACAAAATTTGTCCAGAGGTTTCCAAATGACAAGTCATTAAGGGTATTAAACAAAATGCAGCAGCAGGACCAAATTTGTTGAATGGTTTCTTCTTGCATCATGTAATCTCTACCATCTTGTCCCTTGTCTCACTCATCTCTTTCAATGCACACTCTTATCAGGCTTTGCATCAAACATATAAAAAGAAGCCATTGCGGTTCCTACCCCAGAAAGAAACTCCAGAAGTTCAACTGATAATTTCATCCAGTAGGCTTAACTAGCATCACTGGAAATGTTTTGAAAGAACCATCTTACAACAATTGTCATTTTCGATTAAATTATGTAGTACTGTACTAACAATGCAACAACAAATGAAAATGCTGACCCTTATCTGGGGAATGAATACAGGACTCCCACATTCCATGCAGTTATCACTGCCAGCAGACCAACTAGGAGTTTCTGGACAGTTGGGTACCAGGTTCTGCCAAAAGCAGTTCATTTGTCATTTCAATTAGGAAACCAGCACAATGGTGACTTTTTGAATACATAAGGATACAACGCAGATCAGTTAACTTAGTACTGTTTTAATAACTCATCGAGAAAGGAAAACACTGACGCTTGTCTGGGGATTGAACACAGGACTCCCAAATTCCATGCAGTTGTCACTGCCATTGGACCAAAAAGGAGTCTATGTACAGTTGTGTATCTGGTTTCCCCAAAGAGAAGCTGTTTCCCCTTTCAACTATGAAACCACCATATAGGCTGGTAAGCAGCAAAATAAATAATTTTTGTTAGTGTTATCAAGTCACCTTAAAGAAAAGACCTATTGTACAAGGCAATCCATCTAACCAGTTTGAACTTAAAATGTTTTTAACTTACCCCAAGTTTATGCAATCTTAGTGGAGAGAATACTAGTTAAGGAGGTACAGGGATGAAAGCTCACTGCACCTGTTTAGGTTATCATAGAAAGTGATGCAGAGCTACAGCTTATTGCTTTGACTGGTGTACTTTTTTTTGGGGGGGGGCTTCCCCCACTTCACTTAGGGTTGTAGAGACCAATCCATTTGATGGCACTGGCTCATATTAATCAGGAGGCAATGGAAAGGAAGATAAGAAAAAAAATGTCACCTTGTGTGCATGATAACGAACAATGCCTTGCTATTTTTGCCATGTTGCACAATGTCCCATGTCCCAAGTGCAACACAGATTTGCGTGCTTACTTCCCTATACATTGCTAAAAAGTTTATTTACAGAAAACTCTCAAGAGGGAGTTCATCAAACATAAATGAAACCTAAGTGAATCTGAATAAAACGTGGCACAACTGGTGCATCAAAGCAATCAGACTCCTTTACCGCACAAGCTCACACTTGCCCATCTTTCAAGGAAGCAGATGTCAGCTCATTTAGTAACCTCCCAATATACCATGTACCATAGTATATGCAAGACAAATCTACGACTCCTTCTGAGAAAGCTCTGGGTCAGATCTGTCAGCAGACAGGGAAACAAGCCAGTCTTATACTTTGTACTGTAGTCATACTCTGTGGTCTGTCATTATTGCACAGCTGCAAAGTATCCCACTACCAGACTGTACATCTCCACCTCAACCCCATGCTCATTTTTCACTATATGTCTACAAACAGTAAAATGAATGGCAGCAAAGGGTGCCATTCATCTCTATACTTATGCTGCCAGCCAGAAAGCACCACCTTTGCATTTCTTAAATAAATTATGCTCCTTTGCAACTGCTCTACAGAAGGCCACTAACATGCCTTTGGCATATACTGCACACAGTGTCCATGAATCTTACTGACCATTTATTAATTTTTATTTATTCCTTCATTCATTCATTTAATTTTTTTCTTTTTCTACACAGATGCGACTATTTTTACTAAAGATAAAGGCAGGTAAACTCAGAAAAAGATCTTTCTTCAAGCTTTCATCAAACATACGTTTCTTTTGGAATGTTAAAGGCCATTGCTATAACATGCTACCATTACAGAAGAGCACAAAGCAATCACATGTGTCGCTCGTCCAGTCAGTCTAAAATAGACAAGTATTTGTGGGTTCTGTTCAAGCAGCTTTATGTACAAACACATCAAGATTGAGGCTTAATATATTTATCTTAGATAAACTTATAAACAAACTAGCTATTGCACTCATACAAGCTCACTCTCTGGCTGCACTCTCAAAATGGCACTGAAGCTACCATGTGCTTGCTATTTATATGCACGTGCCAACCTTGAAATGCTCCTTAAAGGTTAAACACACACACTATTCTACAACTTGGAAATCACTTCTTTGATCACAAGCATAAAAAAACACTATCACCTATTGCAGTGGCACAAATTGAAAAAAAATGTTCTTCTTTTACACACTTACACATACACACACACACACACACACACACACACACACACACACACACACACACACACACACACACACACACAATCTCCACAGTTCCATAACAGTGGGGAAAAGAGAAACTCACCAAAACAGTGCACCACAATCTTGAAGAATCACTGTTTTCACTCCTGTAATACTCAGCAAGTAATTTGTGTGGAACCATGGGACAGCACTACAACGTACAACATACACATCACATAAAAGCACCTCATTCTAACTTCAGCCAGAGATTAACATAATAATACACAAATATTTTCCAATGTTTCCAATAAGGCTTAATACTAAACCTATCATTAAGCCCTATGTCTCTATTAGTTTGTGTTCTGCATTGTTAGGTTTTGCACCACAGCAAACAATTCCAACATCACCAGCCATATCCCTAACCTCTGTTACAGTCAAAATAACAAAACCTGCAATTATGTCCAAGATACTTGGCACAATGTTTAGTCAATCATTATCAGCATGTCTATAATGGTATTCACAAATACCATCTTCCAAAGGCTTTTTGGTTTGTCCTATGTTAAAAACTTTTCTTTGTCACAAAGCAGAGCATTCCACATGCTTAGTATTACAGACAGCCGTTGGCTGGTCCCTGTCAGGTGTTAATGCAGTACATAGTTCCTCATCAGTGTATTTATGTACCTCTCACAATATTACAGTGGAAGGATAGTTTGACAGCCTTTGCCACAGTAACATTCTGACAGTTTTATTTTGGTTAATTCCTTTTCAAAGGGTGCTGTTATCTCCCCTTAAGTGCCTCAATCTCCTTAAAAAACAGGCATCTTTGCTAATTTAGGGGGAAACAGTCCATCTTACAAATGGAACTAATGAAATACTCTGTTGCTTTCCCTAAAAAAATACATCACCCATCACTAACAAGATATTTCAAATCTTTTGAGCTCTCCTATGAAATTCAAGGAAGATTCTAAACTATAATGTACTGCCCTTTTTTGACATCTCAGAAAAGACTGTGTTTTCCCTATATTCCTGATCTCATTTGAATCTACTAAATACTTCATAATATACTTAGCTGCATTATTAATAAATGGCAAAGCGACAATAATAATTACAAATTCTCTGGCATTTGGCACATAAGATCTAGCAACTTTTGTCTTATTTGCTTCACATCTCTTCATAAACATATTTTAGTTACTAACATAATATATTACAATAATAACAGTCTCGTACATATATATTAAGAAAAGTATTCCTAAAAAACAGTAGTAGGCAGCATGAATTTGAAATGATTTCTACATCTGTAGTAGATGAAAAGGAAGCCATGACTACCTGAATTCAAATCTGGTTCAGCTGCTTTTTATCTGAAACCTTAGCTTTCATCTTTACAGAAATTTCTATCAGCCAGCTGCTGCACATACTGATGTTTTGTTTCATGAAGTGTTTAAACTGTTCTGATGAGAACTGTGGCCCTTTCTGTCACCCACAGTCTGTTCAGATAGCTTTAGGCAAATACTATCCTTGGATCTGCAGATCATAGCTCTCAACTGTCCAGATTTAAACAGAATGTCCAGATTTTTGCCTCATATTTTTGGTCTGTTCCTCATAAAATAGGTGGTTTTCTGGCAAATCACTGAGAATAGAAGTCACTAAATAATGGCACACATTTGAGTTTCTGACTTTATATCCTTCAGAAAATGCATGCTATCACAAAAAAAAACAGTTATTCTAGCAGATAAGTTTACAAGAGCAATAATTATAATCTGACCCTATTTTTGGGCTTTTGTCCTGCATTATTTTTGGCTTTGTCCAGATTTCTTGCACTAAGAGATGAGAGGTATGCTGCGGATGTTTTTCTGAGGTAGACAATACCATGAAGATCACATCAGACCACTTTGTATAATACATATGTATGTATATAAATGTAATGAAAATTATTACCCTAAAAACAGCCACTATGTTAGTAATTATTGCATATCAGCATGATCCTTTATACTTTATATTTTAATTAGGGCAAAAACTACAATATCAATACTGTTTAATTGTTTTTTTTTTTGGCTCAGGTAACGTACTGTCATTGGGGTCGTTTTTGACATGATTTCCTTTTTAGTCAATTATGGTGCACTTCTCGGTTGGTGTAATTAGTAATGTATTTGCCTTCTGTGACCAAGGTGCTGAATTAAATCCCCTCAAAGGTTCTTATTCTGTGTGTGTATATAATTTGTGTCTTTCGGCTTTTCCCGGTTAGGGGTCGCCTCAGCGGAACTCCGGTCCGCTAATGATTGGTAGTGAATTTTTACGTACCGTGTTACCAGCCCTGATGCACAACCTTCAACGAAGACACACCCCATTCACGTATGCCTCCACACAGAAGACGCTCTAGCTAAAAATCGAACGGGACAACGTCTTGCTATGAGGCGACAAAGCTACCGCAGCACCACCACCGCAATTCTGTGTGTGTATATAATATATTTATTAATTTATTTTCACATTACCAACAGTTGCAACTTGTCTTTTCTTTTTTAATTTCTCCAAGTCTTTTGGGCTTCTAATACCATGACAGGAATGGACCCCATTCCTAAGTCAAAGTATGATTAAAGTTCATGAAATTAGTACTGTTTCAATGTTTGATGTTTGTGGGTGCTGCGAAAAACACTTCTGTCTATGTGCCCAGTAATAACTCCTTCTGCAATTCACAAGGAGTTATGTGTACCGGTGACATATCTAAGCCTGATTGTAAATTCTTTTTAATAAGACCCATTGCTCCTACTACTACTGGTACTGTCTGGGTATCCTTCTTCCACATTGCCCTCTTTTCTGTCTGCAAATCCTGGTATTTTATGACTTTATGTATCTCTCTTTGTACGTAAGACACTGTAATCACTGGGTATAGCTATTTCAATGATCAATGCTACTTTTGTCTTCTTTTCATGGACTATTATATCCAGTTTTCTCGCATCTATTTTTTGAAGTGTTGGTAATGGGTGATCCCATGCAATATAAACTTCATCACTTTCTATAATGCTTTGTGGCTCATGTTTCCAGTGTTTTTCAGCCATTTTAATATTATAATATCTGCACAATGCCCAATGCAACAGTCTTGCCACATTATTATGCCTTTCAGTATACAGTCCTTCTGCCAATAGTATATCACAACCAGCAACAAAATGTGCACCTGCTTCCAATTCTGTTTCACAAAACCTCATTTGTCTGTTTCTCCCACATGTTCAATGGACTTTGTAAACCAACGTGTACATAGTCCACTATCTTAGGCCGTAAATATTAATCTTAAGTCTTTTGGTTTAAATCTACCCTCTCCTTAACCATTCCTGCGTTTGGTCCTGATCAACATAAGGTTGTTCCATGAGTTTTCTATACTTGCAGCTATATATTTATTGCCTTCTCATCTGATCTTTCATCTTATGTTCTTTCATTGCTTTGTTCTTTTTTTTTTTTTTTTTTTTTGGAACATTCAGTTGCTGTCTAATTTTTATCTACTTTTGGTTTGATTTCCATTCCAGCCTGACACTGGTATACTTCCACTAAACTAAGCAGGGAAGTCATCTTTGATTTATTCTCCTCATGTTTTAAAAATTTAACAACATTTGGGTCTTGTAAGGTCATCAGACATGTATGCAGTCCTATATCTGCAGATCTATACATGTAATTAATTTCAAGGAGGCCCATACCTCCTTCAGAACTGAGAATATACAGTCTTGGTATACACTGATTTTTAATCATTTGATGAGCATGAAGCATCCTTCTTGTTTTCCTGTCCAACCAATCCAACATCTTTTGAGGCCACTCAGTCACTCCAAAACTATAAATTAGGACAGGAAGAGCAAATTGGTTTATAGCTTGGACTTTGTTCCTAGATGTCAGTGCTGTTTTCAGTATTAATTTAGTCTTCTAAAATATGCCTTACTAAGTTTTATTTGCATTTGTTCATGTTTTATTGTTTCTTCATCAATTCCCAAATATTTACACATTCCCTCTTGCTCAAGTTCTTTATATCACTTTCCTGTCCCAGACTGACATTTGTTTTCTTGGTGCTGCAGTTTTCCTGCTTTAAAGGTTGCTTTTACGCATTTATCAAGACCAAATGACATTCTTATATCATCTGAAAAAGTTTTGACCACTCGCAGCTGTGCTTTCAGTTTCTCATATGATGAACTATACAGTTTTAAATCATTCACAAAAAGAAGATGAGAAGTCTTTACACTTTATTGTTTTCTGGGTGCCATGATCTAATCTGTTAAGTGGACAGCTTAATGGGTTAAGGGCAAGACAAAAGAGCAGCAGTGACAGACAATCACCCTGGAATATTGTCATTTGAAATTTTATCCCTGAAATAATAATTTGTCCTTTATCATAGCTTAACTGCAAAGTGGTTTGCCACTGTTTCATGGTCGCTGTAATGTAATCTATCAGTGTAGAATATATCTTGTACATTTTTAAGCACTCTTTTATCCATGAATGTGGGATACTATCAAATGCTTTTTTGTAGTCTCTCCATGCCATACTTAGATTCTTCTCCTTGTTTACAGTTCTCAACTATAAATTTATTTAACAAAATATCCTTTGTTTTATTGGAATTTTTTCTGTTACCCTTTTGTTGTATTGCCATGATTGAGTTGAGCTTTCTCCTAAATGACTATAAACTCTGTCGGCATCAATTCCATTGTATAGTTTATACATCGTTGGAAGGCAAGTTATTGGTCTATAGTTTTAGGATAGCTTGCAGGTTCACTATTAAGTATGCAGGTTCACTATTAAGTAGGAGTATTTTTGTTCCTGTTGTTAAACAGGTTGGTGTCTGCTTGGGGTGTGCATATAAAGTTCTTACTCATGGCTAAATCTTCATGTAAAGATGTTAATACTTTTAGACAGAAGTTAGGTACTGCATCTGAGCCTGAGGTTTTCCACTTTGCAGATTTTCTTAACTTTGTTTCAATCTCTCTGGCCATTACTTCATCCATTTTCATATCCTGTACATTTTAACTTTTTATTCCTCCTTTTACTTCTTCTATCCATTTGGCATCTTCGTATGTTCCATATAATCTTCACAGATACTTCTCCAATATGCATACATTTCTTCTTTTTTTGGTGGTGTTTCAATTCCTTTTGCTTTGTTTCCGAATTCTCTATAAAACTTTTTTGGGTCATCAATAAATTGCTGATTTTGTACTTTTCCTTTATATTCATCTGCATATCGTCTAAGTTTTTTCTGCCTATGCCAACATCTTTAGTTTATTATTTGCGATAATGCATGAGAGATCCATATCTGTTCTGATACTGCTCATTCTTCATTAGGAACATGTTGATATAAGAAATTCGGGAAAGCTGGTTACAGATTATTCAGGAGGCTTAGGTGTTGTTTGAATATTTGCCATCTCGCAATATGTAGCAACCCAGAGACTCTCCATGTGGTGCCAAGGAAGGAGTAGTCTGCAGATATTTCAAGCAGCAAACCAGGAATTGGGGAGGCTCTATCAAAAAGAAAGACACGCAAGTTAAAGAAGGATCCTACAGCCTTGTTTCCTGAGCTTCTCCCTGTTTCAAAATCATCATTTCCACTCTGAATTATAGTTTTCTGTTTGTGCTATGTATAAGAGTCTTAACTGTGTAGCTCTGAAATACCCCTTCAAACTGGGTAAACCCAATCCATCCTGGGATAAGATGATTCTGCCAGTAGAACAAACAGCCTCAATTGAAAGAGAAGCGCCTAGATCAGCCTCCCCAGGTAATGAGGCTCAGCTGAATCAGCAAGGCTCAGGGGAGAGACAGAGCCAACAAACACATAAATATCTAAAATGATTCCTTTCAGCACTTAGCCAGGAAGGGAAATCCAGGTTGACTGAACTGGCTTTCCGCAGTGGCATGCCCTCTTCATTAGAAGCAACTCTGGAGTCAGGTGATGGTAGTTATTTGGTTCTGATCCTAATAGTACATAATGTCCCAAGTTACCACTGGTTGATGACTGGTCAGACAGAGCTAACTTGGTCTGGTAGGCGAGTCATGGATGGAGCAAGTATCATTACAGCATGGCCCCTGAGGACTCCATCAAGGTTCGTCAATCACTGCACACTCCTCGTTCAGTTATGGTTAACATCTGGCCTGTGGATTATGTTGAAATTTTTTATTTGATTGATCCATTTTGGATACAACATGCTGTGCATTCTGATGAACTGCGAGGAATGGACCCAATATCTGCTCTGGCAGCTTTAGGAGATCATCATTTCAGTAATGTTAAGGTGAAATATTAGGAAAACTGGACAGTGGGTTTTATACATTTCATGGTTGTTTGACTGAAAAGATCCTTCCCAAGCTCTGCCTATACTGACCTATTTCTTAATTATTACAAAAGTCTATTATTTGAGTGGGAGGTCTATCCTAGATATGGTATTAGCAAAAATTTTGGAAACTTAAGGTGGCTACCAAACACATTAAGTGGATGAACAGCACATTGAACGTGGTTAGGGGTGATGATCAGTAGGCCAAGGACACTGTCCTGTACTGGTGAAGACCGAGTTTAAAATTCAAAGCTTGTTGAGTCTTTAACACTGGCAATTGCACATGGCTATCATGTAGATTTTCACATGTTTGTTCTTACTGTAGGGGGCAGACACACAGACATTAAATGCTGGTTCAGTGACAGCAACAAAAAAGATACCAGTTTGTCAGAAGGCAGGCCATAGGATACATCACATAATTTTTAAGAGACAAGTAAGCCTTCCTTCTGAGGTTCCAAAAGACTTAATTCCTTTTGGGGATTCTAATAGATTTGTGAACCACTCACCCATTAACACAGAAGCTTTAGCTGATTTCTTAAAAGACTATCTGGATCATTAAATCAAGGAGGAACTTTTACAAGGTTTTATCTAGGGTTTTCCATCAAACCTAGGGCCTGTACCAGTGCTCCAGTTTGTAGTAATTTAAAGTCCATACAAGGAAAAGAAGAAACTGTAAAGGATTTAATGGGCAAGCAGATTATCAAACACAGAACTGCAGGCCCCTTTCATTCTCCCAATTTGAAATCTTTATAATATCTCCATTAGGTTTGTTTGTTTGTGTCTTTCGGCTTTTAGGGGTCGCCACAGCAGAACTCCGGTCCGCTAATGATTGGCAGTAGAGTTTTACGTGCTGGCTTGCTGGGCCTAACGCACAACCTTCAATGAAGGAACACCCATTCACACATGTCGCCACACAGAAGACGCTCTAACTGAGAATCAAACGGGCAACGTCTAACTGTGAGGCGACAACGCTACCGCAGCACCACCTATCTCCATTAGGTATGGTCCAAAAAAAAAGAGAGAGAGAGGGAGAAGGTGAGTTTCAATTCATTCACCATCGTTCATTCCCAAATGGGTGCTCAGTCAATGATGGTATAAGCAAGCAGAATGTGAGGTTCAATATTCTTCTACCTAGGATATGATACAAATTATTCAGTGGTTTTAAAGAGCCCTCATTGGAAAAGCTGGATGTAGAATTAGCCTTTCGGCTTCTCCCAGTCTCCCCTCAGAATTGGCACCTCTTGGGCATGTGGAACAACTAGTCACCATCCCCACAAGAGGTGAAAACATACTTGATCTCATCATCACGAACATGGGCTCAAAATGTTCAACACCGGAAGTATACCCCTCACTGGTGAGATCAGATCATAAACTAATCTCGCTGGAGGTCCTCATCCCGCCCCCACCTGAAACAAAAAAGACCACAGTGAAAAACTTCCCAAAAGCCGATTTCACACTTCTAAAAACTAGTGTGGTCTCCTTTAAGGCCCCTGAGCCAGTGGTAAACATTACTCAAACCGCTGAATCACTTACAAATGCCTTCTACGAGCACCTACAGGACTGCATGGATCAGGCAATCCCAAACAAAACTAAGACTCTCTGTACCAAAGGCAAGCGTCCAGTCTGGTGGACCCCAGCCATAAACAAGCTCTACAACAAAAGGAGGAAGCTACTACAAGATAGAGCAAAATCCTTGAAAGGTAAGACACCTTTGATCATTATAAGTAAAAAACTAAGAGCTCTCATAAAATCATCAAAGGCAAATTTTGAGAGAAAAATCGCCAAGGACTCTAAAGACAATCATAAGGCCTTCTTTAGCTATGTTAGAAACCTAGGAGGAAACTCCCAGACATGCTCAGAATTAGTTCAAAATGATGTGAAAATTACTGAACCTACACACATTGCTAACATACTGGCTGACAGGTTCAGTGCAAATCCCCCTCCCCCAAAAGGAGAGATATCTATTCCAGAGGATTGTAGCCCCCAAACATCTCCAACGCCCAGGTGAGAACTGCCCTCACTAAGGCAAAAACACAGCATCCATGGGACCGGATGGTGTCCCCGGCTGTGTGCTTCATGAACTCAACGAGGAATTAAACCCACAGTTAGGACAGCTGTTTAATCTTAGCCTCCCCTCAGGATACGTACCCAAAGAGTGGCGCCGCGACTGTGGTCCCACTTCATAAGGGCGGTGCCTCCACAGACCCTGGAAATTACCGCCCCATTAGCTTGACAAGCCTTATCTGCAAAGCCATGGAGAGGATCATAATGGAACTCATAAATAAAGACATAGGGAACTTGCAGACTTTGGATCCAACCCAGTTTGGCTTTGTCAAAGGCAGATCCTGCCTCTTAAACTTGGTTGACTTTTTCGAGACAGTCACCAAGGCCATTGATGAGGAAAGGCAGTCCATACAGCCTACCTCGACCTGGCAAAGGCCTTCGACACAATACCACACTCAAGTATCATCGAAAAACTCATCAGCTTGAATGTAAACCCATACATCACAAGATGGGTTGCAAACTGGCTAAGCGACAGAACCCACAGGGTCAGAGTTGCTGGAGCCATGTCAGACTCAAAGCCTGTCACAAGTGGTGTCCCACAGGGCTCAGTCCTGGGTCCACTCTTGTTCGGCATCTACTTTTCTGAAGTACAAGCAAACACAGGAGGGTTATAGCTGACAAAGTTTGCAGATGACTGCAAACTGGGCGCCATAGTGGAAAACACATCTGACACAGATATCCTCCAGAAGGGCCTCACAGAAACGGATAACTGGTGCCAGAGCCATGGCCTGAAGTTAAACGCCAAAAAATGCATAGTCATACCCTTCGGGAAAAACAAGGTTACCCCTAGCTACCATATAGGTGACAATCCACTGAGCACAGAAAAAGTCATCAGGGATCTGGGGACCCAAGTTGACAGTAGTCTTTCGTTTGACACTCATGTTGCTAAAGTAGTTAGGAAAACCTTCTATATCGCCCACCTGATCATGAAGGGATTCACATCTAGATCAAGGGAGGTCATCGTCCCCGTGTACTCATCACTCATTAGACCTATGATTGAGTACAATGCCCCGTTCGGAATGTATCTGACCAGACACCTGATGCAGCTTGAAAAGCCCCAAAAGTTCCTCACCAAAAGGATAAAGGGTCTCAAAAATATGTCTTATGCTGCCCGACTGAAAGAACTCCAGCTTTATTCAGTCTCATACCGCTTGCTCAGAGGTGACCTGTGCCTGACATATAAGGCCATGTCAAACCCAGATTTGATGAATATGCTTCACCTCAAAAAATCTAGATCCCTCAGAACCACAAGGGCGGGAGACTTAAACCTTGACACGGTTATAAGTAGAACGTGCTGGAGGGACAGATTCATCACCCAGAGACACCCTATGCTGTGGAACAAAATCCCGGTACATGTGAGGCAGAGCACCTCGCTGGCCTTGTTCAAGAGGAATCTTGACCAATGGATGGGAGATCGCAGATATACCCCAGGGATTACTTCAGTGTCACTGCTTGACAGAGGCACAGAAAAATGATAGGCATAGTTTTTATTCAAACTAAAGGGGTGGCGAAAGCCACATAACTATGGGCTAGGCTTATAAATGCCCTTGGGCAGATAGCCTAGTATGAACCTATGAACCTATGAACCTATGTATTTTGAGGACAGTTATTAACTAGCATGGCCATGCCCATGGGCTGTGCAGTGGCTTGTGTCACATTCAAAACAGTTTAGCACAGCCTTACAGTGGTGTTGGAAACATAGGTCTGTCAGTCAATAGGGAGTTTACTATTTAGATGATTTTTTTTTTACTTGTAGAGGAAGAGGAGAAAGGTAAATGGGAAGATCTTATGGCACATCAGAAGGTGTATCAGCAGACTGGTCTGATTTAAGCTCAAGAGAAAACGGCCCTTTGAAGATCCTAACATGTTTATTTATTTATTTTATTTATTTATTGTATTTATTTTATTTATGTTTAGGTCTTGAAGTGGATGTGTTTTCTTCATCTTTTAGACAGCTGCATATGCTGAGTGTTATAAGTTCTTACATCAAGTTTTTTTTTTTTTTGTTATAGAGCTGTACAGCCTTTTAAATATTGCTTGCAGGGCAGTGGCTCAGGAAAGAACAATCACTAAATCACTATCTAATCTAGTCTGTAGTGGATATCAAAAGTCCCACAGGGTCAGGGTAACTACAAACGTAAAATAAGGTCTTAATTTGTAGTCCATCTTTCTAGTGGACTTCAACTGTAGATCTTATTTTGCAGGCTGAAGGGGTAGGGTAGTAAGTGATGCATTACAGTTATTCACAGATGCAGCTGACACATATGGGATGGCAGTCTACTTTAAAGAGCAATTGTTTTCTGCACCCAGACTGCCTGTTTGGTCCATTGAGAAAGAAACCACCACCACTTTTCTAGAATTAATGCTCACCTGGGTTGCAGCGGTTATTTGGCTAAGCAGTTTCTTTTCTGATCCATGGGCATACATCTCAACCTCTTAGTGCAAAAAATCAGGACAAAACCTAAAATAATGGTGGTACAAAGGCAAATAAATAGGGACATATTTATTTAGAAGTTGCTAGATTAAAAGGGTTTTATTAACATACATTTTCTTGAAGGATGTGTAATATAAAGCCTAAGTGTATGTCATTATTTACGGACTTCAATGTTCAGTGATTTGCCAGAAAACCACAAATTTTATGAGGAACAAAATATATATCATACATACATACACGGGACAAAAATCTTTTTTGTTTCAGGTAGTCTATGAGTTTTGATCTTTTGACATTATTTTGTTTTCCAGGCAGCCAGCAGAGCAAGGTCTGACAAGGAGGACTGAACATGGGTCTGAGTTCTTGAATTTGAACAGAGTTTGGTGACATGAGCTGGGATCATTTACTATCAGTATTATACCAGGTTATTGATGAAGCAGGTTAGCCCCGTGTTCTTACAGTTCACCTAGGTGCCATGACAATGGCAAGATTTAAAAGCAAGAGATTATTTTCTTGCATATTGAGAAATTTAGTTGACACACAACAGTTATTCCCTGCCATGCTGGTTGCCTGGTCCTCTGTTGTGCTCAAACCAATTTGGACCTGGGTATTTATAGCTACATTGTTAGAGACCGCTTGGAAATTTATGAATCAGTGGATCACTCCCCTACTCAATTGGGTTCTGCAGCCATTAACTATTGGGATTGCAGATAAAATCCCATTTGGTTTTGGGAGGATAGTATCCACCTATAGTGTTTGATTTCATTAACCTTGACATAGCTCTTTATGTGAAATATTATAGACTCAAATCAGCCTAGGAATGCCCTCTATTTCAATTTTGTTTAAAAAAAATCTCCCTGTTTGCTGTTATAGTCTATGTAACTGTCAAGAAAGTGGGGGGACAAGTTGGTTTCTTAGGGAACCTAGTTGGTGGTCTCTGCATGTCCTTCCTCCCTTTTCATTCTCCCCATCACGCAATGTTCAGTTCAACGTAACAAGTTGTCTACAAACCTGCATGTGGCCAAGGGCCATTTTTCTGAGGGGATAGGGAAAATATGACACTTGGCTGGAAAAGGAGAGGCCAAACTGCTTAGTCAGTCTATCACACTATCCAGTAAGCAGGGTTGTTTAGAGTAGCCGTTTACTATGCTGTTTCAGAGTTATGTGGCTTCACTGGTTTTATTACTTTTTTCATTCACGCAAAAGTGATGTACTATAATTGGTCACACTGCCTATGATGTGCTACAGCAGCCCACATCCTCTATCTTACATTTACAATGTACCCTGCACTGGTAAAATCTAAATGAACTTTACAAATGCACACACACACACCCTTTTCACCATGTAGGATCCTGTGTACTTTTTAAATATGTCAGCATCTTTTAACCATCCATTAGTAGATATTTCTACAAGGCTGTTGTTTGTTATTACTAAAACATTTTCATTAAAGTGATCACCTAACATGCCCCTGATGACTTCACTGTTTTCAGTTTCATGTTAACCTTACATTCATGTAATGGCATAAACTACAACTTCCCATCAATAAACACCACTAAAGTATTTTATATTTGTCCTTCTAGTTCATCAAAGGTATCTCTGCATTATAAGGCTGAGTCAGCGTTATGCACCTCAATAAAACTGAGGTTACCTGACCAGTAACTCACTCCTCGACATACTTTCAGGTAAACATCAGCCTCAAATGAGCACTCACGTTTACCAATAAGCAGATTATAAAACTGCTATGGGCTGAACTGTGCAAACATACATTTTTTAATGCTGATTTTGCGAAGCACAATAAGCAGCTAATAATAATTTTTATTTACCTTAACTAACTGACAAAATGGTTCCTGATGTAATGACACAATTTCTTTTTTTTTTTTTTTTTTTTAGCTAAGTTTTCTGTTTATCATAATGTACCGTGTAACCTCAGAATGTCAGGTGAGATTAGAATACAGCACCTTCTTCTGCAGGACCATTTCTCCATTCGCTTAGTGTATCACCACTCAGAATTGTTAATGACCATCAGGGCTGGCCTTGATGAAGGGCTCCTCCATGGTAGTCCCATACCCTCATTACCTGGTGTCCCAGCGCTGTCCCCCTGCCCCTAATCCTGGTCAACAAAGACCATCCAGACTAACTTTTTTCCTCACAGCTTATGTTATTCTTAATTTTTTTCTAGCAGTTGTTTCATTTAATATGTCCTCTCAAGGCACGACTGCACTCTGACAACTGTAGAGAAAAGAACTGCATTAAGCTGCAAGTCTGCGAACTCTAGATGCTCTGAGGTGCACTTTACAGTTTTTTAAACATCCTTTCCATTCAAAGATGACCCAAATGAAAACCATGATCACAGAAAGAAAGACATTCAATCTTACTTTTCAACTTTGTTTTTTTTTCCCTGCATTTTTTCAGCACATAACAGAACAAGACTACACTGTAATAACTGCAGTGGAAATAATTGTAGTACTCCAGGATCTGGGGGCCACTAGGTCCCCAGAAACCATGAGGGTTCTAGGTGCTCTGTAGTGAACTTTATAGTTTTTATACAATCTTTTCATCCAAACATGTCCTGGACGAAAACCATGATTAAGGAAAGATATTCAGTCTTACTCTTCAAGTTTGCTTTTTCTTACATCCTTTCAACATACTCTGACTAAGAATACACAGTATCAACTGAATTAACTTGGGGGTCTGGGTGCCCAAAAGCCATGTGATTATAGATGCTCTGAAGTACATTTCAGATTTTTTCCAACATTTTGATCCAATGAAGGTCCAGATCACTGGATAGAAAAGAAATTTAATCTTATTTTTTTTAAATTTCAAGCATGAAACAAGTTATAACTAAAGCTTAATGTTGAAAGATGACCAAACACCAGTTTACAATAAACTGAGAAGATAAAGGCTTATGAGAATACACAAATAACTTATGTGAACAGTACCTGCGCCTCTCACCTCCCACTCCCACCCCAACCTCCCAAAAACGGGTAGCCACTTGCTGTGCATCTCCCTTTTATGTTAGAGTGGGATAAAATTATGCCATGAAGGCCCGCGATCATACACTTCAAGCTGCTCCTGTCATATGCGAATACAGCATGCCTCTTTATGCCTAACCCCAAAAATTCTGCCACATTTTGTCTACCCCTTCTAAGGTCAGTCAGTCTGGGACAAAAGTGAAAAAACAAATAGAACATAACATATTTACTGTCAGACATATATAAACATCCTTCTTTACTCTTCCACAAAAGATAGCCACCTGTATATAAATCAAATGTTTGACTGTGAGGAAAATAAAAAAAAATGATGACAACAATGTTTCCAACGTGTTACTTTTAGACAGTACAGGGCTTCTATTCAAGCACCCCTCAAATACCTGTGCACCCTTCTGAGGTTCAATAGGAAAGTCAAACAAATAATGACTATTCTGTTCCCAGACCAACACAAGATACAGTGCCATCTGACATTTGGGGGGAATCTTAAAGAAATAATGACCATTAACCTCAGCCCATTGCACAAGTACAGGGACATTCTCTGTACTCCTATGAGCAGGGCTGGGTTTAGACTAGATGGGGCTCAAAACAGAAGTAACTACTAATCTCATGTTAAAATCCATTTATACGTTCTTGGTGTGTGGGGACCTCCAGAAGCTGACAGTCTGGGTATTCTATGAAGGATTTTATCCCTTTTTTGAGATGGCTGTTAAACTGAGCAAGTGACAAGAGGGTCAGCTACTTTTAACAAGACATCTCCTACCAAGCAGTTACAACCACTTCTACGTATAATTCAGATATCTAATTGTGACTGTATGGCTGGGAAATGTATTTCACCTTTGTTCCATACAAACAGTTACCATAGATTAAAATACTGTTGCTTCACATAAATCACATTAGCTCTGCAAAGAGAGAATAATAAGTGAACAGCAGCAAGCAGCTAGTTATTTCCCACCACAAACAGCCCCAGCAGTTTTACCCACTCTGTCTTTGCATATCAGGTGTCCAGTTATTTCTCAGAAATGCAAACTAGTAATGTGAAGCCAGACAGTGACAGTTTCAAGTGAGGAAACAACACGAGGGTAAGCTACTTTCATATACCCAATTCCAACAGCTACTTAGCAGTTATTGCCACGTAATACCATTGTGCCTCCACAGAAACAAGTTATTGCTCATTAAAGTATTCCAAGGTGACCCACACAAATCACAAAGCTAAAAATATTGCCAAAAACATCTGGTTGATCACTGTTCACTGTCATCATCATTGTAAAAATAACAGTACTTACATCACTGTTTCTGTCTTTAATCATATTGTGCCATTCCTCTCAACTGCCCAGAATTCTGCAAAATGTTCCTGATTTTGTCTCATATTTTTGACCTATGTTCTCTTGTAACATTATTTGATTTTCTGGCAAACTGTTGAATATTAGTCAGTAAAGCCAGGCATTAAAGATTCATACTTTTTTATTGTTCAAAAAATGCATGCTGTGAAAACCCAAGTTTTTACATGGCTTTGCATCCAGATTTGAACTTTGTGAGGTCTAAGCTCTGTGACCTTATAACATTTAAGTCTAATGAGAAGTGACTTGAATTGAGTGGTCACATCAAGTGGCGCACTGCCTCCTGGGACCCAGCCATTCTACGGGCTCGTTTTCTTTTAACAGGTTGCCTTATTTATTCATGCATTTATTTTTTTATTTTTTAGCGCTAAGAACCATCTTATTTCAGTGCTTTGAAAAATACATAAATAAAGAAATGTGGAAAGAGCATCCCTACAAGCATGGCACACTAGGTGGCCACATATGTAATGTAATGTTGGCCTTGATGACGTTCAAGGTATCTAGTAATAATGTTTGTTGTTTTCCAGAAACACTCACAAGTTTGTATTCTTATCATTCTTTTGCAGGCACTGGATGGGGTCTTTGTTTCAGCTGCATAAACTGCTAAAATTAAACTGCATTTTTAGGGAGAGAGAAATATTGTTTCTTTGTTAGCTGCAGATAGTATTCCTTCCTTCACTCCAGCAGTCAACCAGAGTACTGTACTACACTTTGCATCACTGTAGTCTCAGCTGTTTGCAGAACTAAAACAACAGAATTGCTTGTTTTTTTTTCACACTAAGCCTACAACTTCAGACACTAAATAGGCTCACAGCCTCAGTGGGACATAAAGTTGCCAGGGTTACAAACAGTTTGCTATGCAGGTTTTTCCTAAGCCAGTAATAGGCAGTACAATGTGGCAGACTGGGAGACAAATTCCTAAAGTATGTATTGTAAGTTTCATGTACACTGAACACATTATGCAGGAGTACAATGAACAGCAGTGAAATGCCAAATAAAACAGTAAATGGCTAAGCCATGCTTTACTCATATGTGGTACTGTAGAAATAATTCTATAGGAAGGAAGTGCATTCTGGGATGAGGAAAAGTTGTGTTTAGCATGTACTTCGTTAAAAGTATTCCTCAAATCTCATTAATCTCATTTTATGGTAAATGTAAGGTGTAAGGCTGCAGTTTAGACTGCAAACATACCTCTCAACCATTCTTCAAGCTTTGAGGTATAATATGGAGCAAGTGGGCAAAGGGTTTACAACAAACAGCCTGCATCAGCTTCCTCTAGTGAAGACAGAAATTTATAATCAGCCAAATGTCTGAAATAATCGAAAAAAAAACATGCTATCTTTGGGGGGAGACAAAGACCCCACAACTCCCAGGAAGCTGTGCCCCTTGCTGCTTAATATGATCAACTCTGGTGTCTCTGCACCTTGGGAGAGGTAAAGTCTCCTATGCTGTGATCCTTATCTTTTTTCCTAAACAATTTGGGATGGACGGTTGTTGGCTGGACAGCCTACTTCCATAAGTAAACAGTATGATGCAAGCCCAAAGTCTGGATTAGAAATATAAAACACAATAAAATTAAGCCCACTAACATTTGTAATACTGTAGACTGCAAAGCATCATAAGTAACTATGACTTTATAATTTAAATATTCAATGGGCAGTGTGAAATAATGCATACTTCCTGTAGTATATAGGACTTTAGTAAAATGAGTGTTGTCTCACAATATGAGAGAATTGAAATGAAAGGCACAAAAACAGACTGCATACTAGCCCCATCGTAGTTATTTATTGATGCCCATATTAGAAGATATTACTCTCGGTAATTATTTGCATGCTGCTGGCTTTTGCCCTTTTATTTTTCCCCATCCAATTTTATCAGAAGAGGCATTGCCGAATAATGAAAACATCCACTGATTCTGCATAGCCATAATTTCGTAAGAGCTACAAGGTTTAATCAAGCAGCTACCAATGCCTACCGCTACAGTAGAATACAACTACTGTTTCCCCATGTTCCCTGTATCAAAATAAGCATTAAAATGCAAATATGATTTCCAAAAGCAAGTTACCAACACCTACTTAAGGAACTAACCTTATTCATTTATTTAACATTTGTTTACCAGGAAAGTCCTACTTGGAACAAAGCCAATTTTCAGAGGAGGCCGGGAGAGAAACACTCCAGACGCATGTTTTTGTGAGCAAGTGAAGCAATTAAATGTGTTTTCTGCAGTGAAAGAAATCATCATTTTGCTTTTTAGCTATGTTTGCACTGTCTTATCTCCAATAATTTGTATCAATACAGACCATTTATCTTCCTTATGAAGTATGTGCTTTTATCTACATTAGATAATTTGGACTATCCATTTCTTTATAAATTCTTTGAAATCTTTCATTTATGTCCTTTGTAAAGAATATCCACATTGGGCCCCATTCAAGGGAGCCCGCAAGATTTTTTGCAGGGGGGTGTAAAACCCAGAGCCCTGCCCACGCAGTGCCCGTCCCCCCATGCAGCCCCGCCCCTCCCCCCACGCAGTCCCACACACACACAGCCATTCCAGTGTCCCATTACTTGGCTATTTCTCCCCATTTGCCATAGTTCAAATTCTCATTGTGCGTACTGTTTTATGCTTTACTTCTACAATTACAGATATCTGGATTTAATTTACAACTTTTATTTCAAATTTTATAGCACAAACACTGAGGCACGCATTTCGCATTTGCTAAACAAAGCAACAGTCTTGCAATGAAAACAGACTTAGCATTAAAACTTCTCTGCTTTTGAAACTCACATTCATTGAAACAGCATTGAAACCCACATTCAAAGAGAATGCATCTGAGCAGTGGCGGGTTAAGTTTACCTTTAGGCTATTTTCAAAGCATATCAAATGCACACATTTTTAGGTCCATGCAAAAGTATGGTGATTCATGTTCCTGATAATAATTGAATTATATCCCTTGTATAATACAGCACCTGCACCACTTGTTACAGTGAATTTTAAATTTATAGTTTTGAACATTTTACAGCAAGCAGAGAAACAATTCAAAACATATGAACCAGTAATGACAAACTGCCTAGTTCAGAACATTTCAACCATAAAAGGCCACTCAAACTTCTATCATTATAATCCACCGATATTACTCCATATGCACAATCTCTGCAGTCTGCAGAAGTCGTCTGAATTCCACATTAAAAAGATCTGAAACTAATGAAGAGATTGTTGCTATAAAACATACGTTTCAGTGTTTCATCTACAAATGTAGTGCCCATTGCCCTAGAAGACTACATTGCCTATGTTACGTTAAAAGAAATGGTAAGCTGGTATATTGCAACAGGGAATCTGTGACAAGCTGAAAACGAGGTTCATAGTTACTAGGCACCAAAGGAGGACATACTCAGGACAGGACTGCAGCACCCCACCCCCTTAAAATACACATTTACACGCTGTGGGAATAGAAGCTACAGCCCTCTGTATCAAGATGCAAGTATGCTACCTGCTGTGCTACTAACACTGCTTTAAAATTCTGTACTACAATGATACCATTTGCTAAACAAAACAGTTGCATATTTTTACAAACCTAGCATGATGATCAGCAGTCAACTTCTCTTCCCTTGAAGCTCACAATTCCTTGAAAATAAATTCCACCTTAACTCTAAGTAAGTCATTTCAGACACACATACACACACACACACACACACACACACACACACACACACACACACACACACACACACACACACACACACACACACACACAGCTACTAAACAATACAGCAGTTATTTTTCCCATCTGGTACTGCAGGAACAGCACTCTGGAATATCCCTGTGATACCACTCATTTTGAAATTTCTCAAGCTACTGTACAACTTTAGGCCAATATTTAAAATGAAAAAAAAATCACCAGAAAACTGCTATAGGACAAATGAACCCAATTCCTTTTATTTATTTTTCAATCCAGTTAAGCACTTTCATCCTTCATCAAAACTGATTTGACTCCATACATGTATTCCTTAAATAAAGAATTGCTAGCATATGGTGTGATTAAACCTCCCAATCAAAACCAATGCAAAAAGTTCAAAACAATGAACAACTTATTTTAAAAATTTCAAACAGAATTTTATATAATAAAACTGTAATTTTTACATATCATAAACAACTATTATCTTAAACTCATAAACTGTATGTTTTACATATCATAAATAAATATTATCATACGGCGGTTTCATTATTTCAGTTTTAAAATAGAACTGAAGACAAATAATTGTTCAACCCAGATGATTTATCAGCACACACAATTTCAATGGACAAATTAATTCCATTTTCTCCAACCTTTCTTTCCAGGGCCCTCCTCTTTCAACCTTTTTGATTTTTTTCAATATCTAACAATACAAATTTCTTAAAGTTGGTACAAACTAGTGAATATTTAAATAATTCCTTCCTATCTACTTTATTCTTTATGTCAGTGCACTGTTCATAAATTCAGACCTGAATGCTCACTCAGTCTTCTCAATGTAAAATGCTTCACATGAACAGCACTGTGTTAAATAAACCACTGATTTAGTGCTACAATCATATCTACCAGGACAAGTCATAACTCTATTATCGCTTTTTTTTTTTTTTTTTTTTTTACAGTGAACTTCACAGTATCCAAAATAAATCTACATTGCTTACACCTGCCACATTTTGACATTTTACCTAAACATTACCAAAAATATTTATATCACTCAAGCAATTGTTTCATGTTACAAAGTTTTCTAAAAATGACTTTTGGTTCCATACCAGCAAACATATTGATGGAACCAGAAAACATTTCATTCCAGTTATTTTGAGGTTTATCTCTAATGCTATTAGTATCTTTGGAAAATGTGGTTCTAAAAGCATCAAACAAACAGAAATCCTCTGTTCTTTTATTTGTTGACCACTTCTGGATCATGTAAAGTAGGTTTATATAATCCATCTCTATCAGTAATAACAAAAGGCTGCTGCATTAGTCAGTAATTTAGAACTATATCCAGTGCTGGTTAACAACTTTAAGTTTGTCTATCTCTTCTAAAACTGTCTAATCATCTGTGATTAACCCAGAGAGTCTAATCATCAGACCTTTGGCTAAACCACATTTGTGGTGTGCAAGATGGCAATTGGAATAATGTCTCTTTTGCATAAATACTGGAATAATTCATATTAAAAAAAACTAAAAGGCGTCAGACTGGGTAAACTTCTTGCTTCAAACAAATTTAATGTAAGCACTTTTGTTCATTCCAAAGAAGTTCATTGCATTTTATGAACGAAAGCGCTTACATTAAATTTGTTTGAAGCAAGAAATTTACCCAGTCTGCAGTCTGTTTTAAATGAGTCAAAAAAAAAAAAACTAAACAATTTATGCACAGTAATCTCTTGAAATAACAAATCCTGCAGCAATAATCAGATATTTGCATAAGCTAGGTTGATCTCATTCAGTTATGTATTAGTGTAAAAACAAATGTCATTAATATACTAAATAGTCTTGCCGAGAAATCAAGATGACTTATAATAGTAAGGCTGCTATGAATCCTTTCTAAATCTCATTGGCAACAGACAACTTTCCAGCACTGCACAAACCCAGACTGGATAAAAAAAAAATAATTTAATAAATAACTAAAAGTGCGCCCTTTATGTGATCGGGAATGGGATGATGTACGGCACCCTAGGCAGGTTGCCTAGTAGCTGAAGGTTTCTGTCTGCAGTTAAGGCAATGTCAATGGCGGGGGGGGGGGGCAGGAGAGGGCACTGACTGGACATCATGGGAATGGGAAAATACTAGACACACACACACACACACACACACACACACACACACACACACACACACACTCTCCGTCGGACCGTCTCAAGTGCGCCGCTTTCACGTGTTGGTGCCAAGCTGGCCTGGAAGCCATGATTCAGTCACTGTGCAGGCAAGGCACTGGCATGGGATGAGATTGGGAATGGGGAGGGGAGGGCACACTGGACTGGACACCAGGGAAAAATACTGGACACGAATACACTCTCGACTCGAAGTGTAAAAAAAAAAATTATCTCAGGTCAGGACACACACAGGACAGAGTCAGGAGGAGGAGTAGCTTCTTTCATTGTTCTTGGGCAGGCCGCAGACCCCACTATCAGGCATCACATCATGGACGTGACGATGGAGTCGGAGAGGCTGTTACTGTTACTGGATTCTGTCTGCACAGGCAAGTGAGGCAACCAATGTGGCATGGGATTGGGAATGGGGAGGGCAGGGGCACTGGACACCAGGGGAAAAATACTCTCTCTGGACACAAAACACAAGTGACTACTCAACGAGACGACGCGTTGGAAGCCATGATTCAGTCAGTTTAAAGAAAAACAAATACCTGGACAGTGAGTGAGTGACACCAGGGGAAAATACTGGACACACAATTTCAAACACATACGTGATACACTCGATACACACACTTGACTCGTCGATGCTCTATCTGAAGTGCGCCTCCGCCACGCTGGAAGCCATGATTCAGTGTACAAAAAAAAAAAAATTACCTCAGGAGTCATGAGGAGTACTGTACACACACTAGGAGCTTCTTTCTTGGTTCTTCCTTCTGACCCAGTTTTTGATCAACCAGCGACAGACACCTCTCACTTACCTTTAATTCAGTTCCCTTCCACTTCCTTCAACACTAAGTGCACACATCACCAGCCTCCCACATGACAATACTTTCCTTCGTTGTATGTGTCAAATCAGGATACGTGAATCTTCCACTTCCACCCACAGTCATACAAACGCAATTAACGGTTGAGAGATGCAGTTTAAGGAGGAATTGAGGCTTGTCAATTATGCATCATGTGACAACCACCTCCAATAACATCTCCTCCCTGAACGATGCAGGCTTTACAGAAAAAAAAAAGAAGATGAAAAGCTGTTCTGTCAAATCGTCGTGCGATAGCTTAAGAAATACAGAAAAAGAAAAGCTGAAAAGTTGTTCTGTCAAATTATCGTGTGATAGCTTAAGAAAATCCAGGGTGGGGCAAGTGCACCCCCTTGCACCTGCCTGCGGGCGCCCTTGGCCCCATTCTCAGAATGCACAAATGTACACAGACAAATTAGTGCTTCAGCCAGAAACAAAACAACATTCAAGAAGAGCCACTGATATTTAATTAATAAAATCATACACAGCACCATCCCGCATACAATAAAAGGCTGAAGAATCTGCCCATTAAGTAAATTTTCTGCATTCCATGTGGTGTAACACAAACTAACAATACGGATAAGCCCACTTTACTAGTGAAAAAGTAAAAATAAGAGCTACTAAGGCTGCATTTCTTTTGCCATGTGGATGATTCCTCTTTCATTCTCAAGTTGTATTACAAGGTAAACCACAAGAAGAGATTCTTAGAAGTCGTGTGTGGTTTTGTGTTTCTTTTTCAAGTGGTTTAGTTGATATTAGTAAGAATATTCTTTTATGTCAGAGAGCGTTTCATGTTGCTAAGTGTGTAACTTGCACAATCTTCTGCATGTATTTGCAACTTTGCAGTTAGTCAAAAAAACATTCAGTCTTGCAGGGTGGATTCAAGGTCACAACAAGACTAAAGCAGCATTCTGTAATTTGGAAAAATATACAGCGAAACACAGTATTCTGACAATGTCAAATGGTGTAACTAGGACCATGCCTTACCAATAACTAGAAAGGATAAGCAAACATCCCATAGAGGATCCTAAAGGCTTAGGCCTTAAAGAACTATATCATCTGTCAAAAATTGGAGTCTGACAGCCTACACAGGCTGTTTGCGTCACTCAGTATGACTATTTCAAGACTAGTGCATAAGCTCCACTTTTAAATGCAGCAATATGTTACTTTTGCCTACTACTCAATAAAATAAGTGATTTGTTTGGCAAAGGGATATGAAAGACACCAACAGCTATAACCTTAACATATGTTCTTACATTCCTGAATTTCTTTTGTTTTTTTGATTCCCACAATTCCATGCAGTTGCAACCCTAGATATAAAAAAAATCCACAAATTGCATCTAATCTGCTCACCTCACTTCTTTAAATCTGCTCCAGTGTACAACTCTTTACAAAAGTTACAACAACACTTTCGGACCTAAAACAGCTTCTTGAAAGGGCATAATGCTTTTTTCGGGTGTCATTCTTCCCACCATTTCTCTAAAGAATGCACAGCTCATCACTTTGCACTTTTACCTTCCATATGATATTTAGTACAAACTCCACACCACTGTATCACTATGTTCAGGACAGCTTACATTGTGTCAATATGTTTGATGAGACAGCATCACAAAAATCTGTTCCATATGTCAGATAAACTTATAGTAACCGTGTCAAAATAGCATCACAAAAATGTGCTCCACACTTCAGATAAACCTTCAATAGCTGTGTGTTCAAGATAACTGCTCATTTTCCCTTGTACATTCCAGATCCTTTAGGCTTTCCTTACTGTCTGCTTTCAGTGCTGTTCTACCTAAAGATCTATTTCCCTTTTTTTTACTACTGTACATACCGGATATATTTCTTTTCACTTTCCAAGATGCACTGCTCTGCACTTAGGTTCTCCACACTAAATGCAAAATCCAGAACATTTGCCCACCACCCAAGCTTAACAAACTTATCCTTTCTATGCAAGTTTGTAAACTGATACTACAGACACCTGTAAAGAAACATTGTTCTCTCTAGCTCATTTGTAGCTTCACCTGTACACATAGTTCAGAAGCCTGTCCCTAGTACTGAACCATGCCTTATCACGATAATGTCCATTCATTCATTCCTGTAGATATCATTTATTCTCATCTTCCACATTTTAACCTACAATGTCATCCTGCTACTCACTCTAAGGATGGCTGACTGCTGTAATATTTTTGGTGTGGCTGTGTAGCAGATGCCTTGCTAAAATCATGAAAATACTGTTCAAAACATCTTCTGTGATGGTGCAGGAAAAAAAAAGTAAACAATCAAACAAGTAAGCCCAGCACTAAAGTACAAAAGTACAAAAGTGTGATGCCTTCACTTGGTAATTATTTTATGGCCTGTGTTGCAGGACTGGTTGGTTTTGATACAACACCTACTTGGCTTCATCCATTCCCCACTTCCTGATCCACTACCGCAGTCCCTTCATACATTTCTTTTGTCTGATATAAGCTTTTTGTCATGAACACAGGCTGCTGTCAAAGATCATGTGTTCCATTCTTCTACCCGTCAGTTTTCAGTAACCAAGTTAACTATTTCAGGGTCACAGGGAGCAACAGGCTTTTCCAAAAAAGGCAACATACAAAGGCAGAAAATACTGATGGGAAGCCAGTTCTTCACATGACACAAGCACACCACAAACACACTTAGGGATAATTTCAGCACTGCCAAGTCAACAACAGTATTTCTCCGAGATGTGGGTAAAAAAAAAAAAAAAACAAGTTAAACTTGCATACACACACAGACAGATGGACATGATACAAAATACACAGAAAACACCCTGGCTGAGAACCACAATTAAGCACTACAAGACAGCAATGTTAACTTGTACAGCATTGTGATGCTCTCCACAGACTTCTACATGCTTATTTCCCTGAAAGCTGCTCTATCCTTCCCTTCAGATGAGGTTAAACTAACTGGTAAACATGTATGTAGCAGTACTCCAGCAAAGTTCACTCTTACACAAACAAATCCTGATCGATAGTTTGCAAAAAGTTACTACAGCTTACAACAAGACAACCTTACTAATACAGAATGTTGATCAAGTGAGTCTTAGCAATCTTCCTCTACGCAGTCCTACAGCATTTTTTTATTCTAAGAAAGGACTTGGCTTATACCTTTTATTTAGAGCACAATGTCTAGTTTACACTTGTCTGCTTTGCTCTTGTAAATGATCCATCAAATAGCAGTACTTTATATAATAAACTATATGTGAGGGAAGAATAAGGCAGAAGTATGAGTAAATATGTGGCAGGCAATGATGTTTTTGATACTACCCCAAAAGCTATTAATGTGGTCTCTGAACACTGGTATGTAACGAGTTTACCCTTTTCCTGAAACACAAACAAGAGTTTCTTACTAATAACAGAACAAACACTTTATATGTAGGAGAAGCACACAGCATCACCAGTTCACAGCAGTACAGGCTGGACTTCTACCTACAATCAAGCCAAGTAAAAGGAAAAAAAAAAGTCAAGCAAGTTAAAGGTGCTGATATTTCAAACATTCAATGTTCTGAGGAAACAGCAAATCTATGGGTATACTCCATTATACATGGTAATGTCACAGAGGCAACTACTTTTCTCAATGGAGGGTTGCACCACAGCAAGTTGGTGAATGGAGATCATGCATTTTTTATCGACTTTGTCAGACTGTTGTTAGTAAACAGTGCACAGCTGTTGTTCCTTTACCCATACCAAATCTTTTCTTTGCTTTGTTCCAGCTGTCCTAAAACCTCTCTGATGAGTTATACTGTATTACTGTTTCAAGAAATACAATTCAGGGCAACATCACCCTTCCTTTTGAAAGAGCACTTCTACAAAATTATTCTGAACAGTCATCTTCAAGATTAAATGTCTGTGGTTTCTAATTTACAGCTTTCCATCTTCCTCAAAAATATGAAAGGACCTTGGTGTGGCTGTTTGATAGAATGCTTCAGAATACAAGCTTCCACATAACTTCTACATTTCATTCACCATCTCCATCACAAGTCTTCATTTTCAAATGCACACTTCCAGGTTATTGAGGGGTAACACATTACATGTCCCCTTTCTTTCTTTTCTCAATGATATACACACTGAGCTGTCTTTAATGCCGTCCCACCATTCCCATCATTATTTTACCTACTCCATGATTCACTTTATAGCTGTACAGTTTCAACTTTCACCACATGCCCATCCTTACTAATGTGCACTAACGCTAATTCTGCCCCTACCTCTACCACCTTTCCTTAGGAAAATGCTTTCCATAACACTATCATTATTCAAGGTGGGTCTGAAGTTAATGGTAGGGCTTTGGTTAACCGACTGCAAAAGGAGATTGTTTTCCACTGTGATTGGTTGTTACTGAAAAAAAGACAGATCGAAGCAAGCATATTTAAAAATTACCGGCATCAATTACTTGCATCTCGATACTTATCCACTTTGATAGTTCAGCACAGAAATGTACACACACACACACACACACACACACACACACACACACACACACGCACACAAAAATATCCCATGGAATGGTATCACAGCCCAAGTGCATGGAAAAAAAGTATTTCACATAAACAATAAACCAGCACTTTGGTGTGAGTAAAAAAAACTAAACTTTTATTCCCTTGCGCACTTGGAAAAATAAGACAAACAGGTTTTCGTTCTGCAAGCTTTGTCAGCATGTATATACGTATAAATAAATACAAGTGTGTGTGTGTGTGTGTGTGTGTGTGTGTGTGTGTGTGTGTGTGTGTGTGTGTGTAACACACATAAATGTGTGCTTTTGTGTTTATTTTCGTTTGTTATATATATATATATATATATATATATATATATATATATATATATATAAAATCTACATACACACGCACATACACATTTTACATACCTTCTATTAAGTAACAAGTATTGTATTACAAGGATTATTTTAAGTTACTCTTTCATGGTCATTTTACATCAAACAGGATAATCTGGTCATACCAGTAAATACAACTTTTCGGTCCTTAGTATCATGACCATCTCCTGAACTGTCAAGAGATATGTATTGTTTCTTTAGTGGCCTTTCAAATCTAGAACACTTAATTAACAGACTTGTTATCTATGGCCATCTAACCTTGTTTCTGGGTCAGTCCTAGCTGCAAGCTTTACTCTCAGACATGACTTGAAGACCCTCTTTCTACAACTCTTGGTAAAAACGTCTTTTACAGTCGTTATTTTCTTCTACCAATACTGGTTGTGACAATTCTATTTGTTTCGCCTGGACTGCATCTGTCTTATATAAATGTCTGTGGTTTCTAATTTACAGCTTTCCATCTTCCTCAAATATATGAAAGGACCTTGGTATGGCTGTTTGATAGAATGCTTCAGAGTACAAGTATTTACACACAGCTTCTACATTCTTACTGTTTCCAGCTTGAAAATCTAGTAACCATTTTCAACTTCTACAAATGTAAATAATTTTAGGACAGTAAACTCATATGTTACAGGGTAACGGTGAACTAAGATGAGTTTATTCAAATAGTTTCATCAAGAACCTTATTTAAGCAAAAACAAAAACTAATTATGGAATGCCAATAAGGGAATACAATAAAGAGAAAATTAAAAAGGATGTCATAAAGAGAAGATATTTGATGTGACACTTTTTCTTGCTGTTAAGTGTAAGGTGGAGAGGATGCTACGTCAGTACATGCTGGAGCTAGTAAGGGAATGGACAACTGAACAAAGAGGATTTAGTTTTGCCAGTGCTGAATGTCCATTATGCAACTCCTGCGATGACTGGGCGTGAAGTCACAACTGTTATCTTTACACAGATATATAGTCTATAAGGTACTTGCAAAACTGGATTGTATATACTTCTCAACTGTTATGATTTAGGTCCTCAGATTTAACCTTGCTCTTTCTAAAATTATGATGCTCCTCATAAAGTCAGAACTGTTTATAGGTAAATACTTTATTAAATCTATAAACTAAGCCTATACAAACATTCACTACCATTAACTACATAGGGTCTAGTATATAGAGACATTATATTATGAAGAATTAAGAAAGTGTCCTCTTTCTGACACTTTGCCATGATTTTTAAAGGTCACTGCTAATATTTTTGATGTTCGGAGGTTGAGAGGTATGTGTATGTGACTTGCTGCATTATACACTGAAATCATGAAGGTGTTACTTGAAAAAGACAGTTATCACTGAATACAGTTCCCAAACGCTGTACCTTCGACATGGACTCCATTCTTCCCTTTCCTGTAGATGACAGTTGGAGACAACACTAGAGCAGATGAATTCCATATTGTGGAAAGGCCTTCTTTCGCTATGTAAGAAACAATGTTAAGGGTTTACGGCTGACCAAGTTTTTAGATGACTGTAACCTTTGGTACTGTCAGAAACTTCCCCAAAGACATCAAGATCCTCCAAGAGGACTTTTCTATAACAAATACTGGTGTCAAAATCATGGACTAAAACTAAATGTTAAAAAATGTATAACGGCTTCCTTTGGTAAACATGACTTCCCTTGTGGCTATCACACTGACAACACTCCCCTTTGAAGACAAACCCCTTTGACCACCATGTGTTCACTATTGTAAGGAAGTCCTTTTTCATTGCACAGCTTATTTCTAAATATAATGACCCTTTCGGTATGTCCCTGTCCAAACACTTGTCACTACTGGAATGGCCACAATGCTTTCTCGATAAAAATCAAGGACCTAAATCACTAAAATTATGTACACCATCTCAAAGCCTTGCCCCTCTGCTCTAGATCATATAGGCTAAGAGGTTAACTATGCTTCGCCTATACAGCTTCAGCAGATCCTATCCTTTCCAACCTAATACACTTTCGCAAGTCTAATAGAAGCATGAACACCCGTCAAAGGATCTCAAACTCTTTTGCAACATAAATAGGACACATTGGAGGAATGAGAATGTATGTTTGAGAACCATCTTCCATTCCACATAAAGCAAATTACTTCAATTACTCTATTCAAATGTAACTTGGATGAAGGAATAGAAAACTGCAAATTCTTCCCTGCTTAGGACCCATGTCCCTCACAGATGGAGACAAGTAAATGTTCCAACATATCCTTGTTTTGCATCCCCCTGGATTTTTCATATACAAAAAAAGGGCTAAAAAACTAGCATGAAAATGTAAGGCCAGGCTTCTTTAGAGTGTCATAAATCAACAGCCTAGTAAGTGCATATGAACTTATAAGAATTGCATTTTAATCCCAATAAGTCAGACACCACGCAAGGGACCATGATGGAGTACAACCCTGAGCAAATCATGCCTCAGAATTTAAGAACATTCACATGGTAAAAGAAACTTTTATCCAAGTGGGTGATGCATTGTAGAGGCCCCGTGAGGTATTATAGTCATAGGTAAGTACTAGGCTATCAGCCCAAGGGTCTAAGTAAACCTAGCCAACAAGGTTCAATGGCTTACGTCACCCAAGAAAGTTAATTTCCTGTGCCCCTGTCGAGCAGAGCCACAGAAGTGATCCCTGGGGTGTATTTCCTATTTCCCATCCACTCATGAAGATTTTTCTTGAAGAGTGCTAATGAGGAACTTTGCTTGACATAGATGGGTAGCTTGTTCCAGAGTATAGGAAGTCTCTGGGACAGGAATCTATTCCTCCAGCATGTCCTGTTTATTGTGGTGACAAAGTTTAGGTCCCTAGATTGTGTAGCTCGGAGGGATTGGGATTTCTTTAGGTGTAGCATGTCCAACAGCTCTGGGTTTAACATAGCTTTATATGTTAGGCAGAGATCTCCTCAGACTAGGCGATATGCTACAGAGTAAAGCTGGAGTTTTTTTAGACGGTCAGTGTAGGGCATCTGTTTGAGGCCAGTAATCCTCTTTGTGAGGTACTTCTGTGGCCTTTTAAGCTACTGCAGATGTTTTGTGAGGTACATACCAAAAGGGACATTGTACTCTATAATGGGTCTAATGAGTGCCGAGTACAGGGGAACAGCGACCTCTTTTTTCCTGGATGAGAACCCTTTTGTGATGAGGTGTGCCACATAGAAGGATTTCCTGACTACTGTGGTGATGTGTTTATCAAAGGAGAGACTACTGTCCACCTAGGTCCCAAGTCCTCTTATCACACATTCGGCATTAAGTAGACTGCTGTTTATTTGGTAGTTCATGGGTACAGAGCTTTTACTAAAGGGGATGACAATGCACTTTTAGGCATTGAGCTTGAGGCCATGGCTCTGACACCAGGCATCTGTCTCAGTGAGGCCCTTCTGTAGGATGTCCACATCATTTGGGGACTCAACTATGGCTCCAAGTTTGCAGTCATCTGCAAACTTCATTAGCCAGAGGGCTTCTGTGTTATCCTGTACTTCAGAGAAGTAGATACCAAATAGGAGAGGTCCCAGGACTGAACCCCATTGTACTCCACTTGTCATTGGTTTGAAGTCAGATTTGGAGTCTGCAACTTTTACAGTGTGGGTTCTGTCAGTGAGCCAGTTGGCAACTTATCTTGTGACATAGGCATTTATACCTAGTTTAGTGAGTTTAGCTATAATTCCAGAATGGGGATGGTGTTGAAAGCCTTGGTGAGGTCAAGATAGGCTGTGTTAACCACCTTACCCTCATCTACAGCTTTGGTGACTGCCTCAAAGAAGTCGATCAGGTTCAGAAGGCATGATCTGCCTTTCACAAACCCAAACTGGGTGGGGTCCAGAGTTTGGAGGTTACCAATGTCTTTGTTTATGAGTTCCATGATGATACATTCCATTGCCTTGCAGATCAGGCTCATCAAGCTAATAGGGCGATAGTTCCCAGGATCAGTGGTGGCTCCCCGTTTGTGGAGTGGGATAACTGTTGCTGTGTGCCATTCAGTGGGCACAAAGCCTGATGTGAGACTGTGATTGAACATGGTGCTTAGGTGGGGAGCCAGTAAGTTCTGAAGTTCGTGTAAAATGCAGACTGGGATGTTATCCGGTCCCATGGATGCTGTGTTTGTGGTTTTAGAGAGTGCAGCTTTTACCTGCATAGATGTGATTACAGGGACTCTGCATTCTTCCTGTACAGATATGGGCCCTTTAGGGGGTGAGAGGGGAGTAAAGTTATCACTGAACCCATCTGCCAGGATGTTGGCAATATCAGTTGGTTCTATAATTTTCGTGCCACTGTGCTGTAACTCAAAGAAGATCTGGGTGTTGCCATTGAGATTCTTGACATAGCTATAGAATGCTTTGTGGTTCATCTTAGAATCAGTGGCAATTTAGTTTTCGTAGCTAGCTTTGGAGGATCTTATAAGGGATCTCAGCTTCTTACTGAGGCTGACCAGGGAGCTCCTCCACTCATGGGATTTTACTCTTTTTTGCAACAGTTTCTTCCTTGTGTTGTAGAGTTTGTTTATGGCAGGGGGACCACCAGATTGGCTTCCTTTTTTTGGAGGATACCATGTTGGTTCTGTTTGGAATAGCACAATCCATGCACTTGTGTAAGTGGGCCATGTCTTTGATGCCATACATCATGCGGGTCAGTTGGACAGGACGGACTTACTAACTTATAAGTCGAAGCACAGTTCTTCTAATCAACTTCTTAGATTTACCACCACATATGGCAGGAATACTGACAACCTCATTCGGAGCGTAAACAGACATTGGAACCTATTACAATATGATACTGACATATCTCCCATCATTTCCAACAGATGTTCTTTTTCATTCAGAAAAGGCAAGAATCTGGGCAGTACATTCAGTCACTACAAACATGGACATAATTCATACAATCCTGAACCTATCCAAAGCACACTTACAGGCGCTATACTTATTGGTTGTTTTCCTTGTGGACATTGCTCTAATTGTTGCAAAGTTTCAAAAACCAAAGAATTCACTAGTAGGAATACCTCCAATGTTTATGAGATTAAATTCTTTGCCAATTGTAGCTCAGATTGGCTAATTTATTTGGCTACATGCTCATGTGGAGCATTTTACATAGGTCAAACATCTAGACCTCTCAGATTAAGAATTTCTGAGCATATCTGTAACATCATAAAAGGCAGGCTCAACAATGCTTTATACAAACATCATGTATCACACCCTTCAGCATCCTTCATGTTTACAATTATTGACATTATCAGGGGTAAAAAATCCAATAAAACAGGTTGGCATGCATTACTTAATTCAAAGGAGAAAGAATGGATTGTTAAGCTGGGTGGGCTTTTCCCACCCGGTTTGAATGACAAATTCTAGAAATAACCAATCAGATGGATTTGCAGTCTATATAAAGGCATGCTTGAAGTATACTTGTCTCACACTGAAGAAGGCTGTGTTTGTTTATACCAGCCGAAACCGGTTTGTGCACTTTTTTGCTGTCCTTAATATACTCAATAAATTATTTTTATGGGGTCTGGTTTTGCTGGCTCTTCCTTTTTGTTCTTTGTATCATGCCTTTTTTGAGCCGTGCAATTGCTTACGTGCAAACAATTTCTCATTCCATTACTCTGTTTGGAATAGCACAATCCATGGACTTGTGTAAGTGCTTATAGAGTGCATTTGTGTAGAATTCAGCAGTCATAACTGTATTGTCGATCGGCATGGGTATCATGAAGTTCACCACTTCTGTCTTAAGAAGCATGAAGTTGGCTTTTTTTACCGTGGTTTCCTTAATGGTGGGTGGGGAAGGATGCAGATATCTAGGGTAATTAGCTTATGGTCAGATCTGACCAACGAGGAGTTGACTTCAGGTGTGGAACACCAGTCACTCATGTTAGCCATGACTAGGTCTAGGATACTGCTGCCCCTGGTGTGGGTGTGAATAAGTTGATCCGGGGCATTGGAAATTATGAATTCCATACACTTGTCATGCCTAATTCAGAGATGTGGAATAGCTTACTCAGGTACTGTAAAAGCCCAGGGGAGGATGCTAGTGAGTAGCCAATGTCTGCTTAACCATTACAGGAAGATGGAGTGGAAGATTCAGGTTAGATGACTGCCACAAGTCAAGCACAGGCTTGCCAAATTCTGACATGGTTAGGACCAGGGGTATGGGCTTGACATTCAAAAGTCAGTGACAGCAGCCCTCATTTGCATGGTGGTAGCAGAATGGATATACACAGGAAGGGTGCAGGGAGCCCTTGCAGTGAAAAAGATGTTCACAGCAGGCACTATGGGCAAGGTTAGGGTTTAAAACAGAAATACCATCATTGCCAGGATGCCAGTAAGGGCAAAAACCATATCCATAGCTGTCTGTATGACTGCCCCTCTAGCTGTCTCTCTCTCTCATGGTGAGAGTAACAAGGGAACAAACAGGCTCAAGACCAGTAGGGGAAGGCTTGATTTTTTAGAAGTTATAGTCAGAAAAACTTATAGAAAATAGGCTATACTTTTTTTCCAAAGAAAAGGGGAAGTTGTCATTGCATACTGACATTATTCTGTCCTCTGCTGATCCAATAACCTCAGAGGTGATGCTTCAAATCAGAAGAACATCTCAGTGTGCAGTATCCTAAGTATCTAGACATAGTACTGGTTTTACCCAGAGCAGCTGGCTTCTTTGACAGATACATTTTAATGCAATCATTTATGTATACGTCTAAAACACACCAGATTCCCTGCATTCTGCCATTTCCAATAGCTTATCAGTACAGACTCTGTTAAGGGACATTCAACTTTCAGTCAATACTTGTACAAACAAAATAGCATGTCCCCCATTATTACGTGAATTCCGGAGTTTGCTATCGCTCATCAGCAAGATCCACAGCCTTCTGTTTATTGCCAAAAGCTTTACTTGAAAAATGAACTGACACTACAGAACATCCCACTTATAAAGATGTCAATTAAAATGAGAAATGCAGCACAGGCACCTCACACCCACAGAGGTCATCTTGACTTGTTGCAGAGATACATTTATAAACAGCAGTCTGAAAAGCCAGTTAAAACCCAGACGTGATTTGCAGTGAAAAGGAATAAGATGGCCTTTTACTGTTATATTCCCAAATTTAAATATATGTAACATCTGAAGACATTAGCAATTCTGAGAATGTTTTTGTTGCAGATAGTAAAGCTGCTGAAATATCACTGCATGTTTAATGCTGGTCTCAAAGCATCTATTACATCTATGAAACACACTGGTCTCCCACATTTAATCTCATTAAAGACTGCCATAAACGTGTATACAATTTGCAATGCAGAACACATTGACAGGTATATATACTGTGTCTGTATAAAATTTTATGTTAAAACCTTACATGTTTACGTAACAAAAAGAAAGACATGATTTATTCTCAGTGCAGAGAAAAGTGACATGAAACCAAATAGATTTATAGTGCTGTTACAGTCAGGCATAAAATCCCAATGGCATCAACATGTTAGCTCAGACTGAGGACACATGACCACCACTGATGAATTAACAAAGCTGTAGAGTTGGTCATCAGAAAATTATGACTTTCTTCAAAGGGGGAATGATTAATTTAAGACTGGAAAAATATGAACACGTGCACACAGACACTGTGGTCAAAGTATTTTATTCTACATAAGCAACAACCTTATTTTGCATCTTAAATTAACTTACCATGTAGTACATCTTGCTATATGCTTAAAACAATGTAAAGGATATAGTGAGCAGCATGTTTAGATGACCACTGCCTGATTTCCAAGACAACATGCGTTATTCATTTGAACTTTGAACTTTAACTCAAAACAATGATTGTCACATGAGGCACTTATTGCTGCCTGACTTTTTTAATACCTCTTTCTGGTACATTTCCTTCTACAAATATCAAGTCCCTATCCCAGATAGGCCATTCATTCCTCCTGCTTCCCAGCACACACGGATTCTAGGCTGGAAAGGTAAGACTCCGGCACTACAGAAGTTACCTGGCTGAGCTGAGATTTTACATGCTTTCTTTCCCCCATATTAGTAGACAGGCATAGTAAGATGTCTGCTACACAAACTCAAACATGGATGCCTACTTCTGCATGCTCGCACTGTATGATACAGTCCTAGTAGGCTAGCAGAGATATCACCTGCGTCCTTTTAGGCATGCAGTGCATACCTAAGATTTATCATCTGATGTCTTTCCTGCATCATGACTGGAATCAATCACTCATTTAAGATGGCTGTGCCAGCATACGCCATGAACTCCCATCCCTTTCCTGCTGGCTACTCCAGTATCCAGACTGCTTCTCAAACAGTGTGGGCTTTATCCCTCCATGGTGTGCAGCCAGCTGCTACTACCAAATGGCAATACTTATAACCTGTTATGCACTGTCCTCTGTGCTAACATCAAAACATGCCCCAATGATACTAAGAACTAAACCATCTAGTCATATTACTATGCAAAAGAGGCAGAAAAGATGGATAACGTGTGACTGTACCCATCCATCAGTCTTGTAATACAACTGAGGGGTTTTAACAGATGTGTTAAAGGCTGCATACTAAGAGACTGCATAATTAAGCAATAATCAGTGACTGGGTGTGGGTAGATTATTAAAGAAAGACATTGTTTACCTTTCTTAAATAATAGCGTTTTAGTGTTCCTCCACGTTTTCCTTGTTTGCCAATATACTGTGCATGCATATGGGACTTACCTTTCTCCACTTGCACAATACATCAGTGCAATGCAGGATAAGCGACAGAGATGAGAGAACCTCTGTGGATGCTTCTTGTACTTTTTTTTTTGTTTTTTTAACTGCCAAGATTTTCTAAGGGACAGTGCAGAAATACAAGGAAAATCATATATGTTTCTGATTGTTTCATTTTGTATAACATACCTGATTTTTCTCATTTTTGTGCTGTCTCTCAGCATATAACAATAGTCTGGCTGCTCAATGGTACTTCAGCAGCTGAATTTTTTTCTATTTGTATATGCTCTATTTACAATGGGTATGCTAGTTGGGCTGTCTGATCATCACACTTGGTTTTGCATATTAATGAGCAGTCATTGTATAATGCACAGCATAGAACAAAAACTGACTAACGAAAGGCACTATTAATGAATATTGTCATGATGACAGTATGGCTGACAACAGGAAAAAAACTGTTTTGCCTACAATGTATGCTGTCACTACAAGTCACTACAATGTATGCTGTCACTACAAGTCACATATCAAAGTTCATCCCACAGGTGCAATGCCTACAAAGGAAAAGGGGGATCCATTACAGCAATGTAATCAGTCAAGTTAATGATATTTTGTTAAATATTTGAAAAGACTCGGGAGTGCAGTTAAGAATAATGGGATGGGACATCTGGGTGAAGACAGCAGAATCTTTAAGCAAGAATCAAATATGGGCCTGCCAGATGCAATGCAGTAAAACTTAAAGGGAAAGGATGGCAGTTACTTAGCATAACACAGACAAAGTAGCAACAATAAGGATGCCTAAATCAAAGTAAGTCTTAATGAGGATAATGCTTCATTTTTCTGTGACAAAAAGAAAAATCCATGGTATCCCTCGAAGTCTCAGAAATCCCAAATTTTATGTGGGGAAAACACTTAACAAAAGAAGGATTTCTGGTCATCTTTCCATAATTCGAGCAAGTGCAAGAATAATGCACTGGCTTGGCGCCTGCAGTTTCACAAGACACACTGACTTTGAATTTCAAATTATTGATAGTGTGGACCTTTTGGAAATGCAAGGAGACATCCCTAAGCTTTTAGAAAAATGTGAAGTACTGTGGCAGCTGAAATGGAACTCTGTTAGAAAATTGAGGCTTTAATATTGCTCCAGAAAAGCATACTAGATCTCAGAGAACTGCCCCCACCGTTTAAAAGACTATTAAAAGTCTGATATGGGACTGATTAATGCTGACATTACATGCTAACATTATACATGCTAATCATACCTCTCAACCTGGGGACATCAAAAATCTGGACAAGGCCCATGAAAAATAGGTACAAATCTGTACCCTGATTAACATATAATAACATAAAATTAGCATACATAATTACACCACACCAATGGAATTATGGGATAACAACTTTCAAACACAAACTGAAGGACAACCAAAATATGTCACTAGAGTCCCCCTGCAGCCATTCCAATGTCCCATTATCTGGCTATTTTGCCCCATTTAACATAAACACTAATATGCATACTGCTTTACTTCTACATTGATTATTTGGATTTTATTTTTACATTTTATAGCACAATGCACAAACACTAGACATCTGCTAAACAAAGCAATACTGTCTCACAATGAAAATAAACATATCATGAAAACTTCTCTGCCCCTGAAACTCACATTCATTGAAACAGCACTGACACCCACACCACATCCACAGAAAATGCATCTGGCCAGTGGTGGACAAAAATCACCTTTGGGCTGTTTTCAAATCATAGGCCCTTTGCACACAAAACAAGAAAGAAACATACATGCATTCTTTGATACATCTAACTGACTTTATTATTCCTTGTATAATACAGCACACTTGTTAGACTTAGAGCACATTTTAAATTTGTTTGAATATTTTTTCCAGTAGACAATGAAACAAAATGAACCAATGGCAAAACTGCCCAATTCAGAACATGAGTGCAGCTTTCCCTGGGATGTATATGACAACAGTTTAGCTAAGCATTCATTTTATACATGATGTGTCATGTTTTTGTCTTGTAACTTAACTTAAAACAATTTTGTTTGTGTCTTTCAGCTTTTCCCAGTTAGGGGTCGCCACAGCGGAACTCCGGTCCACTAATGATTGGCAGTAGATTTTTATGTGCTGGCTTGCCGGGCCTAATGCACAACCTTCAACGAAGGAATGCCCATTCACGCATGTCACCACACAGAAGACGCTCTAACTGAGAATCGAACGGGCAACTGCAACCTCTAACTGTGAGGTGACAACGCTACCGCAGCACCACCACCGCAGTAACTTAACTTAAAACAATATTCTACAAAAATGAAGGTCATAACCGACCTTTACATTCCACTAAATTAATTAATTGCAAAACTATCCCCTTGTAATGATTAATCATAAAGGTTGTAGATTACCTATTCAAGTTTTTAAGTTTTAAAGAGGCACCATATAGAACAACAGTCATTGATGCCAGGGTAGTGGCTACTTTTAGAGAAAAGGGAATTAATGTGGCAGATCTGGTTGGATTTTTGCCACTACCCTGGCATCAGTGACTGTTGTTCTACACAGTGCCTCCTAAAACTTAAGAACCTGAATAGGTAATGTACAACCTTTATGATTAATCATTACAAGGGGCTACTTTTCCCATTAATTAATTTAGTGGAATGTAAAGGTCGATTATGACCTTCATTTTTGTAGAATATTGTTTTAAATTAATTTACCTACGTTAACCTATTTTCTTTATTGTATTATGTCAGTATGTTTATAAACTAGTACATTTATTGTTCAGTTTAACTTATATTGTAAACTTAAGGCTATTCATTATGCCTAATTGATACCTATCAAGTAATCAAATCACAAGGAGAAAGAAGGGGGAAATGTATTTAAGCAATTTTGTATTTGCTGTTAGTTGTCTAAAGAAGTCTAGTTATTAACTAGACGAAAAAGCGCTTAACTCTATTTGTGTGTGCTACTAGCATTTTTATCCTTGTTATTTTAATAAAGACCTGAATAGCTGAAGTTCCTGAAGGGCCATTTGTTCCTGCTTTGGATTCATTTTCTTAGTCTGTGGTGCCATTTGTGTTTTTTCAACAGATTTATACACGTGTTCATTAATGTTATTATATGTTTTTTTTACACACAAACCTGAAAACCTGATGAAGTATTTATTTTGTACAAAAGTGATCTTTGTTAAAGTGTTTCAGTTTATAAGCATTAATATTTATTCTGATAGATGTCTAGTGGTAGAACTTTTTGTTAGTTAATTAATCATTTTGTCAGTGAGTTAGTTTCTTAAATAAGTTTGGATTAGTAGATTAGCTTTAATAAACTGTTCTTATATATTTTAACTTGTCTCTAGCTATTCAGTTTCAGTTCTAAGGTAGCACAGTCTCAGTTTACATATGGTGTTAAGGGGGAAGGGGGGACTTGTCTAAAAGAATGAGTTTAATGCATTCATTGCTCTTAACAGAATTTCCCTCTGTAACCACTCCCTTGCTCCAAATAACTTGATTATATAGAAATAATGAATGTTTTTGATGCTTTTGATCATACTCAACTAGAATCACTTGTTTGTGTGTTTCAATAAAAGATATTCCATTTTTAACTCAACTGTGGACTACCTGCTATTTTCTATTTTATTATTTTGTAATACGTACTTTACAGTTCGATTTTTATTAGTGAACTAGGTGCATAACATAATTCAAGGAGTGAACTTCACACCCTATGTGACAACCCACCACTGGACCAGTAATCAAGAAGCCTCAATCCTCACAACTGACAACAGTGGGGTACTTACACAGAAAGGATAACAGGTACACACACACACAGTATTTCCAGATGCAGCTCTCTGCATCAAGTGCAATTTCCCTTAAGAGCACACAAAGACCACAGTCCATCAGGGGCTGGTTTCTCCCTCTTTCTCCAGATCCCCAATAAAACTCCCCACTGACACAGCTATAGAGTTGAGATCTCAGCTGAGTTGCCAAGCCAAGACCTCCAGCACCCTCTCTGTCCAAACCAGTGCTTTGTGTCCCGCCCAAGTAGCTGACAAACACACTTTTTGAGGTTTGATTTACACACACACACACACACACACACACACACACACACACACACACACACACACACACACACACACACACCTGGGTAAGGCTGGCACATGTTTACTAGCTATGCCCCCTTTTGCCCAGACTATAAGGTAGTTATCACAGCCACCAGCCAACTCCTTATCAGCTACTTTAAGGCCCTTAACAAAGGGTATCCAATCTTACTGTGTAATATTAATATTAATACAAATGGTAGTTTGACCAAGGACAAGGCTATTAGGAGTGGTCCACACAGTGTCACCAAATAAATATGCAAGTACTCCCACAACTTAAATATTTCTAGACAGATCAGCCACAATGAAAGGTTTAAATATATTAATAATAAATAATAAAAGAAGAGGAAATACTCGGTATATATTCACAGGGACCTCAGAGTTTAAAATCACAGGAAATATTTAAAACAACCGTGCAAGACAGTCTCAAATAAAGAAAAATATCTAAACTAAGCTTCCCTGTATTCCTGACTGTATCTAAGAGAGTTACTATACCCTAGTTAACTTACTTACAGAGCAAGGCAGATGTGTGGTGAATGGGTCTTTTTGTCAGGTTCAAGGCAGAATACAGACTGACCTGTCTCACTAAGAGACTCCTCAAATTAATATCTCAAAGATTACTGCTGGGATAGCTTGCAGAACGACATCATTTCTTGTCATCTGACTCTATCCCAGGTGAAACCCCCACTGCTGGAAGCTTGGCAGTATTTGGCATCTACCTGTGAAAATATATAGACCTCAGATCTTTGACAGATACTGGAAGTCTTAAAACAATTGCATTCCTTCATAATTGCAGAGGCAGTAATTAGTTCACTCTGAAGACAGTACAGAAAGCTTCTCAACATAAACTCTGTGGCTAACTGCATTGAAAATTGAAAGATACCATTTTTTATTGCCTAGCCATAAAGTAATTTAAGTTCAGCTGTTTTTCTTAAGTTAACCTCCTGTATTCCAGTTTCCACTGTTAAAATTTTTATTTATTTTATTTATTCCAGTTGTTGACCGGGGTGGTCCACTGGGCTCAAGAGCCCGTTTACAGTGGAGGCCTGGGGAAAAAAGCTCCACAGAACAATGTTACAATTCAAATAGTGACACTACAATAAAGTACAAGTAAAATAAAATAAAATACATAAACAAGATAAAAGCAAAAAATTATTTGTTTTACAGACAAAAATTGGGTGGAAGTTCCACAGACAGCTGGTAAACGCTTTCAATATTTAAGTAGTTAATTAAGGAAATAGGATGGTTAAATGAGGATTGTCCTGGAGGAAGAGAGGCATATAGCAAAGGATGATCCAAATAAGTTGGTTACATTAATGAAGAAGGATAGGGGAAAATTAGTAAGGTATGGAAGTTTAGCCAGGAGAGTCTGGGGATGAGAGCTTGGGTGGTGAAGAATAAAAGAGAAGTTACATTTTCTTCGAGTTTGCAAGTAGTAACGGAGCTGTGTTTTGAAGGAGTGTAGGTTGTCGCGTGTCCTTAAAGTAGAGGGTAGGGCATTCCATTTTTTAGCTAGGGAATAGGAGAGTAGAAATTGACCAGCGGGGCACTTGGGTTTGTGGATGGAAATAAGGTTTTGGTGGGAAGATCTGAGGGGTCTGGGGGGTGTATAAGTTTGAAGAATATTGGATAGTGCGGGGCAGCTGGTGGTTTGAATATTAGTTTGTGGGCAGAGACTATTTGGAGGTAGAGTAGTTGATTAGGGAGTTCAAGCCAATTTAGAGTTTGTAAGGAGGAGCAGTGATGGGAGAGGTAGTTAGCTTTGGTGGCGAATTTGGAGATTTTATTGTAGCAAACTTCTAGTTTGAAGGTTAGGGTGGAAGATAGATTTGTAAGCAGAGGAGCACCATATAGAAGAGATGGCAGGAGATAAGTAGTGGCCAAGGTGTGACGAGTACATGGTGAGAGAAATTATCCTCATCAGCTACTAGGCCGAGTTTTATGTGGGTTTTTTTTATATTGAGTTGGATGTGGGTGTTGAATTTTAAGTGTTCGTCAATGGTGACACCTAGGAGTTTGGCGGAGGGAACAATATCAATGGTGGAGTAGTTTAGGCTAATAATAATAAAATAGTTTTTTTCAGTGTGGGTGGATTTAGAGTGAGAGAATAGGAAAATCTTAGTTTTAGTAGCATTAAGTGCAAGGTGGTTTTGATGCATCCATTTTTCAGTGGTTGAGAAGGCGGTTTGGGTTAGAGACTTGAGATCTGTAAAGTTGGAGGCATAGCAGATCAAAGTTGAGTTGTCTGAGTATTGGACGATTTTGGTATTGGGGATGGCTTTGTGGAAATCATTAATGAAGATGTTAAATAGTAGGAGGCCAAGTATGGACCCTTGGGGAACTCCTGTGGGGGTAGGGAGGAAGCTGGAGGAGGCTTGGCTCCATTTCACAGCTTGGGACCTGTCTGGAAGGTAGCTGGAAAACCAGGATAGAGTATTGGGGGAGATGTTGAGGTTTGATAGATGATTTAGAAGATGAGAGTGGGAGATAGTATCGAAAGCTTTAGATAAGTCTAATAGAATAGATGAAACAAAGTTGCCAGAGTCACGAGCTGAATTAACAAAGTGTAAGAAGGAGAGGAGGGCTGTGTTAGTGTTATGTCCAGGGCGGAAGCCATGTTGGGTGGGAGAGAGCAGCTAGTGTTTGGTTAGAAATGGCATGAGCTGCAGGTGAATGCATTTTTCAAGAATTTTGGAGATTGGTGAGAAGACAGCTATGGGGTGGAAGTTGGAGAAGTTACAGTTTTTGCCACCTTTATGGAGAGGGAGAATAAAAGCAGAGCGCCAAAGTTTGGGAACATAGGACTCAAGAAGATATCTATTTATCAGGATGCTGATAGGGAGTGCAATACTGTCAGAGGCAGTTTTTAAGAAGGAGGAGGGGATGTTGTCAGGGGCATTGGTGCAAGGTTTGAGTTTGGAGAGAAGTTTTTTTATAAGGAGGGTAGACACAGGTTTCAGTTCAAAGGTAGGGGTTGAAGGAGATGAGGCAAAGGAAGCATGGCCAGAGTGAGGTGGGGAGAGTTGTTGGGGAAGGTTTTGGTTAGCTCAGCAATGGAAGAGGTGAAGAAGGTATTAAATAGGTTGGCAATTTCTTGGTCAGATTTGCTAGTGTCAGGGCAGGGGTTGTTAGTGGTACCAGGCTTAAGGACAGAGTTAATGGAATTCCAGAACTGTTTAGGGTTTTTTGCATGAGTTGTTTGTAGGTGGTTGTAGTAGGACTTTTTATCCATTATGACTTGTTTTTGGCTAGGTTTCATAGTTGTTTGTATTTAAGTAGGAGATCTGGTTGTTTATGATGCAGATAGCATTTCCAAGATTTATCTCTTTGTTGCATTACTTTTTTGGTTTCTTTTGGTAGCCAAGGAGCAGTATTGGCTTTGACTCTTTTTGTTCGTATTGGGGCAAGTGAGTTTAGGACAGAAAGGAATTTGGAGTTGAAGAAATTGATGGCTTCGTCTAGGGGTAAGGTTTTTAGTGGGTTCCAGTTGATATATTTAAGGAAGTCAGAGAAGGTGGAGGGGGCAAAGTTAGTTAAGTTCCAAGTATGTAAGAGTTTGTGTGAGAAAGAGGAAGAGGAAGTGGTTCTGTGAGTAAAGGCAGGTAGGTGGTCTCCTAGTGGGTTGGGAGAGACACCAGATGAAGTGGTTCTGTTAGGGTGGGACACCAGGATCCAGTCTAGGATGGAGCCTGTGAGGTTAGTTTTGTTAGGTCTGGTTGTAGAGTTAATAAGTTGAGTAAAATTGAAGAGATTAATAGATAAGGTGGGATTATGGTTGCTGATTTTTGCCAGTCTATATTGACGTCTCCCATTATAAAGGTTTCATATTTAATGTTTAAGGAGGTCCAACAGAAGATGTCTTCTAGGGTTTTGGTGTTGTTTCCAGGAGGAATATAAAGGGAGATGATACAGATGCTTTTATGGTCATTTAATTTTAGAAAGCCTGATACTAGTTCTGCGTTACTGAAGGTAGGGATGGGGATTGGGAAGGGAGTGATGGATAAGTGATTGGAGTAGATTAATGCTACACCACCACCTCTTTTATTTTGGCGGTCACATCGGAGAGAGTGGAAACCGGGGGGAAGGAATTCAGTGTCTGTTATGTGAGGTTTTAACCATGTTTCTGAGATGGCTAGTATGTCAGGTGAGTTATGGTTGAGCCAGGCATGGAAGAGAGTAATTTTATTGGCTAAGCTTTGGGCGTTGATGGTGAGGAATTTTAGGTATTTACAGTTAGGTTTTTTATTGGAGCTAAGGTTACTTGTTTGGGAACTGTTTGGTCCAGGGTTGGGATGAATATCGCCTGCTAAGCTAAGGTAGAAGAGAAGGTGGATAAGTTTCATAGGAGTGTGTTTGGTTAGGAATGGGTGTGAGGGGGAGGGTTTAAGTTTGTAGTATTTGGTTTGGATTTGGAAGAGTTTTAGTGTTGAGAGCAAGGTGGGGTGTAAGGGGATTAAAGAAGGGGAGATACTGTGGAAATGGTTTGTGGGGTAGGCAGGTGATAGTTGATATTGAAAGTTTAGGTAGAGGTTGGTATAACAGGTAGTTTGGTAAACAGGGATAAGAATGAGTAGTAGGAGAGTTGTAAGGGCAGGGATAGTAGTGGGAGGAGAAATCATTTTGGAAAGTCTTTTGATTAGAAGTAAACAATAAAATGTTTGTGTTTAGGATGATTTAGTTAAAGGATGTTGAGTGGGGAGGAGACTTGCTTGATGAGGTATGGTTGGTGTAGGGGCAGGTGTTTTGAGAGAAAGTGGGAGAAGTACTGTTGTGAGGGGATTGGGTGATGTGGGAGGGAGGGAGTATGGGTTGGCAATAAATGTAGGACCAGTGGGGGTGGGTGAAAATTGGGGGCAGGGTAGGGGAGCGGAGTGAGCCCGCAGGGCGAACGAAGCGGGATGGAGCAACAGGGTAGAAGAGACCAGTTGAAAAAGTATCAGCCACTGCAGGTTTGAGCTGAGGTAAGTAGGTAGAAGTACAGTAGATTGGGTGGAAGATAAGTAGAGTAAGAGCAGCTCTTGAAAAATATAAAATAGGGAACGTGGAGTAGAGTTTGGGGAAGTTTGGCTTTTGCAGTACTTAAAGGGAAAGTTGTAGATAAAGTTTTATGGAGCAGGAGCAGGCAAAGTGGTGCTGACACCTAGTGGAGAAAGGAGAAATGACAGGCAGAGAGGAAGGGATGAAGAGAGAGCTAAAGGACAGGACTCTAAGGGGAAGGAAAAAAGACAGTAAAATGAATTAAGGGGGTATGAAAGGATAGGGGATCACTAAGTACAAGTGAGAGGGGATTTGTTGTGGACTGCGGTAGGCTGCTGAGTCGCACTCACTGAGGGACCAGTTAACAAAATATGGAGGTTTGGATGTTAGAGTTAGTTATAAGGCTACATACATTTACTGAAGAAACAGTTTACTGATTCCACACAGAGGTCCTATTTTCAGGTAGGCCCTGACCATTGGGTGGAGAAGGTCCTGGTACGTCAACTGAGCTTTTGCAGGAGGTGGTCCGTACGTTCGGGAGGTAGAGCAGGGCCTTCAAGGGTGAAGTAATTTACTGAAGAAACAGTTTACTGATTCCACACAGAGGTCCTATTTTCAGGTAGGCCCTGACCATTGGGTGGAGAAGGTCCTGGTACGTCAACTGAGCTTTTGCAGGAGGTGGTCCGTAAGTTCGAGAGGTAGAGCAGGGCCTTCAAGGGTGAAGTACAAGGGGTGAGTGTAAAACAGCAGCACTACCACGTAGGTACTAGGAAGCAAGGTGGTGTATCCTAACCAGGAGAATTTAAACAGCTACAATAATTCACTTACATTTCTGTTCTCTTCCAGCAGGGCACACCGTCGTTACATCTTAAGCACTAGCACTTTATAGAACACTTTTTAACACACATGCCAGGTTGATATACACTTGACATACAGTTCTAATACAGTTGTAACACAAGCATCTTACATAAATCATGTTGATATTCACAAATGCCATATAATTATTTACAAAATTCCAGATAGCCATGCTGGCAGTATCTCCCTTTGCCCTTTGTCATACCCTACACACTGTGAAGTTTCTTTTTTTTTTTTTTTTTTTTACATTTTCTTTGACAAACACCCATGAGTGGTAATCAATTTTTTTCTTTACAACAAGAAACTATAGCAAAATTTGTCAGGTATGGGGCTTGTGAGTCAGATGCAAAGCTTGTACTTTCAGTATGGAGTTTAGCTGTAAGAAGCTAACGGCTGGTTCACCTCAGTAAACAAGTATCAAAAATGGAAAAGATTCAGTGTTTGTTGTTAGAGAAACCTTCAATAGGCAAGGGTGATACAATGCCTACAGAGAGCACAAAGAGTCAGATCACCCTTACTTAGCCATCTCTACCTCCATTCTGTTCTCCCTTCCATGCCTCCTCACTTCTCATTCTCTTCTGTATCTCCCTTCTGTCCTAGCCCTTCTTATCCATCCCCCTTATTCCAGTTACAGCTCTGCTTTTTTCTCATACTACCTCCTTCTTCACAACCTCTCTCCTGCCTCTTCTTCTCCTTGTCACTTACATCCCCTTCACTGACACTATATTCTTTAATCCTCAAGTCCCAATTCCCTCTGCTTATCTACCTCTAGTGGTTTGCTATCTTTGTTCTATCTCGTCACTCACTTCTCTAATGTTGCACTGCTGCTCCACTTATGCTTTTTGCACATCTCCCCTTGCTTCTAAATTCCTTTCCATATTTTCTTTCCTCCTGCCTTCTTCCCTAAATAACATCTGGTATTGATTTCTCCTGTCTTATTCCTCCCTCCTTCCCTGAGAGAAACTAAGGTACTTAGTTAAGTTACAAAAATAGCAAATATTTGACAGCAATCTAATGGGTAGGACGTACAAATTTAGAAACTAATTTGACTGTAGTCACCCTAACCCATTTCATAAACATATATATCTCAATCCATGTGCAACAGAAAGATTTAATGCGGAGTGTGAAAATACATAGCTGTTGGGCTTGTGCATACTTGGAAATCCCTTGCCAGTTTCTGGAGCTGTTTAGTGGATAACTATCATGTCTTAAGGCTAACAATAGTAGCAGAAAGGCTAATTTTAGCTGAGGTGATAGCTATGTCATGATCTTGAAATTAGCACTGCATAGTACAGAAGTCAAACATAAGAATTTTGAAAATAAACAAGAATTCAGAACTTAAGTAACTGTATTATTAGAAGAGAGGAGGGCTCTTTAAAAATGCTGCAAAGTTAATTCTGTGTATTTACAGGGTACAGATAATATGTACAAAGAAATAACCAAAACTGTTTTGCTGTGGGCAGTCTGGAATTTATTGAAGCACACAGCACTCTAACTACAGCTGTCAGACAAAGACACTTGGATTCCTTAAGTGCAGGAATGAATTCTGGAATTATCGCAATCCTGTAACTTACTTTTAATATCTAACTCATTTTACATTATACTTCTATATAAATGGTAAAATTTATCTATCCTTGTGGCTGGTAAGCAACAGTTCTTCAGCAAGAGACAACAATCTTCCAGTTTCAGAGATGTTGTATCACATCAGGTTTATCCCTTTTCTAGCACCTTTTGAAGGTTGTATCATCTTTACTAATGACCATTTCCAGAAAGTCATACCCCTAATACTGACAAATCTGGGTCATTTTTGTCCTGTGGATATAAAATGATGGATCTATAATGATGGATCTATAAAACAGGTTGATACAATCTATTTAAATTTTCATGGAATTATAATGAGACATACGTCATTAGATCATGCTCCTAAGTGTGAGGCAAAAAAGCACCTGGATACTGAACTTTACTGAGAATATTTTAATTTTCTTATAAATGTTTTTCCCCCCTCACTACCATCTGTCATTAGCTGTGTCAAGAAGCCCCTCCTCAGACTATCAAACCTACACTCCCAGCATTTGCCTGGTTTACCACCTCAAGAATAAATAAAATACAAATAAAGACCGGAGCCCTACTAAATAAGGGAAAACATACTGTCCAAGAGTATAAAACACAAGGAATGTAGAGCATCTCAGATGTGTTTATTTTACTGCTCATGTCAAAATTATATGTTTTAATACAGCATTTAAAATATCATAAATTTTACCTTGCTGAGAACTAAATATTTTTAATGTTGCTATCATCACTGTGATGTCCCTCCTCTGGGCCAATGATCAAGGAGTCTCAATCATCACCAGTGACACTGGTGAAGGATGTTCACTTGGAACAAAAATGGATACACACAGTATTTCCAGATGCAGCTCTCTGCATCAAGCACAATTTCCCTTGGGAGCACACTCAGTCCAGGGGCTGGGTTTTCCTTTCTCTTTCCAGGCCCCTAATAAGTCTCCCCACTAGCACAGCTGTAGAGTTGAGTCCTCAGCAGAATGTTCCAAGCCAAGTCATCCACCACCCTCTCTGTCAAAGCAGTGCTCTATGTCCCTGCTCCAAGTAGCTGACAAACACACTCTGAGATTTGATTTCCAAACAACACACGGGGAAGGTTGGCACAAATTTACTAGTTCTGCTACCTTTGCCCAGACGATAAGATAGTGATACTGCCACCAGCCAGCTACTCTAAGGCTCTTACAAGGATACCTAATTATACGGAGTAAAATTAATACTAATACAAATGGTAGTGTATGACCAATGCAGCAAGGCATTCAGGAGCGGCCACAGTGTCACCAAATAAATATAAGTACTCTCAAAGGTTAAAATATTCCCTAAAAGACCAGCCACAATGAAAGGTTTAAATATATTTAACAATAAAAAAATAAAAGAACATAAAAATACTAAATATCTATTTACAATGAACATCAGAGTTTCAATCCCCAAAAATATTAAAAATAACACAGATGGATAGATACAGAAAAAACAGTACATTACTAATCTCACTATATTTTCCTGACTGATATAAAGAATTACTATTCCCTGGCTACTTACTAAAGTAAGGCAAGATGAATTGGGTGAGTGGTCTTCCTTCTTTGTCAGGTTTCAAAAACAGACTGCTCTGAGACTTCTGTCTCATCTAGTATTAAACATAATTTCTGCTGGATTACAGAATGACATCACATAATTCTGGTCATCTGACTCTGGATCCCACACTACACCCTATGCTAGAAACTGAACCAGAATTTAGTACATATGTGTTACCATGCACACAAATAGAGCCCTTGTGAGATGTGTTAAAGCATCTGGAAGCTATTAAACCATTTCAAAACTTCCACCCTTCCACAGTAGCAATTAGGTCACCCCTAAGGACAATATAGCAGAATTCCTAGTCCTGGTTTTCACAGCTATTTTGTTTCTGGCTGCAATCAGAACTGAAAGATACAATCTTTATGGCCTAAACCGGGTAATTTAATTTCACACTATTTTTCAAAGTTAGCTGGACTGAGACTAACCTCTTCTCTTTCAGTATCCTCTGTTATAATATATTAATTTCAACAGTTATAATATAGTCTGACATACAGGTGTATTTCTTTTTCTGTCCAGCAGGACCCACTGTTGGTGCTTTTTTAACACAAGCAGCTTTACAAATCCATTTTGAATACAAATGGCATATAAGTTTTTACAAAACCCCAGTTAGCTATGCTGGCATATGTTACAGATCCACTGCCTTACTTCTCCTGGCATACCTGGCACTACCTCACATCATTACAATTACGACATAGATAATTATGATCCAATCTCCAACAGTTGTAAATATGATGGCATCTTCCAATTGCAGAAACATGTTGGAAGACATCTATAAAGAAAACAAAGATGTGTACTTCTATATTTATAATCACAAAGTAAATGCAGCTAGTTGCTGAGTTTCATGGTATATTTTCTTAGAAGTATGCCTATCTGCTTAATATGTCTTTGAAACATGGATGCTAAGAAATCTTGAGAGGTGAATCTTGGCATCCATGTTAAGAACACATAATAATAATACATTATGATCTGACATCTAATCATAATTCTTTGTACTGCAGGAAGATTTATCTGCTCCATGTACTACTAGTTACACAAAACTAAAATTAAAAAAAAAAAGTGATGTCTTATGCCGACATAGAAGTGGAGAAGCGGCTGATGTCCTTATATATACCATATGTAAAGGAAGCAGTTTGAATCAAAATGGCAGCTGTAATGTAACAGACAAAAGGAAGAAACGAGAGTTGAAACAAAGCCATTTCATGTACTGCTGCTGCTGTATACTGGCAGCGCTGTCAGCTTTTAGTGTCAGACATGATGTTATCAGTACATTTTAAGCATTTTTAAGATTGAGTCTTATGCTAGAGTTGCAATGAACTTGGATGTAATTTAACCCTTAGATATTTACTGCATTTGTCATCCAGAATACATATCATATGTAAATATGTGGTGAGGTCTGAATGGGACAGAGCTTATTAGCATAATAACAATGCAGGCCTATCTACAGACTTTACTAATAGGGTACTGTATCACCGGAAAAGTTCAACATTTTCAGGCACAATTCAAAGAAAATATGCCATGAGACTCAGCAACTAGCTGTATTTACTTTGTGATTATAAATATAGAAGTACACATCTTCGTTTTCTTTATAGATGACTTACAACATGTTTCTGCATTTGGAAGATGCCATCATATTTACATCAGAAAAGTAATTTTTTATGGACATACAATATTTTAGTTGTGACGTACTACAAAAAGAGTTCATACATTTTCTGGACATGTATAACATTTGTCTTTCTTAATACATCTCACATACTTACCACTTATGTAAACCAAAGAGAACTTTACAGAATGTTGCACTGAAATAAATGTGCAAGCCTGCATTTGGTAGCTCCAATTAAAATGTAATATCTCATACGCACAGTCATTTCTTAGTAAAAGTCTCAAAGCACTATTCTTGCAGATGTAAGTATACACTGGACTTAAAATATCATTATAACCCTGAATAGGTAGATGCAGAACAATGGTGGATTTGAATTGGCCATTTTTGAACTTATTCATACAGGGAGCTTGGGTGTAGCATACTTCCAGTTCTAGAATATGCAAATGTTATGTACAAAATGCATAATATGCAATTTTAAGTTATCATGTAATGCCAACACAATACGAATATGCTCTGGACATGTACAGTACACCTAGATCTGAAGAGTAATCATGTATCTTGAATTTTAGCAGACAGTATTAACACTATTAGCTAAAAGCAAGCTTCATCCTGTTGACCTAGGTTTGAGTTCCTCTATTTGAATGCAATGAAACTGTTGGCAAGTCACTTTAACCAGACTACTTCCAGGTCACCCCCGAAGGAAGACATTATACGGAGTGAGTTCACACAGTTAACAACAAAGTACAAAATACTTCTTGCCTTCAGTAAACGTCTACATATAGGAAGCAGTATTTCAAACCATTTGGACATTTGTTAGTAAAAGTTTCAGGCAACCATATTCAAGTATAGGTCACTGCAACCTTTAGGATCTCAATTTAACTTAATGTTGAATTTAACTGTGTCATTTTCCCTCAAAAGTGCAAGGATTTTTGGTGGTAGAATCTCTAACTGACAGAAAATGCCCCTTTTACAAAAGAATATATATGATCTACAAGCCAGTGCATTTCTTTGTGCTGGTCCCAAGCCCGAATATATGGGGAGGGTTGCGTCAGGAAGGGCATCCGGAGTAAAATTTTGCCAAATCATACATGCAGACAAATGTACACATACACATACCAGATCGGTCAAGACCCGGGTTAACAACGACCACCACCAGTACTGTTGGTCAACAGGGTGTTGGCGGAAATTGGGCTACTGTTGGCCGAAGGAGGAGAAGAGGCAGAAGGCATGGCCAAAGGCAGGTAAAGGCTAGGACTGTGATAGTGAGGGTCAGAACTTTGAATGTTGGCAGTATGACTGGTATAGGGAGAGAGCTAGCTGATATGATGGACCAAAGGAAGGTTGGTATATTGTGTGTGCAAGAGACCAGATGGAAGGGGAGCAAGGCTAGGTGTATCGGAGGCGGGTTCAAATTGTTTTATCATGGTGTGGATGGGAGGAGAAATGGCATAGGCATTATCTTGAAGGAACAGTATGCTAAGAGTGTTTTGGAAGTGAAAAGAGTGTCGGATAGAGTGATGTTTATGAAGCTGGAAATTGATGGTGTAATGATGAATGTTGTTAGTGCATATGCTCCACAAGTTGGGTGTGCGATGGATGAGAAAGAAAAATTTGGAGAGAGTTGGATGCAATGGTGATGACTGTACCCAAGGGTGAGAGACTGGTGATTGGAGCAGATTTCATTGGGCATGTTGATGAAGGGAACAGAGGGGATGAGGAAGTGATGGGTAGGTATGGTGTTAAGCAAAGGAATGCAGAAGGTCAGATGGTAGTGGATTTTGCGAAAAGGATAGACATGGCTGTGTTGAATACATATTTTAACAAGAGGGAGGAGCATAGGGTGACATACAAGATGGGAGGAAGATGCACACAGGTGGATTATATCTTATGTAGAAGGGCCAGTGTGAAGGAGATTGGAGACTGTAAAGTGGTGGCAGGGGAAAGTGTAGTTGGGCAGCATAGTATGGTGGTTTGTAGGATGACATTGGTGATCAAGAAGAGGAGGATGAGTGTGAGGGCAGCACCAAGGATCAAATGGTGGAAATTGAAAAATGGTAATTGTGAGGTGATGTTCAGGGAAGAGTTAAGACAGGCACTGGGTGGCAGTGAAGAGTTACCGAATAGCTGGGTAACTACAGCAGAGCTAGTAAGAGATGGCTAGAAAGGTGCTTGGTGTGACATCTGGAAAGAGGAAGGAGGACAAGGAGACCTGGTTGTGGAATGAAGAATTACAGGAGAGTATACAGAGAAAGAGGTTGGCGAAGAAGAAGTGGGATTGTCAGAGAGATGAAGAAAGTAGACAAGAGTATAAGGAGATGAGGTGCATGGCAAAGAGGTGGCGAAGGCTAAGGATAAGGCATATGATGAGTTGTATAAAAGGTTGGACACTAAGGAGGGAGAAAAGGACCTGTACCGATTGGCTAGACAGAGGGACCGAGCTAGTAAAGATGTGCAGCAGGTAAAGGTAATAAAGGATAATGAGGGAAACGTCCTCACAAGCGAGGAGAGTGCGTTGAGCAGATGGAAAGAGTACTTTGAGGGGCTGATGAATGAAGAGAATGAGAGGGAGAGAAGGTTGGATGATGTGCGGATAGTGAATCATAAACTGCAATGGATTAGCAAGGAGGAAGTAAGGATAGCTATGAAGAGGATGAAGAAAGGAAAGGCTGTTGGTCCAGATGACATACCTGTGGAAGCATGGAGGTGTTTAGGTGAAATGGCAGTGGAGTTTTTAACTAGATTGTTTAATGAAATCTTGGAAAGTGAGAGGATGCCTGAGGAATGGAGAAAAGGTGTTTTGGTACCAATTTTTAAGAATAAGGGTGATGTGCAGAGCTGTAGTATCTACAGAGAGATTAAACTGATCAGTCACAGCATGAAGTTATGGGAAAGAGTAGTGGAAGCTAGGTTAAGAAGGGAGGTGATGATTAGTGATCAGCAGTATGGTTTCATGCCAGGAAAGAGCACTACAGATGCAATGTTCGCTTTGAGAGTGTTGATGGAGAAGTACAGAGAAGGTCAGGAGGAGTTGCATTGTGTCTTTGTGGATTTAGAGAAAGCATATGACAGGCCGCCTAGAGAGGAGTTGTGGTATTGTATGAGGAAGTCGGGAGTGTCAGAGAAGTATGTGAGAGTGGTACAGGATATGTACGAGGGTAGTGTGACAGCGGTGAGGTCTGCGGTGGGAGTGACGGATGTGTTTAAGGTGGAGGTGGGATTACATCAAGGATCAGCTCTGAACCCTTTCTTATTTGTAATGGTGATGGACAGGTTGACAGACGAGATCAGACAGGAGTCCCCATGGACTATGATGTTTGCAAATGACATTCTGATCTGTAGCGAGAGTAGGGAACAGGTGGAGGAGACCCTAGAGAGGTGGAGATATGCTCTAGAGAGAAGAGGAATGAAGACAGCAGGACTAAGACAGAATATATGTGTGTAAATGAGAGGGAGGGTAGAGGAATGGTGAGGAAGCAGGGAGTAGTGATGGTGAAGGTGGATGAGTTTAAATACTTGGATTCAACAGTTCAGACTAATGGTGAGTGTGGAAGAGAGGTGAAGAAGAGAGTACAGGCAGGATGGAGTGGGTGGAGAAGAGTGTCAGGAGTGATTTGTGACAGACCAGTACCAGTAAGAGTGAAAGGGACGGTCTACAAGAGGGTAGTGAGGCCAGCTATGTTATATGGGTTGGAGACAGTGGCATTGACAAAAAGGCAGGAGTCAGAGCTTGACGTGGCAGAGTTGAAGATGTTAAGATTTGCACTGGGTGTGACGAGGATGGACAAGATTAGGAATAAGTATATTAGAGGTTCAACCCAGGTTGGAAGGTTTAGAGACACAGCCAGAGAAGCAAGATTATGTTGGTCTGGACATGTGCTGAGGAGGAATGCAGAGTATATTGGGAAAAAGATGCTAAGGATGAAGCTGCCAGGTAACAGGAAAAGAAGAAGGCCTAAGATAAGGTTTATGTATGTGGTTAGAGAGGATATGCAGGTGGTTGGAGTGACACAGCAAGATGCAGAGGACAGGAAGAAATGGAAACAGTTGATCTGCTGTGGCGACCCCTGACGGGAGCAGCTGAAAGAAGAAAAAGAGTTTTGATGTAATGTTAAAGTACAGATAATGCTTTGCAGAATTATCCCCACCCTTAACAAAAGACATATGTCCATCCCTAACATAAAAAATATAAAATTGAACTTTTGTAATACAAGCCTGTATTTGCTACATACTTATAAAGGATAAATCACAGGAAATGTCTGAACTATCAAACCAGTATCCTCCTAGGACCCATTAGTTCCCTCATTTCTTGATATCTGAAGACACTGGAAATGGAAATCAAGATTTTGAAATTGTAGGTAGCCATCCTATAGGGAATTAGTACTGTTTCTTCTGTTCCTATGCTCTTTCCTGTACGCCAGCAAGCAGGTGCAACGCCTGTTCTGGAAGGTCTTATGGGTTATCCTTTCTTCATAGCCACTATGCCTACTATTTAGTGATGGTCTTCTTGACAGCAGAGCTGTAGCAGCAGAGTCTGGCATCCAAGGGAACACCTCTGTTTGGCACTCCCTTGCTGTGTAGGAGTAATCACTATTGTAAATGCTCAATTACAGCATCAAAACTGTCATATATTTTTATTCAGGTAGCAACAGGTTAGTATGTTTAAATTAGTAGTCCTAAAACAGTGGTTTCATGACTGTCACAGGTAACAGAAATGTGCCTAGAAAGACAAATGGCACAGAAAGAAACAGCACTTTCCAAGATATGTGGGTTGAACACTTAGTGCTTAGTACTTATGCACCATATTTCTTTCAGCACAGATTAATAACATGATGCCTTAACTGCTCTCAATCACATCAAATATATATTGAGATATTCCAATTGTAACGCATCAGACAGATGGTATGAGGCTCTACCTGGTTGTCAGCCTCATACAATCTAATGTTGCCCACTGAGCACAGTCATAAGACATACCAGACTGACTTTGCGACCTTTTATTATATAACAGTCAAGGACAACCAATAGTGATGCCATAGGTAATTCATATGCAACACATCAATAAATACCATCAAACCATCACCTCAAGCTGGTTGGCGTACACCCACCTGTTCCAGCTGCCACTTCAGAGAAAACCGGGTGCGTATTCCTAGCTACCTTGGACCTGGTGGCGAACCCATTTAATTCATACTTACAAGCCATATACCTATATACCCGCAACAGAAATAAAAATTAATGCTTGATGTATGACAAAAAGACATCAAGAGGCCCACCTTCCTATTCAAATTTGGGTCCAACTTGAGAAGAACCGAGGCCACTGAACAAGAATAGGGGGATCACAAGGGTGATGAAGCTATAAGGCCACTGCCAACCCAACATGCCATGTAGTTCCCACCAAATCAATGGCCTCACAAACAAATTCTGGGTTATGAAAGAAAACAAGTTAAACTTTGAAAGATTTTTGAATAGCAACAACCATATCCAAATTAAGGAAATCAAAACCCACGTTATTTAAATGAACATTGCCCAAATCATACAAATCAGCCTCCGATCTATCAATATCACTTCTCAATCACCTGGAAATCAATTTGCTAGCAGTCTAATTCACTCTTTGGTTGATAAAATGCCTGGCTCTCTCAATGGCATTACACCTTCTAGCACCCTTCCAGTACGGTCTAGGGATGATGGCAGACCAAAATAAAATTATTTTTGGATACAGCTGCCACAAGTGGTCCACATACTCTGGCCAACAATATCCTCTTAGGGGCTTGACCCAGATCATATCCCCTGATGCAAATTATCACAATGCTGGGAAAGGCTTTTTCCATGGTAATCTTACGCCAGATTTCCCAAAATTGAAACCAACTAAGATCATTTGAACCAAAAGAATGAATTGTCCACCAGTTACTGTCAAAGGGCACTTGAGTGACCAGCTGGCATGCCAAGGCTCTGATGGATGCTCTCTGAATAAGAATGGCCCAAGAGCCAAATCACCTCCTTCCCCGCAACAGAAATAAAAATTAATGCTTGATGTATGACAAAAAGGCATCAAGAGGCCCACCTTCCTATTCTTTGAATGACATGCACAGACTGGCCTTCCATGACCAAGTCTGAGGTGCGACCTATCCAAAAGGAATGCGAGGAGTAACCTTGTAGGTGAATTCCTTTCCCTGCCAAGTACTTCCTAAGAAATGCGTTAAACTCTGAAAGGTTAAAAGGCCTGCCAGTGGCCTGCAGGAAAACCAAGCCTGACCTTTTCTCTAAGGGGGTAATATAAAATAGTAAACTGACCCAATACATAGGGCAAGTGGCTAACCCACTGGTCTTGTTCCGGCAGACCTGCTGGTCTTTAGCAACTTGATCAGTCTTGGATTTCCTTAATCAAATCATGACAAACTCCCTGTGTATAACAAGATCTTCCCAAGAAAGGTAAATAAGTTTACTGGCACAGAAAGCATCCGCATACAAAGAGGTGAGCAAAGCAGCTATAGAGACAAACAAGCAAAGTTTGCCAATGGTCCTGTAAAGACCTTGAATAACAAGGGAAAGCAGCTGTCTCCCAATAGATTTTCTGGAATCCTAGGAAAGTCCCTGCATGTTCTCTACTCCCTTAAGTATTCTCCATATAACCCAATATCCTGACACAGCCTGAAGGCCCAAAAAACACTCCAACCAAACCAAAGCTGCAAAGTGTACTCTGACAATTTTAGGTAAATCCCCAACAGTGGACCTAGCTATTAAAAACTGCAGCAACAACTGTACTCCCCATGGCCTAGAACCAGGGATCAAAGACCTGTAGACTGCCTTGAAGACCTGGAGGGATAATGGGTAAGTGTTCTTAGTGCTGCTGGTCCAAGAATTTGCAAAACCAATAGCGTTAGTCTTCTCCAATAAGCAGCAGGAACTGGGGAACCCTTTGGATCTGAATGCTTGTCCAAGAGGCGAAAACTGAAACCAGGAAAGACGGTCAGCTATATGATTAAGATTACCAGGGACATGAACACACGACAATGCCAAATTAGTCTGCAGACTCAGCAAAACTAAAAGCCTGATGATCAAGTGGACCCACCTGGACCTGGAAGAACATATTTTGACAGGGTGAACCACTGCAAGATTGTCTGAGTGAAAAATGATCCTCTTATCATGTCATTTATCCTTTCATACTAACACTGCCACCCAAATGGGAAACATTTCTAAACATGTAATGTCCCATCTCCTCTCTGCAGACCAACTTTCCAGCCACCTTTCAGCAAACCAGCTGCCTGTGAAATAATCCCCCATACCGGACCCCCCCCAGCTGCATCAGTAAAATGCTCAAGGTTGGTGGCAGTGGTCCAAGGGGACTGCCAAAAAGAAACTCCATTAAAATGGCTCAAGAATGTGAACCAAAATCAAAGGTCATCCTTAACCTGTTTGGTCAGCCGGACCAGGTAGTGCTTGAGTCTGTTACCTTTCAACAAGTAAGATACAGACTGTAAGAAAGTTCTGAATGGAGAAACCACCTGACATGCAAAGTCCATCAAACAGTGTAACTGTAAGATGTCTCCTATATGCACTTTGCTGAAACCCAAGAATCTCCAAAGTAACCGCTGGAATTGCTGAAGTTTGGGTGGGGGAAGCTTGAAGGAGTTATCACTGGTGTCTATGCCTACACCCAAAAAAGTCAAAACTTGACTTGATCCTTCTGACTTGTCATCGGCCAAAGGTACCCCCAATTCGGTACAAAGCTGCTTAAAAATGGACATCCCTTCCAAAGTACGATCGTGATCCTCCCCCACTGTCAAAAAATCATCTAGATAGTGTACTGTTGACTGGCAGAGGACTTGTTTTTGCCAATACCAATGTAAAGCTGTGCTAAATAGTTCAAATGTTGCACAAGCCACAGCACACCCTATTGGCATTGCAGTGTTGAAAAATATTTTCTCAAAACTGAACTGAAAGCCTAAATAAGGCCAATCATCTTGTCTTAAGGGAAGAAGATGGAAAGCAGATTATATATTTGTCTTACAGAGTCAGGGGTCAGTACAACCCATGATGATCTCTGCTGCCTGATCTAAAGAAGAGTATTGTACTTTGGTCAAATAGGTGTCAATAAAATCACTGACTGAACCCCCTACTGGGTGAGACAAGTGATGAATCAAGCTGAGCTCACCCTCCTGTTTCTTGGGAACCAGGTCAAAAGAGGAAATTTTAAATAAGAGCTATGGAGGAGAGGAAAAGGGGCTAATTATCCTGCCAGTTTGTTGCTCTCTCTCTCTCTATTAGCCTAGCAGCAATGCATTTGCATCCTTTGAAGAATTACAAACTGTTAACTAACTTGGAATCTATTGGGACTATGGATGGATAGGAAAGCCTATGGAAAAACCTTTAATAAGGCTGGTTGCTGTCCTTTGATCCAAGTAATCTGACAGTAAACAGGATAACTTATCTAGACAAAAGGGGGAATAAGCTCAGTTTGGCATGCTCAGGTTCCTACCAAAGCCCCTCCTGTGTCCACGAATAGGTGGCTTGGCACGAAAGGAAGTGTTACTCTCCTTACCAATCTCTCCGTCTGTCTGAGATGGCAAAAAAGTCAACCTGTCCTTAGGCAACCATCTCCAACACCTGGAAGAAGGATGACCCTTTCCACATCCTGAAAACATGTGGTTATATTTCTAAGTGGGCCAAACATGTTTGCCCTGAATGAATGCTCAGCAAAACTTGCATCTTTTTTACTAATAGCCCTCCCTCAATACCCATAGGTACCTCCTTGTCCATCATGGCACTGAGTCATATGTCAGGGTGCTTTGACTCCCACCTGAGGGAACTATTGAGGGCTTTCATCTTCCTGAAGCTCTGATCATAACTCAACCACCTCAAAACCCTTTCACATCATGGGATTCCCTTATGGCTACAAAAAAAGCTAAAAAGGGCAGTACTTGGGTGGGATTCTTCTCAATGATTACGCCCATAAATACCACAAAACCAGGAGACCAAATATCCCAGTTCTTCACCAGTGTTCTGGCTGACACCCTCTTTCCAAGGGAAGCTAAGGCTGCCATTAAGTCCTTGTTGGGCATGTTATCAGCATCCAGTATGTTTTATTCTCTCATTACCCACTAAACTGATGATATCTATAAACTCTCCTTTTATAATCTTATCTTTGACCTTGGTGGGAACATATGCTATGATATGATAGCCAGGAGACTTGGAATATTTAAAGCCAAGGGTAGCCTTAGGAGAGAAGGATTGGGGGATACATTCATCCGTATGGGGTGAGACCTCCTTCTCTGAAACCATGGCCTCCTCAGAAACCCTACCTGAGTTGGGTAAAGATAACTGCACCACCTGGTCAGCATCAGTAATTGCTCCCACACCTGGAGTTAAAACTGTAGAAGCAGCAAAGTTTCTCTCCAAGGCTAAGTCAAACAGCCTCACTGTCCCCTCTTCTGGCAAACAATTTATAAAATCATCTATACAATTATCAGCAGATTGACCCCTACCACTAATATTAAGCCCTGTAGCCCCGACAGAGATGTCACCTTGTGCTTCTGTAGGTATGCCGGACAAGGTGGTTCTTGGGTCTGTTACCTTTAAATAAGTTAGATATGGACTGGGAGATCATTTGGATGGAAGCATATCTGACTCCCTTTTTCTGAGCCTTCTTAACGGGAGTTGGTCCTTCACCTGTGCCCTCCTCCAAATTCATTGAAGGTCTTCTCTTGGAATTCTTTCGCTGCTCACCTGTCCTCATAGTTCCTAAATCAATTAGCAAGCTGTGCACTTCCTGCGACAGAAGCAATCATCTCTCTTTAATGGACTGTGCCATGGATGAACCTGAAAGATAGAAAGAATTACCTGAGGGAACCATACCAAAAAAAAAGGGGGAAAAGAAAATACGGGTTCCAGCTAATATTACAAGATTGGATGTTGGGATGCTGTGCTGCTGCGGGGTTCTAGAATGTATAGCCCTCAGGATGTTTCCTTCCTCATCCTTTCCTTGAAAACTATCACTGTGCCTAAAACTAGCTGAGCTGCTGCGGGTGTTCCAGAATGCCATGATACATCCTACACAATCACTCTGCTAAAACCAAGGATGTGTACAACCTAAGAATCAAATGCTGAGGTGAACATTAAATAATACCGCTTAGCCGAAATGTCATACCAGAGTTTAATAAAATTTGACACCAACACACAACTTTATTATAAAATCAGTATACCCATGATACCATCACAAAAATTACTACATAATACCATTTAACCTACGCACAACTCACACTAGAACACGAATTAAAAGAAATCCTCAGCCAAGAAAAGCAGCATAGAGGGGAGCTTGCTGGTGTGTGGTGGGGTTTGGGGGCGTTTTTTGAAGCTCTGGCTGCAGTCTCTAACGGGTACTTAGCACTTTTAGTCTTAGTAGCATTCGTAGTAGTAGTAGTAATCTCTGATGACCGGACCGCACTGGGCGACTTAACAACTTCGCCTGGGACGACCGCAAGAAAAAATAAGTATGGGCGGCCGGATGCCGAAAAACCCGGAAAAACGCGATGCGATGAATTGAAGTGCGTGCCCAGCCGGCCAGACCCAGACCAGACTTTGGAATCGAAGACCAAGGGGGCTGCGACAGGACAGACTAGCAGGACACGATGCAGATGCAGAGACATCATAAAAACAAAATCTGACTGAATTCCCATAGTTAGCCTCCAAAATTCATCCCCCCCATAATAAATCAATCTACCACAAAAGCGAGATGAAGCTACTGATCCAAATAAGCATTATTTTATAATGGCAGAATGCTAAAACAAAACATGACAGGATACAGTTCCCCACTACTCAGGCTCCCACACCCAATGTGCCTTAATTAAAGTACGCTTCACACTGCCTAAGTGCGTGCACTAGACAAGCACGTGGAAATAAAGAAGAAAACCATATGCAGCAAAATCATTCAGATTCCAACAATCATAAACTAAGCCCTCACATAAAGTTTTAACTACAATACCTCTGTTTAAATAGTACAACATGCTGTTACCAGGTATTTCTTTATGTAATTAATAAAATTCTTTAAACAAGCAAACTGCAGGAGTTTGCCTCAAAGTACCTTTAAACTTATTACAACCTAATTCCCTTATCATGACAGTTACTCCAGTTATTCATTAAATGTGTGTGTGTGTATATATATATATATATATATATATATATATATATATATATATACATATATATGCATACATATATAAAACTACATAGGTGTGTTTTTTAAACACATATGAGAGCACTCACCTTTCAGATATATAGTGTAACAGCTTAACTAGAAAACATTCCCTGCTCAAAAATGGCTAGTGTGCTACTACTGTATATGTTTTTTTTAATATATTATAAATATTATGTATGCTATTAAAATCTATTTTTATTTTTTAATATCTGTGCCGAGCTTGGTGTATATTATTAATTTTACATAATATCTCTCTCCTTTTTTATATAATATATTTATTTATTATTTTATACATAATATTGTAATTTAAAATACCCCAGGCCACCACACACAACTCACAATACATTCCTTCATTTGTTTATTATTTATTATTTTTAAAAATATATTAAAATAAAAGAAAGTACAGTTGTGTACCTACCATAAATGTAGATGTTCCAGTGTATTCACTGTTGCAGTCATTACTCTTGGGTTATCCTGCTGACAGGCGACCCGCGGTCGGCCAGAATTCCAAAGTCTAGGTCCGGCGTCGGTTGCTGTCGCCTCTTCCCTGATGTCTGTGCGCCAGGGGTATTAAAAGAAGCAGCCGATGCCATTTTCTTCAGTTTTTCTTGCCCCAGATGTCAGGTGCCCCCAAAATAGGCTAAAAATATTATGCCAATAATTATGCATGCAGTAAAATAAACATTTCCTTCATCTACAAGCAAATACACCACACAGGTTGTATAAGATAGAGAAGGATAGGTAAGTCCCAGCAAAGAAAAGGGGGATGGATGGAGGGTGGGTAACCTGGACTGCAACAGTGAATACACTTGAACATCTACATTTATGGTAGGTACACAAATGTACTATGTTCATCGTGTTTCACTGTTGCAGTCATTACTCTTGGGTTGAATCCCAAAGCTAAGGCTGGGTGGCTGGATCTAAAGAGGATTAGGAGAGGCTATAAGGCCTTGCAAAACTGCAGTGGTGAAGCCTGCTCTGGATTTAGAGTAGAGAGGTAAATGGTAGTGCTTTGTAAAAGTGTGCACTGAACTCCAAGTTGCAGCCTCTAAAATGTCTTTGGTTGGTACTCCTCTGAGAAAGGCTGCTGAAGTAGCTGCTGCCCTGGTAGAATGAGGTCTAATGGCCTTGGGCACTGATTTGCCATGTTGTGAGTAGCAGAAACGAATGCAGTGGCCTATCCATTTTGAAATAGTCTGTTTTGAGATAGTCTTTCCTTGAGATCGTGCAGCATATGCCACTAAAAGTTGCTCAGTTTTTCTGAAAGCTTTAGTTCTGTCCAAGTAGAAGCGTAGTTGTCTGTGTATGTCCAAGGAATGCAGAAGTATTTCACCCTTATTCTGTGGGTTTGGATAAAAGGTAGGCAGATGAATAATTTGATTGAGGGCCACACTGGACACTACTTTAGGCATAAATGTAGGGTTCGTTCTTAGAGAAACCCTGTCTGGATGGAAAATGATGAAAGGTTCCACAGCCATGAGTGCCTGTAACTATGAAACACGTCTTGCAGAGGTTATTGCTAGGAGCAGAGCTGTTTTCCAAGATAAAAACTTTATATCAGCTGTATTGGCTGGCTCAAAAGGCGGCAGTGTGAGGTTTTCCAAGACATAATTGAGGTCCCATGCAGGTATTGGGGCTCTCCTTGGAGGTCTTATGTTTTTGGCCCCTCTGAGGTACTGTCTTATCAATGGATGGGAAAAAATAGGAGGTTCCGTATTGTAATGAGCTGAAATGGCTGAGCCATGAATTTTAATTGATGAAAAGGATAGGCCTTTGTCCAGCATCTTAGTTAGGTATTGTAAAATCTGAGGAATATTTGATACAGATGTGTTAAGTCCTTGTGCCTGGTTCCAACCACAGAATCTTTTCCATTTGTCTGCATAAGATTTTCTGGTACTGGGCCTCCTGGCCTCCAAAATAACATTCATCACTGCTTTAGAAAGAGGTGTGCTTTGGAAGGTTACATTATCCACCATGCTGCCAGATTTAGGGTCCTGAGTTGGCTGTGCAGAATCTGATTGTTTTGCTGGGTCAAGTAAGTAAAAAAAAAAAGAGGCAGTGTCCAGGCTGGGCCTTGAGACAAGTGTTTTAGGATTGGGTACCAGTGCTGGCGTGGCCAGTCTGGGGCTATCAGGATCATTTTTGGCTTCTCTTGTCTGACCTTTATTAGTATCTTGGAGAGGAGAGGCAGAGGAGGAAAGGCATATACTGTTAGACTTTTCCAGCTGAATGACGGAGCATCCACTTTCCATGCTTGCTTGTGATAAGTCCTTGTGCAGAATTTTTGTAGTTGGCAGTTGTGAGGGGAGGCAAATAGATCAATGTCTGGGCATCCCCATTTCTTTATTATCATGCTGAAGACTAGTGGATCCAGTTTACATTCGTGGGGATCCGTAAGGTTTCTGCTTAGTTCATCTGCCAGAGTATTGTTCTTTCCTAGCAGGAATTGTACTTGCAGGTGTACTTGATAAGTCAATATGTGTTCCATAAAGTCATGGCTTGTCTGCAGAGGGGGTAGGAATGTGTGCCTCCCTGCTTGTTTATGTACCACATGACTGTAGTATTGTCCGTCCTTATCAGTAGCTGTCCTAGATGAAGTAAATCCTTGAAAGCTGTCAGGGCATTCTGAACAGCTAGCATCTCTTTTTGATTAATATGTAGATGCATTTGGCTTGTGGGTCATGTGCCCTGAATACATTTTCCTGTCATGTGTGCTCCCCAGGCATAGCCTGATGCATCTGTTGTTATTGACTGCCTGGCTGTGGGTAGAGTGAAAGGATGTCCCTTGTTGAGGTGACAGGCATGAGCCCACCATCGAAACTCCTGTTGCAGGCAAGGAATGAGGGTAATTGATGCTTCCAGGTTTTGACAATGTTGAGTCCAGACACTTTTTAGGTACCACTGAAGTTTCCTCATATGCAGTCTGGCATATGGAATTAGCAGTATGCAGGATGCCATGAAGCCCAAAGTCTGCAGAATTTTTCTTGCAGATAACTGGGTCTTTGTTGCTAACATTTTGAAGTAAGAAGTTAGTTGTCTTTGTTTGTCTGGAGTGAGATAAGCCATCTGGGCAGTTGTATTTAAGCTTGCACCCAGGAATATTATCTCTTGAGAGGGTACTAGTTTTGATTTCTTTTCGTTTACTGTGTACCCTAGGCAAATTAATAATCTTTTTATGAACACCAGATGCTTTAGTAGAGTGTCCTTGTTCTCTGCTTGTATAAGGCAGTTGTCCAGGTAGGGATAAATTTGAATTCCTCTTTGTCTACAAAATGCAATTACTGGTGCCAGGCATTTTGTGAAGACCCTGGGTGCAGTAGATAAGCCAAAGGGCAGTGCAGAGAATTGGTAGTGCTTTGAGCCAGCTATAAATCTGAGGTATCTTCTGCAAGATTGTCTGATTGGTATATGCATGCATGCCTCTTTTAAGTCCAAAGTTACAAGCCAAGCCTTCTTGCCCAGCATGGGCAGAAGCTGCTGCAGAGTTAACATTGTGAATTTTGGAACGTCCAGAAACGTGTTTAGAACAGACAGGTCCAGTATTGGTCTCCAGGTTTTGTCCTTTCTGGGGACTAAGAAAAGTCTTGAGTAAAATGCTTGTCCCTGCTCTTGCCGTGGTACTTGCTGAATGGCCTTCATTTGCATAAGGCTCGAAACTTGTTTTTGTGCCTCTGCCCATTGATTGTGTGGTAAGTTTGGCATACCTTTTGCCTTTGGCAGGGTGTGAAAGTGGAACCTGTAGCCCTGGGACACTATATTCAATACCCATTTGTCCTGGGTGATCATGTGCCAATTTTGAGAGAAAAGTGCTAGTTTTCCCCCTAAGGGGGCTGCAAGAAGATAAGTGCTGGCAGAGGCAAGTCATTGGGACTGTTTCCTGTATGGCTGTGCTTTGTCTTCTCCAGTTTTGGAGGTAGAAGCACCCCACTGTTTAGGCCTGTATGAGCCCTGGGGCTGGGATCTGCCTCTGGGACGTCTGCATCTGCCTCTTTGTGGCCTGTCCAACACTGGAAAGAACCAATTTTTTGTAGGCCAGTTCCTGCTAAATTTTGGTGGCTGCACCTGTAAGAAATCCTTTACTGTTTGCATAGATTTTGCTTTGTCCTCCATTTTCTTCAAAACCTCCTCTGCTTTAACACCAAATAAAGTATCATGCTGTAATGGAACATCTAATAATTTTGCTTTAACATGATCAGGCAGATTTTGTTCCTTTAACCAAGCGTGCCTCCTAATGACAGAACCCGTAACTGCGGCCCTGCAGGAGGCCTCCAGAGAGTCAAAACCACATTGTAATGTATGCTTTCCCACTTGTTCAGTTGCATGCAATAAATCCTGCATTTCATTATTTTCTGCACAATCAGAATTAGTCGACATTTTCTGTTTAACAGTGACATTAAGTATTGCTGATATTTAATCATATGAAATTGACAATTAAAAGCCCTCACAGCCAAAGTAGCAGAAGTATAAACCTTTTTTTTCCCCATCTGTCTAGGGCCCTTGAGTCCCTGTCAAAAGGGACAGGGTTTTTAGGAGCAGCGGCCTTAACCCCCTTGGGATGATGAGAAATAGTCTCTGGGTCAGCAGTAGGGTTTTTATAAAGAAATTTATGAGAATCAGGAACCCTGTAATATCTGTCTGGTTTAACAGGAGCTGGAAGTAAAGAATCTGGAGAAAGGCCGGACTCGGAAAATACATCATCTACAATGTCTAGCACAGGGGGAATAGCAAGAGGCCTGCGCTGAGGAAGGAAAAGAAAATCTCTGAGCCTTTTCTTTGATTCTGAGTAATCTTGGCTCTCCCAAAGGAAGTGCTCCCTCATGGTATGCAGGGTTTCCCCAAAAGAAAAATCCTCAGGAGGAGAAGCTGAAGGAATGGATTCTTCAGCATCAGAATCCTCATAGGGAGGAAGAGAGTATTCCTGTACAGAAGAGGAATCAGAGGAAATGGAAACCTGATCTGAAGAGTCATAGTCTGTCTCTTGCCTAGGCCTTTTGTCAGGAGGGGGATGGGAACCCCTGATCAAGGTTATAAGGTCTTCGGCCATTTTGAGCATCTGTTTTTTAGGCATGGAAGTCTGTTCTGAAGAATGCTGTACTTGTTTCTTTGTCTTTAAAGCTGCTGTAGACTTTGCTTTTGAAGCTGAAGTAGGCTTTACATATAACTGTGTAGGTCTGAATACACCCTCAGAAGCCGATGCCTGCTCAGCGGCTCTGGACCCATCTGAGGGAAAGATTTCCGAGTGTCCAATACCTTGAGTATCCAGAGGCCTAGCTGGTTCCACGTGGGAGTCGTCAGCAGCCTGTGGCTCTGAGGTAGCGGGTGTCAGGGACTACGAAAGCGAATCGCTGAGAACTGGCGACTGGCTTAGCGGAAGCCTCATCGTCAGTTTTGGATCTCAGATGCCTGTCCTTCTCTTTTAGAAACTCCAGTCGTCGGCTGTTCCGACGGCATTATGTAATTGAATTTTCGGCCAAAGTAATGATAAGCAAAATCAAAGTGACGCTTAATAGTGCGTTTGTTGAATCTAGCACAAAACCGACAGCAAGCAACGTTATGATCAGGGCCTAGGCAAGGAATACAGTAAGAGTGATAATCCTTGTGAGGTATTTGCTTCCCACAAGAAATACAATTGTTAACTTTTTCTGACATCGGTTTGGAGCAAGAAAAAGGTTTCCCCAACGGGGTACTTAGCTTTAATGAAGACTTCGGATCTGAAATTCGTCTGTGAAAATCTCAGGAGTTGGCCAACCGGCACTTGCGAACTGCTTTTGCTTTGGGCACCCGTGGCAAGAAAGACTGAAGAAAATGGCATCGGCTGCTTCTTTTATACCCTTGGCGCTCTGACGTCAGGGAAGAGGAGACAGCAACCAATGCCGGACCTAGTCTTTGAAATTCTGGATGACCGCGGGTCGCCTGCCAGCAGGATAACCCAAGAGTAATGACTGCAACAGTGAAACACGATGAACATCTGGTAAAAGCAATACTGGCGATGTAACAGACAACTAAACAGCCACGGTACAGCTGATAAGCCCTCAGCATTAACAACAGCCTCCCACCTGTGCGGTTGCTGCCAGGTGGCTCCATCATCGTATTATGATGTGCCTGCTGATGGATTCTGCAGGCAGGAACAGCAGCACCTCCTTAAAAGTACAGTTTTGTACCTACCATAAATGTAGATGTTCGAAGATCCACATTGCTGCAGTCCTAACACTTGGGTAGTCCCTGCGGCGTCCCGGATCATATCAGAGTAGAGCGGGAAGCCGCCAAAGGCGTCAAGGCGCATTTGACTCACATCAGAACGCCAGGGTACAAATGCGCATGACCGACGCCATATCCAGTTGTCGCTTCTTCAAGACCAATATATACAATATATACAATATACACAATATGGATAGACACCCAACCCACACAACCACCACCTAGGTAATTGGAGGAGGGAAATGGAGAGGATTCTAATACATTTGGTATCTTCAACTCTACATCATATATATGGTATAAACTAACACTCTTCATTCTCTTCATCTTGCAGGTAAGGGACTTGGGCATCTGGGAAGAAAAGCGAGGATAAGGGAGGATGGCTAAACTATAATGAAGCAGGAGCTGCAAATGCCCTGCAAGTGCAAACGAGCCAAAACCAGCCCTAGATTTAGAGTATAATGGAAGGTGGTAATGTCTAGAGAAGGTATGCAGTTCCCACTCCTGGCTGCCCAAAAAATATCCTTAGTTGCCAGCCCCTCAAAAAAATCGCAAAGATTAGAGCTAGAAGTGGTGGAATGAAGAATGATCCCAGCTGGATGCAAAATCCAATCCATGAATGCAAAAGCAATGAAAAAACAGATAAATTTAGAAATAGTTTGTTTTGACACGAGCTGACAATGAGAACAAAAAGAAAGCAATAAAATAATAAGAAACTAATAACTGCTGACAATATCGAATGAATAGTTTGGTTTAAAGCCACACTAAGAACTTTAGGCATAAAGGAAGGAAGGATTAGTATGAAGATACCTATATCCTTATGGAAAATTAAAGAAAGGCTCTGCCATCAACACAAAAAGATCCCAAGCAGGAGTAGGAGCCCCTTCGGGGGTCTTATATTCTTGCCCTCTAAGAAATTGCTTGAACAAAGGATGAGAAAACAATGGTGGGTCACACAGTCGTGAGTGAGATTGCTGCAGCATGAATCTCTTCTTAGAAAGAAGAACCTTTGTCTGTCTAATAACTCAGTAAGATGAAGAAGACACTACTTAAATCACCAGGCCCGTGCAACATCCAAATCCTTCTCACTAAAGCAAAAAAAAATCTTCCATTTATCTGCATTACCCTCTCTCCCTTTACTTCTTAGAAATCCTCTTTCATCACAACTTGTTGTTCAAAGGCAAAGGCCATGGAGGCTTCCGCATCAGACTTCAGTCAGTAGGTACCACCAGTGCTGTGGCCCAATCTGGGAGCAAAATCATCCTCCTTTGTGTGTCCTCTGACCTTCAGAAGTACCTTTGGGGAGAGGAGCAGAGGTGGAAAGGGCACACATGAAGATTTTTCCCAACTGAAAGAAAGAGCATCCACTTTCCAGCTGTGGGGATGAAACCTCTTTGTGCAAAACTTTGGCAGCTGTTGTTTTAGGAAGCAACATAACAGATCTATGTCTGGAGCCCACACTACTAATTCTGAAAATACAAATAGATGAAGATCCAGTTTCCACATCCATGATTTGTCTGATTAACATATCTAACAAGGAGTTCTGTGCGTATTATTGGAATGACAGTGTCCAGATCCTGGCAGTGCTGTGTCCATACATTTTTGAGATACCATTGCAACTTTCCATATGCAGTTTTGGCATTTAGAAAGCACCAGAATACAAGATACCATGACCTATAAGGGAAGGAGAAGTCTCTCAGTTCAGCCCCACTGAAGAGATAAGAGATGTGGAAGGGAAGGAAAGGGAAAGATTCTTTGTTTGTCCCAAGTTAGAAAGGCCATGTATCTAGCTGTATTCAGTCCTCACCCAGAAAGCAGGCAGGTCTTGAGAGGGACTTTCGCTGATTCTATTTCGCACAGAACAGAATACCCTGCATCAAGCATCTTAGTCAATTAGAAGCTCTGGCCTTTCTTGACGCATAGCTCATTCCAGGCAAAATAAGGATAGATTTGTATCTTTCAGCCTAAACATTTTGAACTTGGGAATGTCCAGATAAGTGTGAGGATATATAATCCAAAAAAATTGGTCTCCACGTCCTTTTTGGTACAAGGGAACAGACAAGAATAAATCCTAGGCCTCTTTCTGTTTCACCGCCAATAACCCAGGCCCTATATTTACTAAAACAGGAGAACAGGTTTAGAGCCTCTATTCTTTGTTGAGGAGGAATGTCTGGCATGCCTTGAAAGGAGGGGGAGCGTAAGGAAATAAAACCTTGTAATGATATCGTATACCATCTGTCTTGGGTAATCAAACTCCAATTTTCTTCAATTTTCTTTGAGCCAACTTAGTAGGCCAATTTCTACTAAACTTTGGAGGCTGAACCTGCAAAAAAAAATACAGTCTGCATAGACTTACTTAGCCTTGTCTTTTCTTTTAAACTGCCTCAACTGCCAGAACCAAACAAGACATCACATCATCAGGGGCAGGGGCATCCCAAAAGTTAGTTTTTCAGATAAATTTGATAAATTGAGATCCAGGCAGGCATGCAGAACTGTAGAATAATGAGACAAGGCAGCCACCCAGCATCAAAACTTGTACACATCATCAAAGCCATTACCCAGTAACAACCACCCCTAAATAAGCTCTTAAACTCTTGCAAATTCTGCTGATCAGCAATCAATTTAGATTTCAACTGTGAAAGGAGATAATTTTGATATTTCAACATGTGAAACTGGCAATTGGAAAGCAAACTGGCAAAGTCAAAGAGTATAAACTTTCTTTCCCCATCTATCCAAGGCTACATCTCTTTATCTGCCCTTTTATCTGAGGGAGCGAACCTAACTGATTCTTACCACAGGGCCTGACCCGCTCCTCTCTGGCTGGCTCTGTAAAATCTAAGTTTCTCCCTTATGAAAAGGACCGTTCGCCGAACCACCTGTTCCACTGACGAATTTGGCAGGGGAATCAGGAGGAAAAGAAAACCTCTTCAAAACAAACACTTCCACATCAAGGCTTCTTGAGGGATTCAAAAGATAAGGCTAAATGCTGCAAAACAAAAAAATTAAGCTCTTTCCTAAGATTCAGAGAGATCTTCTGAAAATCCTGCTTATTTCTCTGGTCTCCTAAAGGAAGGTCTCTGAAAAAAAAAAATCGCAGGAGAAGGGAGGAAAAAGATATAGAATCATTAGAATAATAAGAATCATATCTGACAGAATAAGAAAAATGAAGAGTTAGACACAGACTCTTCTGACTGCCTCAATCCCTCCATCTCCAAAACTAAAAATAGTCCCCAACGGGAGGGTATAGAACCTCTAATTAAAAGTATTAAACCTCTCTAAAAATTAAGCATGTTTTACGCACTGGCACTTACAACTGCTAGATCGCTTCAGAAGGAACTAGAAAGCCTACTTAGCCTGAACACCCCTAGAAGAGAAGTGGCCAAAAGGTGCCTGAGAAGAAGGGGGACCCCAGCCTTATACTCTGGATCCCAGTTTTCTGCCTGACCTGCCTAGGGAGACCTGAAACTGATTGCCTGCAGCCTGGGAAAAGGGAGAGGCCTCCCATCGGAACCACCGGTCCCTCCAGCTCGAGATTGAGCTTCGTCGAAGTTTGGTCCCACTACTCTTTAAGGTTCTTTGCACCTTGTCCCTTACCTTCTTCTTTGAGGAAGCGTATGTGCGGTCGCTTGCTTTTACCTAGCTTCCAACACCAACCTGGCACCGCCATCCTGTAACAATCCAGCTTCCAAAGCTTTCTAGTGCAAAAATTCCAACCTACAAAAATGTCGTGCTCAGGTCTTAAACCTAGTATAAAACAACACATGTGTAACCCTCTGTATCTTATGGTCCCACCATTTAAATACACAAATTTCTTTTTTTCTGAACATAAAGTAACTGACTGAAGAAAAAAACAAATATTTGGCCAACGGTACTTAACTTACTCTGACTTCGGTCACAAACTCCGGTCGAAAGGTTTCAAACCAACGGCAGCACTGTCTGACCCTTCTACATCGGAACTTTGCGACACAAAAAGGTTTGAGATACATTTTGGCATCGCGATCGCGCATACAGTCCGTTCTGATGTCCGTCACATGCGCCTTGTATATTATCGCGTCGATGAGGGTCAGATCAGAGCCGTTAGGACTACAGCCAGACTCTGAGTAGAAGATCAGGAGTGCACACCTACACCTGCCTCCAGATGACTACTCGTGACTTGCGGACAATGGTCCGTTACCTAAGCAGTCGTTATGTGCAATTTCAGGGCTACCTGATTACAAATCACCATACAAGGAAACTAGCGGTGCATCTAAACTGCCCCACGTTGAAATTCCCTAATTCCCTCTCCTTCCACATCCACGTCCTTCTGTGATCTTAGGGGTTTCAATTAACTACAGCCTGCAACCTGAGTGCTGAAACATGACAAGACCGTAGCAGTCTTGTATACGCCCTGCCTGTATAACGCACAAGCAGTTAAGTTACTAGGTTGTTGCAGGTGTGCAAACCTGAATTGCTCTCATTAACCTAGTTACAAGTCTGGTTACTGTGAGTACAGATTATAGTATAAATAGTAAAACAACACTGTCTAACATAAATTAATAAATTACACCCAAATGGCTTCTAACTATACCCCACAGTATTTAAAACAGTCACTAGCATCTCAGCATAAAGCCTCCAAGTAGAAATATTAACCATAAAACTCAATAAATATAAAAAAAATGTAAAAAGAATCAATAAAATAAAAGCAACGATTAATCAAAATAATTACATCACACCTTTCCAATTAACCTCAGTGTGAAGCCTTTATGCTTTAATGTGTCATAGTTTAAAATAAAGATAGATTCCTTTGTCAGATGTTTGTCTTTAGAGGAGGATGGGGAAAAGTCCATCACAGTCCGCAGACATTTCTCTATACCTTTCAAAAAACTCACATCACCAGAATTTATAAAATTAAATTATCAAGTAAAAGGACTCTCAGTTCTATTACTACTGATATCTGAGACCTGCTCCTGCTTCTCAAACTTCAGACTTCATAATATTTCCCCTATACATGTCTGTGTATATAGGGGGTAGTATGGCAGGGCATAAATAACAGACTCTGTTAGGCAAAGCCACACTTTTTTTTTCTACCATTAATCTTCTCAAAGCTTCTGCTCAAAGAAAAAGTCAAAACACAAGTACTACAATTTACACAGGGGTAGGCTGCCTGTGGATATGTATGACAGATGACTTTGTATGTACAATACAAATTCTCCTATTTTATCAGACCTTTAGGAATTAACAGAACATCTATTAAACCTAATAACAAAAAAACTCTTCTGGACAACTTTGTTGACATAAAAGCATAAAGCTTTGACTATAATCCAAGTGACCTGCATTCATGTAGTGGTACTGATGCCTAATAAAGTTCGTGTAAGTGGTATTGATGCCTAATAAAGTTCGTGTAGACAAGATGGGCATGACTACATTTGGGAAGAAAAGGCAGAAGAGTGTCCGTCCTATGCAGCAATTCCTTGGAGGAAGTCCTGGAGAGTATGTGTACAACTCACCAAGCCAGAAACATCACAGCATTCTTTGGCGGTTGCACAAAAGAATGTATGAGTATGAAAAGGTGTAGTGGGCCCTAGAGTGAAAGAAACAAACCTATATTATAGATTTATAGCTATTCCAAGGCCACCGAGTCTTATAACACTTCGTGCCTTGTCAGTACCTCCCTTCTCCAGAGGGACCATACCACTCAACCCTGGAGTAAATTTGTATACCCATCCGGTTACTTTGTTCATGTTTAAATGAAGAGAGTGAGTCACAATGCTTAACATGCAGGGGAACCTTATAACAGGTTTAGGAGGCATTGGACTGCAAACCTGCCACACATAGTATTTATTTTTATTTATTATTAGTTACTATTATTATTATTACTATTAGAATGCTTTTTATTGAAATTGGTTTTGTGCCTTCGTCTCTCTGTGGATGTCCTTACATTCACTGCTGCAATATTCGTAACCTTCGGGATTCCCTGCCATGGAAACCCATTGTCTGGCCAGTATACCAAAGACTTCCTGCTGCATTTAAAGGTACACCTGAATGTCACTCAAATGCTTCTTGTGTACTGTAGAGCATAAAGGTGACATTCAGGTTTACCATAAACAGAACTTCTTTGCTGCCAGTCCAAATGCATATTTTCACCGTTAGTCTGTTTACCTGCATCTGTTTTGCCAGTTGAATACAATTTCATTCTCCAGTGATTACCTATGTCATTTGAGGTGCAGATAAGTGCCCCCTTGGATTTTTTTGTTTTCTCTTGCTTTTTTGTGCTTCTTGGGGTTAATGTCACCCAGGAAGGGTAAATACCAGTGTGGGAGACAGATTCCCCATAAAGACTGCCACAATAAATGTCTTTGTCTAGGAGCTTCTCATGACCATACGTCTTGTTCTATTTGCCAGGCGTTCATTCCGAAAACCCTTTGCAGTAGACTTTCTTCCCTTTCCTAGTATCTGGAGAACCAGCATCTTACTTTTCTTGCTAAACATACAATGGATGGAATCTCTGTCCAGAGGGTCAGCCGTTAGGGAAGAAGAAGATGAAAAAGGTAAGACCAGAATCTTCTGCTGTCTAGCATCTGCCAGGTGTTTTTCCTGAGGTTGTTACAAACCCGGAGGCTCACCCGGCAGTGCTGTTTGATTTCTCTACCGCAACCATGTTCTGACTAGCAGCACATTTGATGAGGCTTTGCAGGTGTCCCTCTCAGATGTTCGGGGGGAACCATGGTTGATTTCTTCCTGAGGTGCATAGGAAAGTTCCTCAGATTTTAGCTAGGGAAGAAGTTCCTACTACAGTTCTTGACTACCGTCCTGGGTCTGAGTCTTCCTGAAGTGCATAGGAAAGTTCCTCAGATTTTAGCTAGGGAAGAAGTTCCTACTACAGTTCTTGACTACCATCCTGGGTCTGAGTCTTCTCAGTTTTTGGAGGGGACATTCCCTTGAAAAAGAAACAAAAACTTGAAACATGTTTCTTCTGCTCCTTGGGCTCCTCAATGTGAATGGCAGACTTTCATTCAAGGGCTATTTTCTACTTTAATGTCTTTAAAGCCTTCTCAAAGGGTTTCAGCTCCTGCTCATCCTTGGTCCTCTACTCCCCTTAAAAGGCCTAGAAAACAGGATTCCTCTGAGACTGAGTTGGGTTCTGATGACGAATCCCTGACTTATTCTACTCAAATTCCTTCTCCTCTGGAGTATGGGTGAGAGGAGGAGGAGGAATCTCTTGACGCTACTTTTCAGGAAATTTCCTTTGGGATATACTCTCTAGGAAGATGGATTTTTTTAAGTGGGATTGTGCTCAGGTCCCTGATATCCATAGAAGGTACTATGAGTTGCTACAGTTGGCTATTCCTCCTGCTTTGGCCACTTTGCTGAATGTTTTTTCCAATGCCTCTCATGCTCCGGATTCTTTACTCCCTGCTCCCATAAAGCCTGATAGGTTTTCTGGGGTGACTGAAGATTGTTTCTTTTTGTATAAATGTCCTGCTGCTGACCCTTCTGTGGTCTCTGTGGCCTCTGATAAGCAGTTTGAATTGCTTCTTTTGCCCAAGTTATTGCCTTTTGACAAAGACAGCAGAACTATGGAATGGCGGGGTAAGAAGGTTTACACTTCTGCTACCCTCGGTTTTTTGGGTTATTAATTATCTAACCCATATGTCTAGGTATGTGTTGGCTCTTCTTTCTCAGGTCTGTCAACTTATTTCTGATTTTCCTGAGTCTGACGGTAAAACTTCTGTTCTTTCCTTGTTAGGGACTTCCTCTTAAGTCTTTCATTAAATGTAGTTATGATGCAGCAGATGCCTCTTCTAGGGCTGCTGTTTTTGGTTCAGTCATATGAGGAGATATTCTAGGCTTAGGCTACACCCTCTACCTGATGATATTAAAGCTAAGTTGATGACTGCTCCCCCTGGATTCTAAACTTTTGTTTGGAGAAGCTGCTGTTGGTTTAAGTCCCTTCAGGATAAGGGTAAGGCTTTACAGGACCTTAAACATGTTTTTGTTTCTCCTGTGCCTAATTTTTAGAGGAACTATCTCAGTAAGCCTGCCTTTTTGTAGACATTTCAGCACTTCTATTTAAGGCAAGAAGAGTAGCATATGGGCTCCTCCTGCCAAGGCTACTCAGTTTTCTGGGTTTCTGAAGCCTTCCTTTCCAGACAAACCAGGTGCTGTCTGACCATCTGTCTCCTCCCAGCCACATTCTCCTTTCTCTTCACCTTCCTTTTTCTCTTCCTGCTTGGTTTCAGATCACCCAAGATTCCTGAGTTCTGTTGATCATTCGTCATGGGTACTTCATGGTGTGGAAATCCTGCCTTCTTTTATGGGCATTCCTCAACCTCCTCAGGAACAGCTTCCCTTCTTCCCAGAGGTTCTTCAAACTCTCTTCACTCAGGGTACTATTCAAGAGATGCCTGTGTCCCAAAGGGGGAAGGGTTCTACTCTAAACTGTTTCTAATGCCAAGAAAAGAGGACACTTGGACACCTATTCTAAACCACTCTCTTCTACTCTAAACTGTTTCTAGTGCCAAGAAAAGAGGACACTTGGGCACCTATTCTAAACCACTCTCTTCTACTCTAAACTGTTTCTAGTGCCAAGAAAAGAGGACACTTGGGCACCTATTCTAAACCACTCTCATCCAAACACTTTAAAAAAAAAATCCTTCCTTTCGGATGTTGTCTCTTCAGATTCTGTTTCCTCTCCTGCTCCTTCAGGCCTATATGGTGTCTCTGGATTTCAAGGATGCTTATCTCCATTTTCCAGTCCATCCTCTTTTCAGGAAGTTTTTATGTTTCTGTTTCTTCCAGGCATTTCAGTTCTCTGCTTTGCCCTTTGGCCTTTCTACTGCCACAAGGGTTTTTACCAAATGGCTTGCTCCTGTGATTGCTTTTTGCAGACTAATTTTGCAGACTAAGGGATCCAAATATTTCCTTACATAGACAATCTGTTCATAGGTTCATAGGTGTGTACTAGGCTAATGGCCCTGGAGCCTTAACAAACCTAGCCCAAAAAAGATTGCCCAGGCACCATGCCACCCGATGTTAGTTCACAGTTCCAATATCTAGTAGTGAAACTGGAATGATCCCTGGAGTGAACTTTCTGTTACTCATCCACTCGATAAAAGATTTCCCTTGAAGAGGGCCAGTGAGGTGCACTGCTTGACATGAATGTGAAGCTTATTCCAGAGTATGGGCAGGCTTTGGGAGATGAACCTGTACCTCCAGCATGTTCTGTTAATTGTGGTAATCAGGTTGTGATCTCTGGAGCGTGTGGCATGGGGGATTGGGATTTCTTTAGGTGTAGGATTTCAAGTAGGGTTGGGTCGGACATGGCTTTGTAAGTCAAGCAGAAATCACCTCTAAGTAGATGATAAGAGACTGAGAGCAGCTGAAGTTTCTTGAGTCTGTCCATGTAGGACATGTGTTTAAAGGCCTAGGATTCTTTTTGTGATATACTTTTGTGGCCTCTCCAGCTGTTGTAGGTATCTGGTCATGTACATGCTAAATGGGGCACTATATTTAATGACTGGTCTAATAAGGGACGAGTAGATTGGGATGATGATCTCTTTCTTCCTGGATGTGAAACCTTTGGTTATAAAAAGATGTGCCACGCAGAAGGACTTTCTGACCACAGTGGCAATATGGTGGTCGAAGGTGAGGTGGCTGTCAACCTGGGTGCCCAAATCTCTTATGGCCCCTTCAGTGTTCAGTGGGCTCCCATCAACGGGTCTATATTACATGATTGAAGCATTAGTTAGTCGAGTAATTAAAGCTCAATCCCTAAATGTCAAAAACGCAAAACCGGGAACATCAGTTTCCACGCAGGGAAACAATTTGGCTGTTACGCAGATTTTGAATTTTCTACAATGTGGAGCGATCTTGGAGTTGGTATATTTATTTAGGGGGGTGGGGGGGTGAAGCCCCCCACTTAATTTGTGTTTAATGTTTTTGTTTGTTTAGTTTGGGACTACGGCATTGCTTCCCTGCATGGAAACTGCTGTTCGTGATTTTGCATTTTTGATATTTAGTGATCAAGCTTTAGTTACTCGACTAACTAAAGCTTCGATCATGTAATATAGATGCCCATCAACATGGTAATTTGTGGGAAATGAGTTTTTTCCAAAGGGGATGATAACACATTTTTTGGTGTTAAGCTTCCGGTCATGATTCTGACACCGGTCATTGGTCTCAGAAAGGCCCTTTTGTAGGATGTCTGCATCACTTGGGGAGTTGATAATGACTCCTAGCTTACAGTCATCAGTGAACTTGGTCAACCAGAGTCCTTCTGTGTTGGCCTGGACTTCTGAGAAGTAGATGCCAAACAGGAGAGGGGCCAGGACTGAGCCATGTGGGAGTCCACTTGTGACTAATCGACAGTCTGACTTGGAATCCACAACTTTCACTCTGTGAGTCCTGTCTGTGAGCCAAATTGCAACCCACCTAGTGATGTAAGAACTGATGCCTAGTTTGGTAAGTTTATCAATGATGCCTGAGTGGGGAATGGTTTCAAAGGCCTTGGCCAGGTCTAGGTAGGCTATATGCACTGCCTTACCCTCATCCACAGCCTTGGTGACTACCTTGAAGAAGTCAACCAGGTTCAGTAGACAGAATCTCCCCTGGACAAAGTTAAACTGTGTGGGGTCAAGAATTTGGAGATTGCCTATATCTTTGTTAAGCAGGTCCATGATGATGTGCTCCATAGCTTTGCATATCTGGCTGCTCAGGCTAAATAATTCCCAGGGTCTGTAGATGTTCCCTCTTTATGGAGTGGGATGACTGTAGCAGTGCACCATTTGTTAGGGACATAGCCTGAGATAAGGCTGTGATTGAACAGGGCACACAGAAGTGGTGCCAGTTCATTTTTTAGCTCATGTAGGATGCAGCCAGGGATATTATCAAGTCCCATGGCTGCTGTATTCTTGGCTTTAGACAATGCAGCTTTTACCTGTGCCAGAGAAATGGTGGGTAACAAGCTTTCATCTGGTATTGTAATAGGGCCCTTGTGGGGTGTAAAGTTGGCACTGAATCTGTCGGCCAGTATGTTGGCTATATCTGCTGGCTCAGTATAGGAGGTGCCATTGTGGAATAACTCAGACAAATCTGGGTATTGCCTTTGAGGTTTTTGATATAGCTATATAAGGCTTTGTGGTTGTTTTTGGTGTCAGCCGCAATTCTGTCTTCATAGCTGGCTTTAGAGGATTTGATAAGGGATCTCAGCTATTTGTTTAGACCGATAAGGGAGGTTTTCCAGTCTTGTGACTTCATTTTTTTCCTGCAACTGTTTCTTCCTTCTGTTGTAGAGCTTATTGATGGCTGGGGACCACCAGATTGGCTTCCTTTTTTTGGAGGAGAGCAATTAAGTTCTATTTGGTATGGCAAGGTCCATGCATTTGTGTACATGCTCGTACAGTGGACTAGTGTATGATTCGGCAGTCATGCAGCTATTTTCCATTGGCATGGGTGGTGAGAAGTTAGCCATCTTTTTTTAAGAGCCCAAAGTCAGCTTTAGATAAGTTTTTCAGGGTGGTCAACATAGCGGGGGGTGTAGGTGAGATGGTGATTTCCATGGCAAGGCTCAAATTGCCAGAAGTCTCAATCTCAAGATTCTCAGTATGGAGAACATCAATGTCTGTGCTGTGACAGAAACCTGGTTCAAGGCCCCAAAATCCGGACAACACCGGGTGTCCATATTCATAAAGGACACCCACACCTTAAGGTTGGTGGCAATGGAGACCATCCAGTTGCAATTAACCATAGGCAAGACTGCTCTGCAATTTGTAGCATGTTACAGGCCACCCTCTCAAACTCAGGAACCTCACATGGCCTTCCTGAAAACAATGGAGGGATAAATGTATCTCCAAACACCATCATACTAGGTGACTTCAACTACCCTAATATAGACTGGGAACACTACTCAAGCCCAAACACTCTAGCCCAAAGGTTCCTGGAGTTCATAAACTCAAATGCCATGGAACAACTAGTCACCATCCCCACAAGAGGAGAAAACATACTTGATCTCATCATCACGAACATGGGATCACAATGTTCAACACTGGAAGTATACCCCTCACTGGTGAGATCAGATCATAAACTAATCTCGCTGGAGGTCCTCATCACCTGAAATAAAAAGACCACAGTGAAAAACTTCTCAAAGCCGACTTCACACTTCTAAAAACTAGTGTGGTCTCCTTTAAGGCCCCTGAGCCAGTGGTAAACATTACTCAAACCGCTGAATCACTTACAAATGCCTTCTACCAGCACCTACAGAACTGCATGGATCAGGCAATCCCAAACAAAACTAAGACTCTTTGTACCGTGGACCCCAGCCATAAACAAGCTCTACAACAAAAGGAGGAAGCTACTACAAGATAGAGCAAAATCCTTGAAAGGTAAGACACCTTTGATCATTATAAGTAAAAAACTAAGAGCTCATAAAATCATCCAAGGCAAATTTTGAGAGAAAAATCGCCAAGGACTCAAAAGACAATCATAAGGCCTTCTTTAGCTATGTTAGAAACTTAGGAGGAAACTCCCAGATATGCTCAGAATTAGTTCAAAATGATGTGAAGATTACTGAACCTACACACATTGCCAACATACTGGCTGACAGGTTCAATGCAAACTTCTCCGCCTCCCCCCAAAGGAGAGATATCTATACCAGAGGATTGTAGCCCCCAAACATCTCCAACGCCCAGGTGAGAACTGCTCTCTCCAAAGCAAAACACAGCATCCATGGGACCGATGGTGTCCCCCTGTGTGCTCCACGAACTCAATGAGGAATTAAACCCACAGTTAGGACAGCTGTTTAATCTTAGCCTCACCTCAGGATACCGTCCCATTAGCTTGACAAGCCTTATCTGCAAAGCCATGGAGAGGATCATAATGGAACTCATAAATAAAGACATAGGGAACTTGCAGACTTTGGATCCAACCCAGTTTGGCTTTGTCATAGGCAGATCATGCCTTTTAAACTTGAGACAGTCACCAAGGCCATTGATGAGGGAAAGGCAGTCCATACAGCCTACCTTGACCTGGCAAAGGCCTTCGACACAATATCCCACTCAGGTATCATCGAAAAACTCATCAGCTTGAATGTAAACCCATACATCACAAGATGGGTTGCAAACTGGCTAAGTGACAGAACCCACAGGGTCAGAGTTGCTGGAGCCATGTCAGACTCAAAGCCTGTCACAAGTGGTGTCCCACAGGGCTCAGTCCCGGTCCACTCTTGTTCGGCATCTACTTTTCTGAAGTACAAGCAAACGCAGGAGGGTTATGGCTGACAAAGTTTGCATCTGACACAGTTATCCTTCAGAAGGGAATCACAGAAACACATATTTTGTGCCAGAGCCATGACCAAAAGTTAAATGCCAAGAAATGCATAGTCATAAAAACAAGGTTACCCTAGCTACCATATAGGTGGCAATCCAATGAGCACAGAAGAAGTCATCAGGGATCTGGGGACCCAGGTTGACAGTAGCCTTGACACTCATGTTGCTAAAGTGGTTAGGAAAACCTTCTACATTGCCCACCTGATCATGAAGGGATTCACATCTAGATCAACCTGTACTCATCACTCATTAGACCTATGATTGAGTACAATGCCCCATTCGAATGTATCTGACCCGACACCTGCAGCAGCTGGAAAGGCCCCAAAAGTTCCTCACCAAAAGGATAAAGGGTCTCAAAATATGTCTTATGAAGAACTCCAGCTCTATTCAGTCTCATACCGCTTGCTCAGAGGTGATCTGTGCCTGACATATAAGGCCATGTCAAACCCTGATTTGATTAATATGCTTCACCTCAAAAATCTAGATCCCTCAGAACCACAGAGACTTAAACCTTGACACGGTTATTAATAGAACGTGCTGGAGGGACAGATTCATCACCCAGAGACTCCCTATGCTGTGGAACAAAATCATGTGAGGCAGAGCACTTGTTCAAGAGGAATCTTGACCAATGGATGGGGATGGATTACTTCAGTGTCACTGCTTGACAGAGGCACAGCAAAATAATATGCATAGTTTTATTCAAACTAAATATAAATGCCCTTGGGCAGATAGCCTAGTATGAACCTATGAACCTATGGTGATCAGTTTGTGGTCAGATTTAACCAGGGAGGAACTGACTATAGGTGTGGAGCAACAATCGCCCATGTTGGTTATAAACAGGTCGAGGATGTTGTTTCCTCTAGTGGGGGTCAGAATGAGCTGGTCCAGGGCACTGGAACTGATAAATTCCAGAAAGGACTGGGTCAGTACATTGGTACTTGAAATGTTTTCCCAGTTGATGGAAGGGTAGTTGAAGTCACCCAGTATGAGAGTATTGGGTTGGACCTTGATAGATTTCAGGGTGCTTAGGAAGTTGGCGTGTGAGTCTAGGGACATGTTTGGGGTTCTGTAGCAGGCTATGACTTGTATCGCTGTCTTACCCAGTGTTAGTTGTACCTGAAGTATCTTGGATGCATTATGCTGGGCTACCAGTCTAGAGGTGTGCGTATCCTTTAAGAATATGGAGACACCACCGACTTTGGAGCTTCCCGGCCACATTCTGGGGCCGAAAGGTATGGAATGAGTTTTAGCCTGGGAGCACAGGGGTGGCTCTCTGCCTCTTTAAACCAGGTCTCCGTTACAGCACAGATGTCGACATTCTCTACTTTGAGGAGAGCTTCAAGCGAGTGCATCTTGAGATTTAGACTTCTAGGATTGAGCAGCATGACCCTCAGATTGCATTTATTTGTAGCTGTTACAGTGGAATTTTGGTCTTTGGAACACTGCCTATAAAAGGCACTATAGGGGTGGCAAGAGCCTTAGCCAGTACCCAGAATCCCAGGGGTGACAGATGCAAGCTGTCACTGGCAAACCATTGAGGTCTATCGATCATGTCGTCCTAGGCAGACAGATACTGGATCCCTTTAGAATGACACCAGAAACTTGGCCAATTGTTGAAGTCAATCATTTTCTGCTCGTACTGTGGTATCATTCAGGGTGACGGTAGAATACTGCTCAGGGTTAGGGTCATAACTGCCTGGGCCACATCATCCAAGAGTTCCATCACATCTCTTTTCATATAGTCCAGGGAGGTACGTCTCAGGTCATTCACACCCACATGGACAATGACTGAGTCATATTTGTACTTGTTGTGGAGTGACCTGAGTGCATGTGTTATGTGGCAGATGCTGGCACCTCATAGACAACTGACTGTCACCTTCTCCTTGTTCAACCTAGTGAGTGGGACATCAGTGTGTGCCTCACAATTGAGTCTCCTATGATTAGTACATTGGGCAAAGTGTTTTGCCTTAAGAGCTTGGGTTGAGGGGCACACTGTGGTGGTGAGTTATGTGTTCTGACGTTGGTGTTGTGTTGTAGTGGTCGAGTGCATTTCTGTCTTGGAGGTCTCTTTTGTTTGGGTAAATTTTTATTAACAGCCTCCGCGAAGGTGGGTGGATGGTTTGTTTCTATGTATGGGTTGTGATGGTTGGTGTTTTGGAGGGCAGTGTGTTCTATGTAGTGAGTTGCAGGTGTTGACCTTATCCTTTTGACCAGTTAGTCTGGTCTTGGTTGGAGCATGCACTGCTTCCATTTTGGTGATATAAGTGCATCTCTCATAGGTATGAGTGTTGGGAGGTAAGAGGAGAGGGTTGTCCATATACATTAGACAGTTGCCACACTGTCTCAGAATGCCCAAGTGCACCAGGTTAGCAGGAAAAAGCACAGGAAATTGCCCTACAATCATACCAGGAGGGGTGGGCATAACTAATAAGTACTGGTGCTGTTACTGCGTGGGAACAGCTAGTGCTGATAGCACCTAAGTGTGCTGCAATAAATGCTACAAAACCTGTTAAAGTGTTAGCCAATTACGCTAACCGAAGTGCAAGAAATAAAAGAACAAGCTCATTCTAATGGGAAAATTGAAGAGCAAACTTTCTGGCACTGGTAGTAGTTTACCTCAGCTGAGCGCCGCTGCAAGGTTTGCAAACACGGGTTTTTAATCCAGAAAGTTGAAAGGGATGGAAAAAATGCCTAAACGGCCAATAAAATACAATTTTTGGACCAGAAACCACTCCTCTGGTGGTAGATAGGCTACCTAGTGCTTACCACTCCCACTGATAAGCTAGAAGGCTTCCCTCCAACACAGAAAGTCTGGAGGGGGTCAGAAACTTACAAAACAGTCCTGGATACATCAAATCTGTATCTAGACTAGATTAGTTACAGGAAAGGTGGGAAACAAGGTTAAAAGTTCTGTTATTTTTTATTTATTTATTTATTTTCAGAAAAGCAGTTAGAACAGTAGCAGAAACACTTTAAATGCAGTACAAGCTAGCACACTTGACTGTGTAGCAATATTAAGGCAATTGCAGTTTAAATAAACACAGATAAATTAAAAAAAGCCAAGAACAAGTGCAGAGAGCAGTAAATTATGAAAAAATCAACATGAAGACACTTAAGAGTATCTTTTTTCTCCTTCTCATTGCTCTTGTAGTCTGCAGGATGACAAAACTGTTGATTCAGGCGTCCTCTCCAGAGACTCTCTTGCAAAATCTTCATTTTGCCATTTCCCTTCTTCAGAGCCTGGGGTTCACAATAAATTTCAAAAAGTCTTCTTTGACTCCTTCTCAAGAACATGTTTTTCTGGGTTGCAGGATTCAGTTGGTGCCTATGCTTGCATCCCCACCCCCTCCGAAGGCCTTAACTCTCATTTCTTTCTTTCACACTCTCCTTCCTCTGGCTTCTGTTACCATCAGGAAATTTCTGAGAGCTCTGGGTTTCATGGCATCCACCATTCTGATGCTGCCTCTGGCCAAACTTCACATGAGAGTGTTTCAGTGGTTTCTGAAGTCAGTGTGGCTTCAACATGCACATCCTCTAGACTTTGTATTTCTTCCTCTTCCCTTCTTCCTTGCCTCAGACAGGAACTTCACTGGTGGATTCGCCAGTTGTCTCTGAACCCAGGGATACCTTTTCATCCCCCTCTTCGCCCTCAGTCATTGCTCACAGACACTTCAAACGTGGGTTGGGAGGCGACTTTTGGCTCCCTGAAGGTACAGGGAGTGTGGTTATATTGCCAGCAGACGAAGCACATCAAAGTCAAATTGATGAGAGGTCTTCTGCTGGCCCTTCAGGCCTTTCACTGTCTTTTCTATCAAGGGTCTCTCAAGGTCTTCACAAACAATACCACAGTGATGTGGTATATCAACAAACAGGGAGGAACGAGGTGCTACCTTCGTTGCCAGTTGACACTTCTGGTATGGAATCTTGCTGTCAAGTATCAAGTGACTCTTCAGGTGGTTTATATCTCTTCTGGTCAAAACATTATGACAGACACACTGAGCAGGTCCTTAACATAGTTCCATGAATGGATGCTTCACAGAGATGTGTTTCTGTTCATTATTCACCAGTGGGGTACTCCTCAAGTAGATCTTTTTGCCTCCCCTCTGAACAGACATCTTCCTCAGTTTTGTGCCAGAGTCCCAGGGTCTCAAAGCCTTAGATACTAATTCTAACCTTGAAGCAACTGCCTGGTCTTATGTGAATACCTTTACTAAGCACTACAGGTTGGATGGTATCTCTAGAGCTAGGGCCGGTTTTGCTAGTGCCATTCTCCATGGCTTCTTAGTGGACTCTTCTTCTCCTTCCCTCCCAAATTTCCTCTTGAGCTTTGGCACTCTCCTGCATGCTAAGAATACTGCAGCAGCATATGTAAGGACATAGAACAGCTGTGAAAATCTTACCATAACGGTAGCTGTCCTTGCCTTCACTGCTGCAGTATTCGCTCCCTCCCTCCATCCCTAGTCCTTTGCCTACCTGGATGCATAGGTTACCTCTTAGGTTCCTTGGAATGGTGTTATTACTGGGGCAATCAGTTCTGTTTTAGTAAGCCTGAACATCACCTTTATGCCCTACTGTACACAATGATTGTTTGAGTGATGTTCAGGCGTACCTTTAAATGCAACAGGAAGTCTTTGATATACTGGCCGGATGACGAACTTCCATGGAAGGGAATCCCGAATGTTAAAAATACTGCAGCAGTGAAGGCGAGGACATCTGCCATTATGGTAAGATTTTACACAACTGTACTTTCTGTCACTCTCCTTGATGTACTGAGCTATCCAGGGTGATGAAGTACTGTGTATTGTTTAATGATTGCTTCCCACTGGTTGTAGGTGTTGCTGCATTACTGACTTCCCACCTTTTTTAGTTTTTAATTAAACATATAAGTTAAAAAATGATTTTTTTAAATAAAAAATGCTTTTTATTCAGTTGCTCTAATAAGTAGAAAATAAGGAAGAAGTGTGCAAACTTTGCAAAAGAAACACCGACCAACTGATTTCAGAAAAACATTTGTGGATTGTTTTGCTAATTCCTGCTACTTCTTCTGGCACCTCATTACCAGAATCAGCAAAACCAACCTCAAATGCTTTTTCTGAAATCAACTGATCTGTGTTTCTTTTGCAAAGTTTTCACTCTTCTTCCTTATTTTTTACTTTTTAGAGCGAATGAATAAAAAGCATATTTTTAAAAAATCTTTTTTTATACTTACATTTTTTATTTATCTGTTGAAGATTTTGGTTCCTGGTTCTAGTACTCGTGAAAGCATATGACTTGCAGAAAAAAAGGGAAGCCCAGGACATTCTGGTCTGTAATGACATGGTAACAGAGACAGTGATCTCCCCTTAAAAGTCTACAAGGCACTGAATGAAGGATAGAACTTTCAGCTTCTCAAGGAAGCTCATGGACTTTTATTTACTTGTTTTACATTTGTTTACCAGGAAAGTCCGACTGGGCAGGGATGCCCGTTTTCAGCGGAGGCCTGGGGAGAAAAGCTCCCTACATTATGACAGTACATGAAAACATAAAACAGTACAATATATCAGTCAAAGAATAAAAAAAAAACTTAATTTAGAAAAGAACTTTAGAAGTCCGTCAAAGATTCCCCCATGAGTATTAGTAGTACAAGGAACAGATGAGAATATTCACAACTGTGTTATACTTAACAGTAGTGTTAAGTTAAAGAACTTAATACATAATTCCCCAAACATTGCTATAGTTTGTATTACAAGGAACTGAATGATTTTCAGGTTATTGGAAGTCCTTATAGCAGATATAGTTTACCCCCTACCCCCCCACCCATAGTTTGCAGTTATCTACAAACTCTGTTAGCCAGAGGTCTTGGGTGGGTGTCTGGAGATGTGAGAAACAAATACCAAAAAGGAGAGGTCTCAGCATTGAGCCCTAAGGGCACTGCTGTTCACCGTCATGCTTTCTGATGAGGTACTTGCAACTTGCACTACACGGGTTCCAATTCCAGAGTTTTTTTGATCCATCTTACTACATATGGATTTATTTTTAATGCATTCAGTATTTGTATGATGCCAGCATGAGGAATGGTGTCAAAAGCCTTGGTCAGGTCAAAATATGTTATGTACATTGTTTGGCCACCATTTATAGCCTCTGTAACCCTTTCAAAGAAGTCTACCATATTAAACAGATGGAATTTAATCTTCAGAAACCCAGCTGCTGGGAGTCAAATCTAACAAGATTTGTGATAACACAGTTTATAAGATCAGTTATATACATTTCACATCTTTGCAGATGAAGCTTGCAAGGCTGACACATTTGTAATTAACAACGTGTCTATAAGGCCACCATCAAGAAAGGCATTCACCACTGCAATGTGACATTCATCAGGGACAAACCAGTAGCCAAATTTAGGTTACAAAATTTGAGGATATCTCCAAGTGCAAGTTTAACACTTTCACAAATTCAGCAATCAGGAATTATGTCAATGCCTCAAAGTAGTAGTATTTTTGATCTTAATACTTTTATCAAATATTTAGAGATAATTAGGGGAGTAAGGCATTCAAATATTTCTGGGCTCTGAATTGAAGTCTTAGAAATGAAGCTGGCAGCAAATGTATCTGAAATGTTACTGACAATGTCTATAGGGTTAGAATAGGAGGTGTCACTACGAACAAGTTCTGAGTAATGTAGGGTAGTGCTTTTCAGTTTTCTACCACAGCTGAAGAAAGATATATCATTATCTTTGGCTTCAGAGACCCACCGAAGTTCATGAGCTCCATTAGTGGACCTGATAGTGTTATTCAGTTTTTTTGTAATGTTTTTTTTTTGTATAAAAGCTTTTTATTTCCTTTTTTTTTTAATCCTTATCACAAAGTTCATTCAGTCATGTATTACATACAACACATTGCTACTATGAAAGTTGCAGGAGTGAAGTGACAGCATTGTGGTATGGGGTGAAACATAATTGCTTTTATGTATCCATAGACTGTGGTAGCATGCTGGCACAGACTTTAAATCCCAATGTTGCAGCAAAACTGAGCCTGCACAATGTGCAGTGCATACGACATTACTATGACCCTAGCTGTGTCAAGACTTGCAGAATGCTGGACAGTTGTATCAAGTTACTTCATTTCTCAGAGGCCTGATGACTGTCACACCTCACCTGGAGATTTATGGAGCCTGAAAAAAACTGGCTTAAATGAAACCAGAGGGCAACTGCTACAATCTCTTCTTACACTCCCAACTTGCCAGTTTCTTCTCAAATCAAAAGCAATGTTAGACAGCAAGACACTTCCTGTTGTAAATGTTGATACAGTGAAGTTTCGTCACGGAGATGAGTTTCAACGAATACTGTAAATCTTCGACTTTAAAGTGTCATTGCTTTAAGGCACTTTCTTGTGGTAGGGTGAGTCTGCAAACCCACCAGTCTATCCTGCAAAAGAGCAATTTATACCTGTACAAATGGTCTGACTTGAATGTGTCCCTCTTCAGAACATTCAGGGTTTGTAACCTGGTATGAAATGTGTAAAGTAGTGAACCTTTAAAGGTGGATGATATGGATGCATTTTATTCCTCTAAAAATTGCACATTCTTGTAATACCAGTCTTGATGCAGACACTGGAGGCATCTAATACTGACCACTAGTTGACCTTCTTCACCAAAGCTCCAGACTACAAATTAATGTGAAGGGCAGTGCACTGTGTTCTTTAAATTCCATCTAGCAACAAGTTCACAAAAAGTGTGTTTTTGTTACTAGGCAACGCGTGTAATGTGCAATGGTGTCATTTGTTAATGAACAACTGCAAGTCAATTTAAATGTTAACTTTACCTGTGTACAGTTTATTCCTTTGTGAAAGCTAATCAGCCACTACCTGAAGCTGCAAAGTAATACCAAAAACCTGCCATTACAAAAAAGCATGATTGTTCTAGACCTGCTACAAAAAGCATTGTGCAACACTAGAAGGTATTCATACAAGACTGAGTCATTTCACACTTTGTACTAACACATACAGTTCTAACATGTTCCTCGAACACAGTTCACAAATAACCTCCAATACACTGCACTCTTTGGTTGCTACAAGTAATTTTACTTGTGTATGTGTATCTGAAACACTTTACTGTTAAATAACATCATTCTTACCCTACAAGTTGTTGTTTCATTATACACTTCCTACGGGTGAAATCTGTGGTGTATAGTATAGTCAATACAGCAACAGCATATGAATTTACTTTCAAAGCCTTTGCTTCTGGGAATGGCTGGTAATAAAGGATGGGGTTACCGTATACAAAGGAGCAGACTGTCATACATAGGCTAGTAGATTTTCTGTGGGGAATTGGAGCAGAGTAAAAACGATAACACTGTTGATATCAGACAACATACTGACTAACCAGATCAGTCTCTTAAGATACATCAGCAAATATTCCCTCCACAACATAGGCAGTAGTAAAAGTGATTTTCTTCAGAGCCATTTATAAGGTCCTGTCATAAGAATCTGTCCTATATTATTAAATAAATATGTAACGCAAGGGAAAACAAAATGCATATTTCCCAGTGTGAAGAACAGCAGCTTTGACGCTTTACAACCAGCTGCATTCCCAGTAAATTTGGTCAATTCCCACTACTATGCACAATATGATTCCTAAACAGGACATTTGTAATCTGATACATCAGTCAAGAAAAACTGCTTCCCCTAAAGCACACAGAGACACACACCTCTATTTCCCCCTCACCCCTGAGAGAAATGACACTTCTTGTGCATTATAGGCTAAATGCCTTGATAGTAGTTTCAAGTGAATGTTGTGCAGATTTCAAACTATAAACAAATTCTGCAACCAACTCTGGTCTGCAATAATTTCACCATGAGAAAAAGTGCAACTCTGAATTACAAAGTGTCCTGCTAGTGCCCAATGGCAATTCCGAGTGCTATGTAGTTTGAGATTTATAATGGAAAAAAAAAATGTTATCCATGATATCAAAATATTTCTCCACTGAAAATAATCACGCTTGCGCTTATTCACTAAACTCCCAGTGCCTGCAGGCAATTTATTTTCTGACAAACTGTTTCAATCAAAATATTTTACAAATATATATATTATATATATATATAAAATCAATTTGTGTGTGTGTGTGTGTATCTATATATATCTATATATATATATATATATATATATATATCTATATATATATATATATATATATATTATATGGATCTATGACTATCTATCGAACGCCCAAAATACCGAAACTAAAACCGCCGAACACTCTTTAGCGAAGGTGCTTTTCACCGAAAAAGCACCTTCGCTAAAGTGTGCAAAAAAATAATAACAAAATTAAAAAAAACAAAGAACTCACGTTTACACAGGGGAGCAAGCCCCCCTGCACCCCCCACCCCCCCTACTTTTATATTCTCACTCCGAGATCGCACTACAGTGGGGAAAAGGGAATATTCCCTTATCCCCACTATGCTATGATCTCAGCAACATCTGTTTCCCCATGTTATTCTCTTTTTTTTTAGCACACTTTCGCGAAAGTGATTTTTCGGTGAAAAGCACTTTCACGAAATTGTGCTCAGTCGTTTTACTTTCGGTGAAACAGACATTCTGTAGACAGTACGGATCCCATTTTATATATACATATATATGCCTCTGTCCAAAAAAATCAGTTATAAACTTTATAGACTAACTGGCCTGCTTCTGCCTTCAAGGAATTTCTCATTACATACTGAGTAGTTTGTTTTGTACTCAGTATCACAGATTTCTACAATCAAGAAATAGTATTTATTTTCATAATGCCCACATAATAAATAATTTAGCTTCCTACTATTTTTCTTTACTTCAAAATCTGTACAGAGAAAAATGTCAGAGAAGCAGACAATATGTCCCTTTCCAGTAGATAAAGTCCACATTAAGAGAAATCTGTTGTAAGCACGGACACCAGCAACATTCAGAAGGTCTGGTATTGATGGCAATGCCCATGTAACACATCAGAGACTGGTTAGCCATGGCATGTGACTAAGTGACTGGTCTGGAGAAGTAACTGCATTTTTAATAATAGCATGATATATCACTTCCAACTTCCATTTAGGATCTTGTTATTAAATTGGGGTAAGTGTTTCATTAGCATACCAACTGCACTGACAGAACCTTTAACCTTGAGTCATTCAAAGGTGGGAAAGTATATGGAATTTTTTTTCTTTTTTTTTTTTAATTTAGTTTAAAAATATGTATTTAATTACTTTAAATTAAAAATATGTGACACCTAAGTTATCTTGGCACATAATACAGTTGCATTCCAAGACAATAATGCAACCAAGGTAAAAAGGTTAAATACTGAATTAAGAGCCACACATCACCTTCTGAAGTCTTTATACAATGGTTAAAAATGATAATTAAATTAAATCATAATTAAAACTGGCGGTGGGAGGTTGGCATAATGGTTAAAGTGTTCACCTTAAAGACACAAGGTGCAGGGTTTGATTCTCACACGGGGTAATTGGCTAGGCTTAAAGTGGCCCACAAGAGTAATCAGCCTAGTAATAACCTATGAACCTAATAATAAAAATGTTGCCATTCTGTCCACATCAATGTGCCATCAGATATACAACATTTTTCTCCATTTACACTTTTTATCTTTTCTACTCATTTGTTTCCAACTTACAGGCGGTACATCCTCCAACTTTCTTTAGGAGGACAGCTTCAGTTATTTTTATAATGACAGAACGAATTAATAACCAGATAATAAACTTCCAAGGAAGTTTAGTTTTCAAGTCTTGATACTAAAAGTACCGTGGGCTGCAGCTCTCAGTATTCAAACAACTGGCCTGCAACATATTTCAGTGAAACATGCATTTAGTAGTAGTGTGGATGAGTGAAAACACTCCCAACACCACCTCCCTGCCGAATATACTGCAATAATTATAATTCATGCTATTATGATTTACTGTCACTGCAATTTTCCAGTTAATGTATGACAGATATACTCTCATATGCTTATACTGCAAAATGAAAAAAAGAAAAAACAGTCATTGACACGTATCATAACAGAGATGTAAGTTGAAGGCCCATCTCCTGTCATCTCTTAAGACTTGCTACAGTCATTAGGACAAATCTTTCTTAGGGTGACTTTACTCCCCAACTCCACCTCTTCATAATGCAGAATGCCACTAACTCTATTTACATCTGAACAAATATTGCTACTAACAGTAGTGACATCGCAAATATATGTAACACCCATTTCATTACCTGAAGTCTCCACCCTCCTTAACGACTGAGCCCCCAAGCCCCAGGCAACCCGACTCAACCTAACAGTCATTCCCTTACTTTTCACTTTCCAACCAGCAAGTCCACACTGGTTGAGAAACTTCTCAAATAGCTAAAGCCCACCTTCTTAACATCAGAAAGCATTCCAGTAGAGTATAGTAAACTATCTGCTGAAGCAATAGCTTTCCCAGTATCTATCTTAGTAAACCAGTATATCAAAGAAGATCATTTCCCTTTGCTGTGGAAAAAGTGTTACATTCTAACTCTTCAGAAAAGGAGCAACTCAACTGATCTTACCAACTATAGACTGATCACTATACTGCATCTCCATCCAATATCCTAGAAAAAGACATGCAAATTCAGCTACTCAGCTACATCGCCCTGTTCTGACTACTATCCTCTTCCCAACATGGTTTCCATCACCATCACAGTACTACCTCTGCTTTACTCTATTTTACAAATATTGTCAATACAAGTAGAAATGAAAGCAACCTTGTATCCACTCTCTATCTTGACATCTCTAAAGCTTTTGACACTGTCTCTCATCACATATTACTTATAAAGTCCTCCTACCTTGGACTTAATGAATGGGCTCTGGTCTGGTTCCACAGATACCTGACCACAGATCACAAGCAGTTAGATGGCAAAACAAGCTCTCCATTTTTCTATCTGTAAATGTAGGTATCACACAAGGCTAATCCAAGGACCAATACTCTTCAAAATCTTTATCAATGACCATAACATAACAAGCAAGGTAACTAAAATAGTTCAGTATGCCGAGGATGCCACTCTTTGCTCAGCCAAAAACCTAGCCGACCTACAAAAAATAACAAGAATTCCTCTACACAGTCCTGGGTAACCAATTCTCAACTATTCCTCAACACCAAAAAATATAAATTTATTCTTTTTACCCCCAAACAACAAAACTTAGTCAAAACTGTATTCTCCATTGCTTCTTCAAATAATAAAAAGTACAGTTGTGTACCTACCATAAATGTAGATGTTCGAGTGTATTCACTGTTGCAGTCATTACACTTGGGTTATCCTGCTGGCAGTTGACCCGCAGTCGGCCCGAGTTCCAAAGTCTTGGTCCGACGTCGGTTGCTGTCACCTCTTCCCTGACGTCAGTGCGCCAGGGGTATAAAAGTTGCAACCGACGCCATTTTCTTCAGTTTTTCTTGCCCCAGATGTCAGGTGCCCCCAGATAGGAAGGCTGAAAAGATATAAATATGCCAAAAAAACATGCATATATTACTATAAACATTTCTTTCATCTACAAGTAAATACACCACATAGGTTGTATAGAGTTGAGAAGTACAGAAAAGTCCCGGCAAAGAAAAGGGGGATGGTGGGTGGGTAACCTGGACTGCAACAGTGAATACACTCGAACATCTACATTTATGGTAGGTACACAACTGTACTATGTTCATCGTGTTTCACTGTTGCAGTCATTACACTTGGGTAGAATCCCAAAGCTGAGGTTGGGTGGCTGGGTCTAAATTGGATTTGGTGAGGCTAACAAGCCCTGCAGAACTGCAGTGGCAAAGCCTGCTCTGGATTTGGAGTAGAGAGGTAAGTGGTAGTGCTTGGTGAAAGTGTGCACTGAGCTCCAGGTTGCAGCTTCTAATATGTCTTTGGTAGGTACTCCTCTGAGGAAAGCTGCTGAAGTGGCTGCTGCTCTGGTAGAATGAGGCCTAATGCCCTTAGGCACTGATTTGCCAAGCGGATGCAGTGTCCTATCCATTTTGAGATTGTCTGCTTTGTAATAGGCTTTCCTTGTGATCCTGCAGCATATGGTACAAACAGTTGCTCAGTTTTTCTGAAAGCTTTTGTTTTGTCCAAATAGAATCTTAGCTGTCTGTGTATATCCAAAGCATGCAGTAGTCTCTCCCCTTTATTCTGGGGATTTGGGTAAAAAGTAGGTAAATGAATGGTTTGGTTTAAGGCCACATTGGAGACCACCTTTGGCATGAATGTTGGATTTGTCCTAAGAGACACCCTGTCCTGGTGAAAAATGAGGAAAGGTTCCACAGCCATTAATGCCTGTAACTCTGAAACTCTTCTTGCTGAAGTTAATGCTAGGAGCAGAGCAGTTTTCCATGACAAGAATTTTAGATCAGCAGTGCTGGCTGGTTCAAAAGGAGGCAGTGTGAGTTTTTCTAAAACAAAATTGAGGTCCCAAGTAGGTACTGGTGCTCTCCTTGGGGGTCTTATATTTTTTGCCCCTCTGAGGTACTGTCGTAGTAGTAGAGGATGTGAAAAAAGAGGAGGTTCCGTATTGTAATGAGCTGAAATGGCAGAGGCATGGATTGTAATAGATGAGAAAGATAAGCCTTTGTCCAGCATCTCAGTTAGGTATTGTAAAATCCGAGGTATATTAGGGACAAGTGGTTCGAGCCCTTGTGCCTGTTTCCAAGCATAGAATCTATTCCATATTTCTGCATAAGATTTTCTAGTGCTGGGCCTCCTGGCTTCTAAAATGACATCCATAACATCTTTAGAGAGAGGTGCAGTCTGAGTGGCTACATTATTTGTCATGCTGCCAGGTTTAAGGTTCTGAGTTGACTGTGTAGAATCTGATTGTCTTGCTGTGTCAGAAGATGAGGAATGTGAGGTAGAAGCCAAGCTGGGCCTTGAGACAAATTCTTTAGGACTGGGTACCAGTGCTGGTGTGGCCAGTCTGGGGCAATCAGGATCATTTTTGGCCTTTCTTGTCTGACTTTTAGTAGCACCTTGGTGAGAAGAGGCATCAGAGGGAAGGCATAGACTGTCAGGCCTTTCCAGCTGAATGATAGAGCATCCACTTTCCATGCTTGAGAGTGATAAGTTCTTGTGCAAAATTTCTGTATTTGGTAATTGTGAGGTGAGGCAAAGAGATCTATGTCTGGGCGTCCCCATGTCCTTGCTATCATGCTGAACACTTGTGGATTTAGTTTCCATTCGTGAGGATCCATGAGATTTCTGCTTAGTTCATCTGTCAGTGTAATTTTTGTTCCTGGCAGGAATTGTGCCTGCAGATGTACTTGATAGGTCAGTGCTGTGTTCCACAAAGTCATGACTTGTCTGCATAGGGGGTAAGAATGTGTGCCCCCTTGCTAGTTTATGTACCACATAACTGTGGTATTGTCCGTCTTTACTAATAGTTGCTCTGGATGTATTAAGTCCTTTAAAGCTGTCAGGGCATTCTGTACAGCTAGCATCTCTTTTTGATTGATGTGAAGATGCAGCTGTTCCTTGGTCCACGTGCCCTGAATACATTTTCCTGCCATATGTGCCCCCCAGGCATAATCCGATGCATCTGTTGTTATTGTCTGCCTGGCTGTGGGTAAAGTGAAAGGCTGTCCCTTGTTGTGGTTGACAGGCCTGGGCCCACCATCGAAACTCCTGTTGTAGGCAAGGAATTAAAGTTATGATTATGTCTCCTGGTATAGGCTAATGCGTTTGATAATACAGATTTTAGTCAAGTTTTTTTAGTTAAATGGTAAAGGTAATTACATGAACATCATGTTGAAGTAGCTGGTACCTAAAGACAAAACATTACTCACAGCTAAAGTAAAGGAAAGGTGCTATTTTCTTATAGATAAAATCCTTTTCTTGTGCCAGGACATTCATACCCGTCTCAAACCTGTACTTAGTTATTCTAATTTCAGTTCAGATCAGTCCATTTCTTCAAATGATGGTTACAGGCTTGCGGCAATATATAATGTTAGTTATTCTGTGATTTTACTATTGGACAGACCCTTTTCTAGACCAAGGCTGCATGCCAAAAGAGCAGTAGTGCTAAATTCTTTAGTCCCTTTCTAGTTTTGAAGACTTCAGCTGAGTAAGAACAAAAACACCAGGTTGCACAAAACTCCAAAAACCAAAACTTTTAAGAGTGAACTTGAGGCCTCATGAGAAGACGAGCAGATCTCAGGATACTAACTGTCCACCACAGAGTGATACCAATGCAATCACCTTTACCGGGTGAATAACCTCCAGTCTTTTACTGAATGTAATTGCAATATATAATTCATTGTTAAGGTGAATCCTGAAGGGACAAAATCTGCAGTGCAATATTCCTGTTATTCTCAGATCCCAGTCTGTTGTTTTTGTAGTGTAAAGCAATGCATATTTATTCAAAAGACAAGCATTTTTTTCTGTGTTGCCATTTGGTAACAGCTTAATTCCGATGTTATAACTGAGACCTGTAAATCAGTGGAAACACTTGCTTTTCAGCTGAATTCTTCTTTAATTTTACTCTATATGTAAGACACTAAGCTCAGGAAGTCCTTTTTTAAATCCAGTATTTAACTGGTCACCTATGAAACAACTCTACTGGTACAAAAGTTGTTTCAGAAGTGGAATGTCTAGTCCAGAGTTACATTACAGTATTCGATGTTGGGTCCTACCAAATGTTTACAGAGAAATCATAATTGTTTTTTTTTTTTTTTTACAGTTTCTGTTGTATATTTTTTGACTGATTTCTCCACATGTTTAATTATACAGAAATCTAACACAGCTTTCTCCACATTTTCAATCTATTTTGTAGCCACACTTGTAATTAAATGCAAATGTGTGCCTTTTGCACAAAAGTAGACCTCTAACTGCAGACAAAAGTTGGATGCATAATGTGACAGAAACCCGGTGACGGTGCTGCAATGATGAATGAGGCTCCCTCCAAGCAGGCAACAGTAAACACAAATGAACTGTGATCACTAGATTTTTAATTTGAGAACCATTTTATAAATATGTCTGTAGCTCTGAAAAGGTCTTAACAATAAGGTAAAAAATGTCAAAACAATTAGTGGTGAAATTAATCGAAACGATGATGAGAAACAGGTGGCTGGCCAGATACAAAAAACACAGCACTCCTAATTACTCCATATCATACAATGACTATGTTAATCGGACTCAAAATATACAATTGGGAAATCCTGCAAGCAAAAATTAAAGAAAAAAAGAGTAGCCTTAACAGAAACAGTGTGCCATTAAAATGACCAGGACACATGCACAGTTACTGTAGGTCACCTTGCCAGGGATGCTGACAAGATGAAGAATTAATGACAAAGAATAGCAACACCACATCTGATAGCGTCTGTCAACTCAAACTGCTCTTGTAATACAAACTGCAAACAGTGGCTCATAGCCAGTTGTTGTTGTTGTTGTTGTTGTCTTTCGGCTTTTCCCGGTTAGGGGTTGCCACAGCGGAACTCTGGTCTGCTAATGATTAGCAGTAGATTTTCATGAATGCCGAGGTGCCAGCTCGACGTTCAACCTTCAACCAAGGCCCATTTACGCATGTCTTTCGAACGCCCACCCAACCGCAGGGAGGACATGCAGACTCCATACAGAAGGCACTCCCTGTACTCCAGCCGAGAATCGAACGGGAGAACCTCTTGCTGTGAGGCAACAACGCTACCGCTGCACCACCGCGGAAGTATATAGTGGCTCATAGCCATACCATGGGTCTTGTTATTTAATTGTTAATATGTTTACATACTGTGTAATTCTAAGTAGTGGCTCCCAGCCAGTATTACTTAGAATTAGTCACACAGTGTGTAAACATATTAACAATTAAATAACAAGACCCATGGTACTGAATTAAGTTTCTGGATTAGAAGAGTCTAAACTAGTTTCTGTTACTGGTCTGCCTATCCAAAATTCCATTATAAGCAGAATTCAACAGCATGTGCTGAGAATTGATTATGTTGGTGTCTAGTCCTATTCAGTCCTTTGGCTACTGCTATTTACATAGCTAGGGTAATTTTACAGACTATGAAGAGCTCTTCAACAAAGTTCACAGCTTTCATATCTACAATAACATTCCTATCATTTGACTGAGGAAAAACAGCCTTTGGATTCTGCAACCACTGCTGCATGGTACGGCCTGTGACACCCGTGCACTGGCCCAGCAATCAAGGAGCCTCAATCCTCACCACTAACACCAGCGAGGGGTGTCCATATAGAGAAAGGATGATAAATACACACACAGTAAAGTACAATTTCCCTTAAGAGCACACAGAGATCACAGTCAGTCTGGGGCTGGTCTCTCCCTTTCTCTCCAGGTCACCAATAAGACTCCACACTGGCACAGCTATATGGTCCAGATCTCAGCCTAGTGGGCAAGCTAAAACCTCCAACATCCTTTCTGTCCAACCAGTACTTCGTGTCCCTGCCCAAGTAGCTGACACACATACACTTTGAGATAAGAGTTTATGCAACACAGAGACACTCCTGGGGAAGGTTGGCATAGGTTCTCCAGCTGTGCTCCTTTTAGCCAGACTATATGGTAGAAATCACTGCCATCACCCAGCAATATTTTATCAGCTACTCAAAAGCCTTTACGAATGGGTGTCCATTTATACTGTGCAATATTATTATCCAAATGGTAAGTGCAACCAAACAGTCAGGATTTATTTGGATAGACTTGGTACAGTATCACTATAAACATGCAATGTATTCTTAGAGCTTAAATCATCTCTACACAAAACAGCCACAGCTGAAAGGTTTAAGAATATTTAATAATAAATAATAAACACAAGACAATACTTCTTACTACAAAGTGCTACTCAAGATCCCAGAGATCACAGAAAAATACTTAAATAATACAGTGGAAAAGTTCTGACATCAACACAGAGAAACAGTCTAATCTTCCTAATTCCTAGATATATCTAAGAGAAAACACAGTTCTAAAATCCTTTTTACATATAGACACAGGCAGAGTGGTGAGTTGGATGCTCTCAAGACAAATGATCTGATGCTCTCATTCTTTCTGTCCTTAAATTGATAACACAGTACCACTGATTCGTTTCAGATTACATAATTTCTTTCTGGTTCACAGGCTAACAGACTCTCAGAGGTTAATAGTCCTTTTGATCTTGCAGCTGATCAGGAACCAGATCAGTAAAGAAATTATAAATGCAAATTCTAGCCAGTAACTCTGGTCGCAAAACAATAGGCAAATTGCCTTTATCTGGACATCTCGGCTCCCAGTTTTAACATCAAATAATTGACTTATCAGCTTTGTTACAGCAGAGTGCACTGCTGTTACATTTTTGCAGTTCCACATTTAACACCATTTTTTCCCATTCAAGAGAACAAGCATGTGGCTTATATTAATATTTACAAATGACAGAATTATCTACAAAATTCTATCTGGCTAGGCTGGCAGCCTTCACCTATCTTCACACATCTCCCCCTCTGGGGAACTCAAGCTAGTTTTTCAAGTGACTCTTGAGAAATGTTGCTTGAGAGGGTTAGGTCTGTGAGTATACCTTACCAGATTCCCTGTCTTGACAGCCTATCTGTGTTGGCATTGCTAATCCCACTGTGGTGCTGCACTGACATATAATATGCTTGCAACCCTAAGCTCCATCTTAGCAATTTGGCGTTTTGCTGGCCAGCTTTATGTAACCATGCTAGGGGTTGTGATCTGTCACTACAGTGAATTTTCTTCCATACAGATAAGTCTGAAGTTTCTGCAGTGCCCACACTATGGTTAGACATTCCTTTTCTACAGCTGCATAGCATTCCTCCCTGGATTTGAGCCTACGACTGAGATAAACCACTGGGTGCTCTTCTCCCTCTGAATAAATCTGGCCAAGTGCAGCCCCCACCCCATGGTTCAAAACATTCACCTGCACAACAAATTCTTTGGCTAACACATGGGGTCCTCCCAAAGCTTCCTTAAGCTCCTGGAATGCCTGCTCACATGCTGGGGTGCACACTACCTCATCTGGCCTTTTCTCCATCAGGTCTGTGAGGGGAGTAGTTATGGTACTATAACTGGGGACTAACTTTCTGTAGTACCCTGCTGTCCCTAAGAATGCCCTCATCTGCTTTTTGGTAACAGGTGCAGGCCTTGTCTGAATGGCTTCTACTTTGGCAGGTTCTGGCCTGATCTTTCCACTCCCCACTCTATGTCCCAGGTAGGAGACCTCTGCCATACCCACCTGACATTTGCTGGGCTTAATTGTCAACCCTGCCCTCTGTAGTCTGCCCAGCACCTCCCTGACATGCTGAAGGTGCTCTGGCCAGGAATGGGTGTAGATGACAATATCAGCTAGGTAAGCAAGGGCAAACCCTCCTGCTCCTGCTAGGATATGATCTACCAGCCTCTGGAAAGTCACTGGGGCATTCTTCATCTCAAAGGGCATCTTTGTGAACTCATAGAAGCTAAAAGGAGACACAAAGGCTGACTTCTCTTTAGCACTGGGAGTCAAAGGCACCTGCCAGTAACCCTTGGTAAAATCAATGGTTGTAAGATACTTAGCCCCACCCAGCTGCTCTAGGGCCTCATCTGTCCTAGGCATAGGCGAAGCATCTGACTCTGTGCGACTATTTAATTTCATGTAGTCCACACAGAACCTGGTGCTGCCATCCTTTTTTGGCACCAGCACAACTGGGGAGGCCCAGGGACTGTCGGACTCTTGAATCAGCCCATGTTCCAACATCTCCTGCATCTACTCTCTCAGAGTCTGTTTGACTCTCTCAGGCACCCTATAAGGGGCCTGCCTAATAGGCCTTTGGGGTCCTGTATCCACCTGATGCTGCACCAGGTGGGTGCACCCTGGTTTCCCAGTGAACATGCCCCCAAACTCCTGTAACACAGCTTGCATTTCTCGAACTTGGGTAGGAGATAGCTGCTGGGACATTGCTACCCCTTCCACTGTGGTGTCAGCCCAAGCCTCAAGGAGGAGATCAGTCACCAGATCTCCCACAGACTCCCCCTGCAATCCACTACAAATGCTCAGCACAAGGGCCTCCCTATCATGGTAAGGTTTCATTATGTTAACATGGTACAGTTTGTGCCCCTGCTTCTTTAACATCACTTACCTTTCTTACCACCTCGTAGGGTCCCTACCAAGCTGCTTGCAGCTTGTTGTGTCTGACAGGAATGAGAACCATTACCTGCTGCCCAACATCATACTCTCTAACACGAGCATTCCTGTCATGCCACATATTTTCAGTTGTTGGACTTCTGCCAGGTTCTCCTGGGCCAAGCCCATGGGTTTCCTGAGCCTTGTCCTGATGTGTAGGACATATGCCACAACATACTCCTTGTGAGGTTCGCACTCACCTACCTACTCATGTCAAATTAAATCTAGACGTCTCCTCACCCTATGCCCATACAGCAACCCAAGGGGGTGAAAAACCTGTGGATTCTTGGAGAACCTCTCTGTAAGCAATCAACAGATGGGGCAAATATCGTCCCACTTCCTCTTAAACTGGTCTGCAAATGCCCGTGGCATGGACTTTATTGTTGAGTTTAACATCTCAACAAGACCATTAGTCTGGGGATGGTAGGGGGTTGTCTTCATGTCCTTCACCCCACAGTACGTCCACAGACAAGCCAGCAGGTCTGACATGAAATTGGCATCTCTGTCAGTCAGTATTTCTTTTGGGAAACCTGCCCTGCTGAAAATCTCGAACAAAGCATTTGCCACCTTTTCTGCTTCAATGGAGGACAGAGCCACTGCCTCAGGGTATCGTGTAGCATAATCCACTACCACTAGGATATACTTTTTCCCTGTGGAACTTGGGGTACTCAGAGGTCTCACAATATCCATAGCTACCCTCTGAAATAGCTCCTCAATCACAGGCAAAGGCATCAAAGGAGCTCTCGCCTTGTCTCCTGCCTTGCCTACCTTTTAGCACTGTTACAAGTCCTGCAGTACCCTGTTACATCTCTGGAAATTCCAGGCCCATAGAAGTTCAGCATAATACGGCTCTTTGTACGTTTTATGCCCATATGATCTGCAAAGGGAATACCATTGGCTATGGCTAGAAGTGCCAGATGACAGGCTCTAGGAACTACCAACTGCAGTATTCTCTCACCTTCTAGCCCTAGGTCATGTGTCCACTCTCTATGCAGTAACCCTTTGTCCCACTATACAGATTCCCCCTTCCCTTGAGAATCAGGTGCCTCCCTAGCTACCTGCCTCAGGCCTTGTAATGTAGAGTCTGAGAGCTGAGCCTGTCTCAACTCCCTCTTTGTAACCCTTCCTAGCTCCCCTTCCATAGGAAGTCTGGCATCCTCTCGCAGTGATGCCTCACTGTCAGCCTGGGTACTACTACTCACCTCTATCTTTGCAGTTACTCTGTTCAAGGGAACATCAGTACCCACAAGCAGCTGTGGCTCACCTTCAGTATCACTGCTACAGAGTAGCTCCCTCCCTGAAGTAACCAGCTCACCAGTCCTGGCTGCAAATATGCAGTATGTCTGCCTCATCCAAATCCTTCCCTTTCAAGACATCTGCAGGATGTTAGTTCAGTACCCCTCCAACCTACTATTGGCACATTTTGTCTTTCCCACTTACTTGCTCTCTCACCTTTTTTCCCCACCTTGCCTCCATGGACATCTGTATGTGATATGCCCCACTGGTTGCATTCAAAACATTTAACCCTAGGTCCTGGAAGTGTACCTGGACTAGTGGCTTCCCCTGCTACTGGCAGATTCTGTTGGGGCAGTCTGCCCTGCCCACCTTGGTTCCTTTAGACCCATGAGCAGTACTGGGGGGCCCTTTCCTGTGCAGGGATGCCCTGCTTGCTAGGTATAGGTCTACCTTCTTCCCCAACTCATCTGAAGTAGTACATTGTCTATCAGCTAACCAGATCCTCATGTCCTCAGGCAAAGTGCTAAAGGCTTGGTTCCTCACCAAAAGGTCTGCCAGCCCTTCAAAAGTGGTGATCTGACATCCACTCACCCACCTATGAAAATAAGTGCGCAGTTCAGCAACATATTCATACACACTTCCATCTGCCTTACGTCTATGCTCAGAAAACTTTTTCCCTATAAGTTTCAGGTGTTAGCTTAAAACTTTTTTAACAAGCAATTCTTAACAACAGTACAATCAAAATATTCACAATCAGAAAATTTAGACAACACAGTTACAGCTTTACCATGGAGTAAGGTGGTCAGGAACCGTACCCACAGCCTTTGGTCAACATCATACTGTTTACATACCCTCTCAAACATGAGAATGAAACTATCAAAATTATCCCCCTCTTTAAACTGCAGAAGAAATTTACTGACTTTTTGTGCTTCTAGGGTCCAGTTGCTCCCTTCCCCATTACCTCCATGACTCTAGCAAAGAGTCAGCATTTCCTTCTCATGCTGCCTCTGCCTCGCCTTTTCCTCAGCTTCCAGGCATAGCAGTTTCTCATTCTCCTCAGCCTGCAAACATCTCAGTCTCTCTGTTGCTTCTATTTCCAAATGCCTTGCCTCCAAATCAAGTCTCTTTAGCTCCCAATGGATTTTTAAGTCCTCTGCAGAAAGGTTGAGCTGTCCATTCTCTGAGGGTGGTACATCTCCACCGACAGTCTGATCGTCCGCCTGGTTGCTGTTTTCTGATACAGCTGTGACCAAGGCTGCAATCAGGTCTGCCTTAGTCAGGTTTTAAGCACCAGTCCCCTAGCCTGACACATCTCAGCCAGCTGGCTCCTTGTCAGTTTTCCATACTCCTCTGCTGACATGATGCCTGCTCTCCCTGACTAACTAAGCTAACAAAAGAAATAAAACAATTGTGATCTGAACTCTAAGTATTCACTGTGTGGCTGACTTAAGAGTACAAAACACCTTCAGTGATCACTGTACACAAGCTACAGGAATTCACTCTACCCACACCACTACAAGCCAATTAGTATATGCCAACCAGTTAATATGTAGTGTGGATATCCCACCACTGCCAAACAATTAATATGCGACACCTGTGCACTGGCCCAGCAATCAAGGAGCCTCAATCCTCACCAGTGAGCGGCATCCATATAGGGAATGGATAATAAATACACACACAGTAAAGTACAATTTCCCTTAAGAGCACACAGAGATAACAGTCAGTCTGGGGCTGGTCTCTCCCTTTCTCTCCAGGTCTCCAATAAAACTCCCCACTGGCACAGCTATAGGGTCCAGATCTCAGCCTAGTGGGCAAGCTAAAACCTCCAGCACCCTCTTTGTCCAACCAGTGCTTCGTGTCCCTGCCCAAGCAGCTAACACACACACACAATTTGAGATAAGAGTTTATACAACCACACAGACACTCCTGGGGAAGGCTAGCACAGGTTCTCCAGCTGTGCCCCTTCTACCGTATAGTCTGGGTAAAAGGGGCACAGGTTCTCCAGCTGTGCCCCTTTTACCCAGACTATACGGTAGAAATCACTGGCACCACTCAGCTAATAATTATCAGCTACTCAAAGGCCCTTATGAAAGGGTGTCCAATTATACTGTGCAATATTATTATCCAAATGGTAAGTGCAACCGACTAGTCAAGACTTATTTGGAGTGACTTGGTACAGTATCACTATATACATGCAATGTACTCTTAGAGCTTATATTAGCTCTACAGAAAACAGCCACAGCTGAAAGGTTTGAAACGTTTGAGAATATTTAATAATAAATAAAAAAAAAACACAAAACAATACTTCTTAGTACACAGTACTAGTCAAGAGTTCAGAGATCACAGATAAATACTTAAAATAACACAGTAGAAAAGTTGTGAGATCAACACAGAAAAACACTTAGTCTAATCTTCCTAATTCCTAGCTATATCTAAGAGAAAACACAGTTCTAAAATCCTACTTACATACAGACACAGGCAGAGTGGTGAGTTGTATGTTCTCAAGACAAATGATCTGATGCTCTCATTCTTTCTGTCCTTAAATTGATAACAGTACCACTGATTCATTTCACATTACATCATTTCTTTCTGGTTCCCAGGCTAACAGACTCTCAAAGGTTAATAGCCCTTTTGATCTTGCAGCTGGTCAGGAACCAGAGCAATAAAAGAAATTATACATGCAAATTCTAGCCATTAACTCTGGCCTCAAAACAATAGGCAGAATGCCTTTATCTAGACATCTCCGATCAGAGTTTTGACCTCAAAGAATTGACTTATCAGCTTTCATACAGCAGAGTGCACTGTTGTTACACTTTTGCAGTTCCACATTTAACACCATTTTTCCCATTTAAGAGAACAAGTCTGTGGCTTATATTAATATTTACAAATGACACCATTATCTACAAAATTCGATCTGGCTAGGCTGGCAGCCTTCACCTATTTTCACACTGCCTACATCAGCAGTTCAGCAAATACATGTCTGAGTAGGCCATTCTGTAACAGAAATTCTCTCATCCTCTAATCCCAGTATCTGTATCTATAGCTATATATTACATTCACACCCCACAAAGTGCTTACTACTTTCCTTCTGCTCTATGTTTCTATTTTACTTATTTTAAATGATACAGTAACAGATTAGTGTTACTTGTTAACAGAGACACTGATTGGACAGCTCAACCAGTGTGTCTGTTGTAAATCGAGCATATACAAAAAGAACAGAGTCCTGCTGCTGAAGTACCATTGAGCGGCCAGACATTTCTATCAGGATCTGTTTACAGAACAGCAAAATATGAGAAAAAAATCAGATACGTTCTGAAAAAATAATCAGAAACATACCCCACCTTCCTTGCATTCGGGCTGCCCCTCGTAAAATCTCAGTCAAAAAAAAAAAAAAAAACAGCAACAGAGATTCTCTCTTTTCCATTGCTTTCTCCTCACTCTATTGCACTGATGCACTGTGCAAGTGTGGGAATCAAAGTCCCATATGCATGCGGAGAAAAGGCAGAAGAACGTCGAGGAACCCTGCAGCATTGTTATACAAAGTCATTATTTACGAAAGGTAAGCAATTTGCTTCTTATATAATGTAACTGTGTAATAGCTTTTTCCTCGTGATCTAACCACGGCAACCATGGTTAAATCTAGCAATACCCACACCCAGTCATGGGCAATTGCTTAAATATTTGTTCTCCTCCAAGTTTTTTCAGAATACAGTGTTTCTTTCCACTATCCACTATCCAAAATATCCCATATCCATCTTGTAATACCAGGGCTACTGCTCAAGTAAAGAATGGCCTTCTTTTTAGAGCAATATTTTATTTTTTTATTTTTATTTTATTTTATTTTACATTTGTTTACCAGGCTAGTCCAACTGGATACATTTCCATTTTCAGCAGAGGCCCGGGGAGAAAAGCTCCACATTAAAGTTAATACAAAACAAATTATTTACATAAAGAAAGTAAGTAGTTAAGGGGCACTCATTGGAAGGCATATTTATTTTATTTATTTATTTTACATTTGTTCAATATTGATGCTCAATATCAAGTCCTCACCATCACAAATAAAATGACCTCTAAGTTCACCTTAGAAAGAAACAGGTTCATATCGTAGACAATGATATCCTGGGCTACCCATCATGCCTGCTCCCCTTCCTACAAGATAAACTATAGACATTACTTATCTAACACCTTACACTTTGCCTCCTCTCGTAAGAATGGTTTTATACATGTCACATGCACTCTAATTCCATCCATGTATTTGAGTGTATAATTTATAAGTTTTACCAATTTCAGTTTGGTAAAATACTTCTTGTACATTCACAATAAGATATAAATCCTACATCTTCAAACTGTGCTTGTTTTGACTAAAACCATGACACCATTTCAATTCCCTTTAGTTACTTAATTTCCATCATATCATCCTCTACCTCCTTTATGCAAGGATACAGGCAATAAACAATCTCTTCTAGACTGTCTTTACATGTTTTTTTGGCTCAGAGAGTGGAAAACTGCTTTGTCTTCCCAGAACTTCCACAATTATTAAATATGCAGAAAGGTGACGTCTCTAAAACTACATACAATATTACAGGTGGGGGTCTTTCCAACTAGTTATAAAGATGGATAATAGCTGCTTTATGTCTATAGGTGACAGTCCTTCCTTTGTACTGCACTGCACTGTAAAATTCCACTGACCTTTCTTAAAGCTTTCACTTTTTATTTTATTTTTACACTATCCCCAAATGACCCCAAGCTTTAGGGAATCCAATTATTGCACACCAATTTACTGACTCCATCTGGGGCCATATGCTAAGTAGTAGACCCCAGAGGCAGTCACATGGCTGGGTCATACTCTCTGTACCCCATCTGCTATTACCCCCGCCCCTACTACCCAAACCACGACAAATCATCAACATGGAAACTGCAAGTGTGGTTCAATATGTGGGCATCTACTCTATTGTATTCTTCTAGGCTATTACTTCCCCAGGGCAATGTAAAACTAAATGTCTCTGGGGTTCACCAGCAGACTGCTCAGCCATGTAAAAAATCTACACTCACCACGGTGAGGGAGGAAAGATGGCTACTGTCCATCCAAATTTCTCTCCTCAGGAAGTCCTAACGCAACTAGGCAATTACTTGAACCTGGTTTGGTGATGTTAGTCTCCTTGTGCCCTACTGGTCTGCCTGCTTTCCTCACAGAGCTTGTTTGTTTATTTTGCTGGGTGAGTGGACTGGTCCAGGGATACTTTTATTTTATTTAATTGCTTATTCTGTTTGTTAACTGGATGGATAGGGCTGGTACATGACCCTTTTCAGCCACAACCTGGACCAAACAGCAGAAACACAATAAGTCAAGAGTATGACAAAAATACAAGAAGGTACATCAATAAAAAACACATATACTAAAATAATAAAAGAAAGAGATATAAAAGACAACAATACTATAAGCAAGGGATATAAAAGACAACAATAATATAAGCAAGAAAAGGAAAACAAGAACAATAAAAAGTATGCAGAATACATGCAAAGGTAGATAAACGTACAACAATTTCTGAAGCACTAGTCAAAAACATTGCCAGCTAAGTGATTTCAGTATAAGTAATCTACGATTACAGTGGTAGACTTATCTTGCGTCTCTGAAACAGGCACATTTATATTTTGAGGCAAATGTTCCTTTAGTTTTTACTTAAAGACAGTGAGATTGCCCACTCCGTTTGAGTGATGGGATTAGATAAATTTCCACACTAATAGCTTATTTACAAGTGGGAAGCAGTGTACATCAGGGAGGTGTTTGAAAGCTAAGGTATTAAGTATAATTTTCTGGCTGAAATGAGAAGTCAGCTTGTCTTTGGCATGGAGTGGTACTCAGTTGAGTCTGTACCTCATTTGGTGGTACATTTTCCATTTCAACATACAGACATTTAAGTTTAGTTCATTTTACATTTATTTTACATTCAGTCAAAAATGTAAATGAAGGTCCTAGTCAGGTGGCCAGGTTCTAAGATCTTAAATAGCTCCTCCAACTGCATTTTCAAATGCGACTAAACAGGACTCAACAGAGAGAATGAGAGGAACGTTTTTTAAATTATCAAGGATTTGCACTGAAGTTGTCTTTATCCAACTTCACCCAGAAGCACTCAAGAGGGAGACAGAGAGAAACATCTAGGAACTTAGTCCAGATTTACTGAAGCAGCCTCTGCCAAACTCATCTATCAGATTCAATCCTACTGAGATAAAGTTTCATTCCTGATCAGAAACAAGCTTTGCAGCACTACTCCTTATAGCTGTTCACTGGAGAGAGAGGGAGAGAGAGAGGCTGTGTGTGTGTGTGTGTGTGTGTGTGTGTGTGTGTGTGTGTGTGTGTGTGTGTGTGTGTGTGTGTCTCTCTCTTGGTCTGAGGTAGTCTGAGGTAGTGTATGAGAATAATGTATGAACATCCCACAATTTACCTTGGATGTCCTAAAGTATGCAATTTTCTAGAAAATCACTCAGGATTATAGTCACTGCAGTCAGTAGATTTTCAGTGCTCTTGTTCAGAAAATGGAATCATGCTGTCCTCATTGTTAAGGTTGCCACCTTTATTGTGGCTAAAACCGGAGTAAGGCCACAACCCTCGCATCACCAGTAACCCGCCCACTCTCACCAAGGTTCTGCCCATTTGTGATGCCATTGTGACATCACCCACAGGGGAATGCCTTCTTTTTCCATTCCTGCTGCCTGCTTTCGGCTGATTTACTGTGCTTTTTTTTATAAAAAAGCACAGTAAATCAGCAGATTTACAAACTCCGATAGTCTGTTTCCGTTTTGGAAACAGAATACCGGAGTTTGTAGAGTGTTTTCCGGACTACTGAAGAATCAATTTGATTTCCAGATAGTCCGGAAAAAAAACAGAGGGGTGGCAATCCTACTCATTGTCATGCTCTGCCCTCCCCTTTAATCTATTTGTTAGCAAGGTAAACGCATTTTTTTCGACCAACTCAGGAGCACTGTCTGGTTAAGTCATTTGTTCACAGTCACACAGCAGGCAACGTAAGCCCTGTACTCTTGACTACAGGAAGCAGCTCATTAAGAGTTTAGAGACTTAATCCTGTGTACTAACTGCTAGATCTTCATTAACTTTATTTTCTAGTAAACCATACAAGTCAGTCAAGAGTCAGTCATTAGAGTTTCAGAGTTGTTCTTGTTCAGGAAATGCATACCAGTTATTCATGTAATCCAAAGTACAGAGTTTGAATCTTTCCACCTCCATTTGCCTACTGTGTAACTTTGACCAAGTCACAATCAGAAAGTGTTTCTCTGTCACCCATAAAAAGGGATTCTTTATTCAGTGGGTTTACCGGGTTAACAGATAACAGAATATTTAAAATTTGCCCCTCCCCCATTATTTTGTCTGTACACATTCTTAAGTAAAGAAGTTGAGGTGTATTTGGTCTGTTCCTTGCAAATTTGTGGTTTTCTGGCAAAATGTTGCAGATTGCAATTAATGACAAGCATGTGAGTTTTAGACTTTTATCCCTCAGAAAATGCCTGTTAATGCAAAACTTGTTATTCTAGCAACCTTCTAAATATATGAGAAATATTTAAAACTTATTCTTCATTTTGGGTGTTTGTCTCAGATTCTTGTGCTAAGAAGTTAAGAGGACAGGGGTAATTGCAATGAGTTGCACTGAATGGTTTTAACAACAGGGAGATGAGATATATTTCATTGCTATTACTTATGAATGTATTCATGTACTGGAACTCAAGCAGATATCTGAAGTACACAGTCATATAAGTAGCTGTAACTGATGGTCCTATGTATGTATCTGTGTGTAAGCGCGAGCGCACGTGTGCATTCATGTGTACAGAGGGCACAGTTCTCAACTATTCCTAGTTATTTCCTCATATGTGTGGTCTGCTCCTCATAAAATTTGTGGATTTCCAGCAAAGTACTGTGGACTGTGACATACGCAGTCATACAAAAATCTGTTACTGATGGCAACATCTCTGTCCATGTGTGCATGTCTGTATATAAATATTTAATATCCACAGAAAGCACAGTTGTGTAAAATCTTACCATAAGGGTAAATGTCCTTCTCTTCACTGTTGCAGTAGTCGTAAGATGAGGAATCCCCTGCCAAGGCTGGTCTGATGTCTGGCCAGTATACCAAAGCCTTTAGGTTGCCTTAAGGTATGCCATACATCACACACACGCTCCTTCCATAACATAGGGCATAAAGTTGACATCCTGATGTACCATCCTCAGAACTGAAAGCTCCAGCAGGAACGCCAGTCCAAGGAAAATTGAGAACTGACTAGTATATTCAGAAGAGAAAAGGACCAGGGGGAGGAGGGAGGGAGGGAGTGAATACTGCAACAGTGAAGGGAAGGACCTCGATTATTATTAAAACATGGCCTTGAGAAGGAATCAGAAAGGACTTTTTGAAGTTTATTGTGAACTGCAGGCTTTGCAGATGGGAAATGGCACAATGAAGATTTTGCAATAGGATCTCTGGAGAGGATTTCTGAAGCAGGAGCTCTTCCAAGTAAGAAAATACTTGGATCCCCTGAATCCTGCAAAAAGCAATCACAGGAGCTAGGCAATTTGTGAATATCCTATGGGCAGTAGAGAGGTGATAGGGCAAAATAGAGAACTGAAAATGCCAGGAAGTAACACAGAAACGTAAAAACTTCCTGAAAACAGGATGAATAAGAACATGAAGATAAGCATCTTTGAGATTCAAAGAAACTAGAAAATCCTAAGGAAGCAGCAAAGGGAACAAAGTCTGAAGGGATAACATTCGAAAGGAAGGAACCTTCAGAAAGTAGTCAGGTGAGAAAGATCCAGAATGGGTCTCCAAGTACCTCTTTCCTGGGGACCAACAACATTCTTGAATAAAATCCCTGTCCCCTTTGAGCTGCTGGAATCTCTTGAATAGTTCTCCGAGTTAAAAAATCATGAAGCACCTCTGGAAAGAAGCATAACTGCTCTTGAAGTGGCTGAAAAATGCCCATGAAGGGGGGGGGGGATTTTCAAACCATGAAATACCCTTATCAAATGATGAAAGGAACCCACACATTTTGGGTTATGCTTAACCAAACAGGAAGAGGAAGAGGAATGTGGCTGGGAAGAGTCTTGTAGTCAGACAGAATCTGGTTTATCAGAAAAGGGAGGCTTCTGAGCAGGAGTAGTCAGGAGGAGGATGAGACTGCCTTCGAACAAAAGCTGGCTTAGAAGGATAGTTCCTTTGGAACTTAGGCACGGTTGAAACAAAATATATTTCAAATCCTCTAACTCCTTGCCTTTTCTCCTGCAGGGACTTGAACAAATCAGCAGCACCAAACAAACATTTGCTTGCCCCCCTGCTTAAACCTTTTAGGTGGGTTTTTTCTTTGGTTTATTTTTTTATTACATTTTCGAACTGTTAAAAAGTTTGATCATATGGTGTCAATCCTAGGACATTCAAACAAAAGTTTGATTATGTAATATAGACTCCGTCCAGGCATCACCTTTATTCCCAACATTACACAAGGAGCATATGTGTGATGTACGGCGTACCTTAAGGCAACCTAAAGGCTTTGGTATGCTGGCTGGACATTGGGTCGCTCATGGCAGTGGATCCCTCATGTTATGAATATTGCAGCAGTGAAATGGAAGGACATCATATGGTATAAAGGAAGGAACTGACTCTAGTAAATAGCAGCAGCATCACATGAGCCATGTTCTTTGCATAGGATCTTTGGTATCCTTATCTTGTTGACTGTTGACATCGTGTTTGTTATTTAGTTAAGAATAAACTGATCATGTTGAAGTCTACAAGTTTAATGTCCATATTTTAACTAGGAATACATTTTCAATTTAGCTTGTTTTTTGTATGCATGCAGGTGTGAAATGTACTGTGTTGGGCTGCAACAGTTCATCCGACACAATGCAGAAGAGTAAACCTATGCGTTGTTAATAAGCTGCTACCAGGAGTGTAGGGTTTGATTTCTTCACAGTCATTTATCATTTGTGTGACTCTGACTGAGTCCTTCATAATACAGTGCTCATGGGCTACCACTGAAAAGGGACAAATGCATCCAGTGGGCTGTTTCAGACTGTTGGCAAATGTATTATACATTCGCCTTTCAAATTCCTGCATCCTTTACATAGCCGATAATTAGTGCTTCACTGTAAGTTATTTGACTATGAATTTTGGCACACTTCTTGTAGTTCAATGAGTCATCAGATGCATTTTTCAAAAAAATGTGAGTTTCAAGGGAAGAGAAGTTTGTCATTATTCACGCTAATTCTGTTTTCAATGTGAGAATGCTTTGTTTTGTTTAGTTTAGCAAGTGCTTCAGTATTTTTGCTGTACAATTTAAAATAAAACCAAATCTTTCTGATAATTGTGAAAGTAAAAAACAAACAAAAAAATGATATGAACACTAACAGTTTTGAATGGTACTAAGTAATGGGATATTGGTATGGCTGGGGGGGGCACTCCACTCCCTTGCCCAGGACCTCTTTTGACCACAATCCAGCTCTGCAGACAGACAGAGAGAGAGAGCGCACATACCTCTCAACGTCTCTGCTCAAGAATTCTAGACAAATCCAAAATAAAAGGGGGACAAAGACACAAAATCTGAGACAATTTTTAAATATTATTGTAATCACTTTAAAAGAGAACAGAACAACAAATTATTAAGTTGTAATGTCTGCATTTTTTGACCAACTGCAATTTGCAGAGATGTGCCAGAATATCAAACATTTTTGAGGGACTGAGTAAAAGTATGAGGCAAAACTCAGGACAATTCTGCAAAATCAGGGCACTGGAGAGGCATAGGGGATTGCAATACCTTACACTGTATGATTTGGTTTTCACTCATTTGATCTCAATGAGACATCTGAGATGGATACAGTTAAAAGTGTCTGTAATTGTTGAATACATATGTGTGTGTGTGTGTGTGTGTGTGTGTGTGTGTGCATGGTGTATGTGAGACATTAAATACTTACATAACTTACATTTGGGATGTAAAATACTTCCTCCAACTTCACTTATATATGCTACAGCAACTTTGATACATTAGGCTGAGGAAAAAGAAGTTATGTCTTACCATAACGTTCCATGTGAATTGTTCATCTCGCCTTTGTTCTTACGCATGGGTTCGGAGCCGATCCTCGGCTCCGAGACGGCCACTTCTACAGCTCTGCATCTTGAGAAAGCTCGAGGCACAGTCCTATCCCACAATCCCCTAGTGCTAACTCTCAGATCTAGTTTGCTAACACCAGAAGATAACAATGCGCCCCAGGCGCTAGCAGTAATTTAAAGATAAGGGGCAGCAATGCCCAAAAAACAGCTAGATAATGAAAAGAGCACCCTGACAACAGAAGCAGCCAGAGACTAACAGAAGGTGTTGAACACAAGCTGAATTGGAATCCAAATCATCCCGTTCTCCAAAAAAAAACATAGGCCGGGGGATGGAGAGTGGGTAGTAAGAACAAAGGCGAGATGAACAATTCACATGGAACGTTATGGTAAGACATAACTTCTTTATGTGAAATTGTTCAATCTCGCTGTTTGTTCTTACGCATGGGTAGCGTCCCTAGCTCCTTTACCCTGGGTGGCTCATGGGAGAACGTCCCTGAGAACCGTGGAACCAAAAGAGGCCCTATCTTTGGAGTTCTTGTCCAACTTATAATGGAGAATGAAGGTATGAGGTTTCGCCCAGGTTGCTGCCGTACAAATAGTATCCAACGGCAAACGGGCTACATGGGCTAGAGATGTGGCCATAGCCCTGGTAGAATGAGCCTTGGGTTGAAAAGGTAATTGTTGTTTCGTCTGTGAATAGATAAATTTAATACAATCTGTCAGCCATTTAGACAAGGTAACTTTGGTAACAGCCATACCTTTTCTTTGGTCAGCAAAGGATATAAATAGTTGGTCTGATTTTCTGTCATCTTTTGTCCTCTGCAAATAAAATCTGAGTTGTCTGTGGACGTCTAACTTATGTAGCATATATTCTAACTTGTTAGTGTGATCTTTGAAGAAGGTGGGAAGTTCGATGGACTGGTTAATATTTGAGAGTGAACAAACTTTTGGGAGAAAAGACGGATTGGTGCGTAATGTCACTTTATCCGAGTGGAAAATCAAGTAGGGAGGTCGAACAGATAGCGCGTGTAATTCCGAAATTCTACGACCAGAGGTTATAGCCACCAAGAATAATGTTTTCCATGACACGAACTTAAGAGAGGCTGTGGAGGCTGGTTCAAAAGGGGGTAACATTAACTGGGATAAAATTAAATTAAGATTCCAAGGAGCAACTGGGTTACGAATGGAAGGGCGGAGGTGAAAGGTGCCTTTCAAAAACGCCTTGCAAAGTCTGTGGGACATGATGGAAGAATTTTTGTAACCCACATGAAAGTTCAATATGGCCGCCAGTTGGACTCTAACTGTGGACGATGATGCACCTTCTTCAAAGATCTTAGACAGAAACTCCAAAATTTTGTGTACCGGTGCTTCTGTTGGATCTAATCCTTGTTGTAATGTCCAATAAGAAAAACGTGTCCACTTGCTCCGATAAGTCTTTGTAGTGGATGGTTTAAGAGAGGAAACAATTATACATTTAACCGCAGGGGACAAAAGGCTTGACCTGGCTAAGATGGAAAGAGGAGCAGCCAAGCTGTCAATTTTAGGGCTTGCAGGGATGGATGAGGGGCTCCTGACGCATGGGTCAAAAGGTCTGTAACTGAGTCCAGAATCCATGGCTCCTCGATTTGATGGGCCTGAAGAAAGGGGAACCAGATCTGTTGAGGCCAGAATGGGACTATTAGAATTATGGTCCTTTCCAGACGTTTGGCTTTCTGTAGAAACCTGGGGATTAACGGAATGGGTGGAAAGGCATACAGGAGACCCGGGGGCCAATCATGAACCAGTGAATCTCTGTGGACACTCCCTGGTGGAGGGAGAAGGGCAAAGTAGCTTCTGCATTTGGCATTTATCGGCGATGCAAAAAGGTCGCAGCAAGGCTGGCCCCACTTGCGGAATATCTCTTCCGCCGCTTGAGATTTCAGAGACCACTCGTGAGGTAACAGGATGGCTCTGCTCAACCTGTCCGCAATTACGTTGGACGTCCCGGGAATGTGCGTTATCAGAAAGCGTCCGGTGGAGACAGCCCATTGCCAGATCCTGAGGGCCTCTCTGCATAGTGGATAAGATCTTGTTCCTCCTTGTTTGTTGATGTACCAGACCACTGACATGTTGTCTGTCTGGACTGCCACTGTTCCTTGAGGTAAGATGCCGTGAAAGTGTTGCAATGCTAGAAACACCGCTCTTAGCTCTAGAACACTGATGTGCAGTTTGCATTCTGTTCTGGACATTGACCTTGGACCGTCTTTCCCCTGGAATAAGCCCCCCCCACCCAATCAGGGAAGCATCCGTGGTTATTGTCGCTATTGGGGTTGGCAGGGTAAATGGTCGACCTTGTATCAAGTCTTGCGATAGCATCCACCATCGTAGATCCTGCTTGCAACAGGATGTGATCAGAATTTCGTGTGACAACGGCAGGTGCTGATAGTACCACTGGGCGAACAGTAGCCATTGTAGGATCCTCATGTGCATTCTTCCTAGAGGGACTGCAACCAGTGCAGCTGACATTAATCCCAGGACTCTTAAAACCTGTTTCGCTGTAGCTTTTGTCTTTTGAAGGAGTATTGCAATTTGCTCCCTCAGTTTTGAAACCCTTTCTGGAGGAAGTCTGACCATGACCAAGGTAGTGTCCAGTTCTACCCCTATAAATGAGATACGCTGTGATGGCGATAAAGAAGATTTTTCTAAATTGATTGTAATGCCAAGACGGGAACAAAGACTGATTGTGTAATCTCTTGCTTGGAGCAGATGATACTCGGTGGTGGCAGAGATGAGCCAGTCGTCTAGATACGGAAACACCCGGAATCCTTGTTGTCTCAAGTGAGACACTACTACTGCCATACACTTGGTGAACGCCCTGGGGGCTGAGGTGAGGCCAAATGGCAGAGCCCGAAACTGAAAATGACTGACTCCTAGCCGGAAGCGCAGGAATCTCCTGGACGGTCTGGCCATTTTTATATGGTAGTATGCGTCCTTGAGATCTATAGAGCACATCCAGTCTCCTTCCTGAAGAAAAGGGAGGATTGACTGTAGCGTGACCATCCGAAACTTCTCCTTCACAACGAAGGTGTTTAATCTGCTGAGATCCAGAATTGGTCTCCAGTCCCTTGTCTTCTTTGGAACTAAAAAGAACCTTGAGTAAGTTCCGGATCCTATTTAGTCTGCCGGGACTGCTTGGATGGCTCTTTTCCTGAGCAGCTTCTGGATCTCTAAGGCTGCCTGATTCCGCAGATGGGGTGGAATGTCTGGGAATCTTTTGGTGGTAGGGGGAACGTTTATGAATTTTATGTCGTAACCTCTGGTAATTATATTCTGTACCCACGCATCTGAGGTTAAATTTCGCCAGGCCAGCAGATACAAAGTTAAGCGTCCCCCGACTGCCTCCAGAGCAGGACAGTTGGGCCTCCTCTCAGGAGTTCTGGAAAGGCTTGCCAGAGAAAGTATCTCTGTCGCCCTGGTTTTGCAGACCCCCCCTGCCGTTTGGATGGCGTCTTCCATTTCTTCCCCCTCCTCTGCCTCTGGAAGGGGCATTATCACTCTGTGTGGACTGAAAGGAACCCTGTGTCTTACGGAACCACATCTTTCCGCCTCTTTGCCCTTTGGGGTATGGTCTGGAAGGGGCGGAAAAATGGACTCCTACAGCAGATAGGGTCTTCCCTTCTTGCTCACACCTAGTGAGGGTCTCCTTTACTTTGGGGCCAAAATGAGAGGCACCATCAAACGGGACGTTAGTAAAAGAAGACTTGAAGGATTCCGCAAAGGAGCACAGCCACAGCCAGGATTGTCTCCTAAGAGCAATCGCTGAAGCTGCCGCTCTACTTGCACCTTCGGCTGCATATGAAATGAGCCTCATGGAGGAGTTGACTACAGAGTTAAGGGTATTAAGTTGCGCTGTCACTTTCTCGGTAATAGCAGCATCTGTATGACCCTGGAGAGTATCTCCGAGTTCCTTGAGGAGATCCCTCTGTAAACGTGTAAAATGTGTCAAGTAGTTCAGCGATCGCATGGAAAAAGTCGCAGAACTGAAAACGCGCTTCCCATATCTGTCCATCGTCCTGGAATCCTTATTAGGAGGATGGACAGTGGAAGAGGAATCTGACATGTCCTTCTTAGTGGCTGCCGCCACCACCACAGTATCCACTGGAACACCCTTGGTAAGAAAACTCTTGTCCTGGGGGGCTGTTATGAACTTATTTGGCCTGCGGGGAACTGGTTCCACCGTGTCAGGTGTCTCCCAAGCCCTACGAGCTATCAAGTCCATAGGTTCGTCAAAGGGAGGGGTCACCCAGGAGGTAGAAGGTAGAGCCCCGAATGCCTTCAGCAATACTGATTCATCCACAGAAGGGTTAAGTGGCTGCCAATCTCCCCTCTGTTTTAGGATCTCCAGGATGTCCGCAAAGGAGACATCCTCCGAGGGGGACCGTGGGGACCCTTCTGCTTCATCTAAATCTGTATCTGATGTAAGAGATTCCTGTGGGGAATCTATGTGCCTCCTCTTGCACAGTCTTTTCCTTGGTACTTCTTCAGATGAGGCTTCTGGAGAAGCATCCGAGGAACCAGGAGCACCCTCTGGGGGCAACTGAGGCATTGGGTCTCGACGCTTAGTAGGAGCCGAGGATGCAGAAGTTGAACGTGGACCCTTAGGGGGAGGAGAAGAAGAATCCGATGAGATATGTGTCTGTTTCGACAAGACCTTCCTCGTGGCGTCGAAGGCACCGGTACCCGGATCCGAAGACCTTCTTGGTTTCGAGAAAAGTACAGAACAATGGTGGGTCACAATCATAGTGAGCTGAAATTGCTGCAGCATGAATCTTAATGGAAGAGAAGGACAAACCGATCTAAAGTTACCATCCAGTGACATCTTGAACTTGGGAATGTCCAGAAAAGTGTTGAGGAGATTCTGATACAGGGACTGGCTGAATGGTAACTGAGAAACTTGCTTGTGAGCCTCTTTTCTTTGTGGAGGAGGACATGCCTTTGAAAGGGGCATTGTATGGAAATAAAATCTGTAACCGTGGTGAATGATATCCAACACCCATTTGTCTTGAGTAATTAAATAGCAGGCCAATTTCCCAGGAACAATCCCCGAGACCGGGGGTCCGGGCTCCGATCCAGAGGACGGTGCCGAACTAATCTGAGCCGAGGCTCCTAGGGGGAGAGTCAGTACCGACATCTTGGTTCGACTGTCCGCCCCGGAACCAAGGAACGATAGTCGGCTCTATCCGTTCCAAGGGCGTCGAGGTCAACGGTACCGAAAGCACAGCTACAGGCTTTGGTATCGATGGTTCTACCATCATTGGAACTTCGATTCTCGGCTCTGAAGACTCGACAGGTCTCGGAGGAAGAGCAGTAGATGACCCAGGGAGGGCTTCGAGTTTCGAAACCAGCTGGGACGAAACTTGGATCAATTTAGAAAGGGCCAAGTTCTCCATTAACTTCTGTATCACTCGATCCACATCCGAATCAGATAAGGGTCTCGAAGAGCGGGTCGAAGGGGCCGAAGTCGTCACCGAGTGAAGGATCGATGGTGGCGGAACCTCCGAGACCGGCTCCAAGACCGGAGTCTCGATCAAAGATATACATTCGACAACCGACTCCGAATTCTGTGGAGCCGGTGTCCAAATCTTAGTAGAGGTGCTAGGAGCCGATGACTTTGGCTCCGACACTCTCGAAGACTTGGACCCCTTCGAAGACTTGGAAACCAATTCAGCCTTGTCCAGGGCCTCCTGAAATTTGGGCTTTAATAAACCCCTGTCTACCAACTTCCTGCGTCTCTCCATCATGACCCTCCCACTGAAGGAATGACAAATAGAACAGTCCTCCTGTAAGTGGAGAGGGCCAAGACAGTAGACGCAGGAAGAGTGGTTATCCATGATGGACATTTTCTGTCCACATAGATATCTCTTAAAGCCTGATTTTTGCTTCTCAGACATGTTCAAAAATAGACAAATACCTATAAAAACTGAAAACAAGAAAATATCAAGGTATCACTGCACACAAAAAAGTAAAGACTTAAGCCTTTCTAAAGAAAAAACACCTGTTAAAAGACAGGATAATAGGCCTGAAAATTGCCTTAGAAAAGTTATAATATAACAAAAACAAGAAGAATATATAACTCCCTGTAACTACACTAATAAAAGACTAATATATATATATATATATATATATATATATATATATATATATATAAAACTATCTATACTAATAAGAAAGTTATGGAAAAACTTCGAAAACAGAAAAAGTTTACTGTCCTGAGCTTCTGCGATGCATCTGCTGCCACGGCAAACTAGATCTGGGAGGGTTAGCACTAGGGGATTGTGGGATAGGACTGTGCCTCGAGCTTTCTCAAGATGCAGAGCTGTAGAAGTGGCCGTCTCGGAGCCGAGGATCGGCTCCGAACCCATGCATAAGAACAAACGGCGAGATTGAACAATTTCACATCTACTTATCAAAAATATTAAAATAATGTATATAATAATAAATAAAAAACACATTAACAGATAGTCCATTATCTAAGTGAAATAATGCCCTCCTGGGTAGGCACTACAGGAAAAATAATGGACCTTCCAGGACTGGAGTGTTCTTCGGACAATGAAGTCCATTATGTCCCCATTATGTCTATGTGGGTCTACTTTAGATAATCGAAATGCCACTTACTCGACTTTCATAATGCCGAGAAGAATTAACTGACAACCGCATTTCAATGACTGCTCAGAACACCAACTGAAAACTCCAAGTAACCAACCACTTGGCCACATTATGAAATAAATTAAAACTGAAGCAAATTAAACCTACCCATATGGGGGGCTTCACCCCCCCCATACACCCTCAACTAAACATATGAACTCCAAGATCGCACTACAGCGTGGGTAAGGGGCAAAGTTCAACATGGTGGCCAGGTGGTTACTTACCTGAAGTTTTCAGTCAGTGTTCCAAGCGGTCATCGAAATACAGTTGTCAGTTAAGTCGTCTTGGCATTATGAAAGTCGGGTAAGTGGTATTTTGATTATCTAAAGTAGACCCCTGTATCCTATCAGGCATTATTTTTTCTTATTTATAGTTTAAATTGTTCAGGGTGGCCACGGTGGTGCAGTGATTAGCATTGTCGCCTCACAGCAAGAGGTTCTCCGGTTCGATCCTTGGCTGGGGTGCCTTCTGTGCTGAGTCTGCATGTCCTCCCTGTGGTCGCGTGGGTTTCCTCCGGGTGTTCCAGTTTCCTCCCACATCCCAAAGACATGCAGTAGGTGGATTGGACACTCTAAACTGGCCCTAGGTGTGAGTGCGTGTGTGTGTGTGCCTTCTGTGGAAGGTTGGGCGCCAGGCTGGCAACTCGACACTGTAAAACTCCACCGCCAATCATGAGCAGACAGGTGATCCGCTGTGGGGACCCCTAACCGGGAGAAGCTGAAAGACGAAGAAGATAGTTTAAATTGTTCAGCTTAAACTTTTTGCTTCTGTAATTTATGATGGTGTATGGATATAATTTTCTTTTAACTTTAATAATTTATTAATTATAATTAAACATCGAGGGGTGGCTTTCATAAGCATTTTAAAGTTATGATTTTGCTGAAAGATTAAGCCTTACATTTCTTTGATACAATGAACAAAATCTAGAAAAAGGCTGCTTACCAATATAAAACAAGTCAGATATTTTGTCTTAGTGTAAATGACAGCACTGTGAGTGTGTTTGTTAAATGAATAACAAAGAGAGTCAAGAGCGTCTCTTCAGTCATGTCCTGGTTCAGAGTTAATAAAAGTTGCAATTTATTAAGCTTTGTTTTAAAACTTTATACACGTCAACCAAAATGGTAACTGCAGTTTAATATCTGGAATTGAATTGCTGCATTATGGCAAACAGCCATGAAGCACTGTAGCTCTGTCTGACTGCCTACATTCAACCCATCTTTTTTAACGTTACAGTTGGGATTTATTGCATGCATGTGTATTTATTACCATTTATGTTACATTTGTACTGCTGTGCATATACTGCTCTACTTCTGCTGTCAGAATTGGCCTTGTTCTGCCACAATATATGAAACTAAATCTACACAAAGGCATTGCATCACTATAAAACATGTTGGATACTGTGTCTTCATGTAACTGATGATGTTAATTATTCAATTATTGATCTTTCCACAGATGGAAATTCTTAGATATGCCACTGATACAGTGAATTTCTCTGACACTGCTAGGTGTATAAATCTAAAATCTTTTTCTCAGTGGTTTGTTCCAAAGTGGTGTTATGTCCTGACAGAAGGGACATGATTGGAAGTACATACTCAGTTCTAGGGAGTAGCACACTGATGGCTATTTCTCTCTGAGCTTCTGCTGTAGGAAAGATTTGAGATACTGTACTCTTTTTATTTGTTGCATAACTTTGGTACTAGTTACAGACGCAAGTTTATGGACACCAAGTGTGTTACCCAAGAGAATACATAGATTATTTCACTTCTGAAGCGGAAGACAGCGAGATATGTGCTCTGGGGGAATATTTACTACTGTTTAAGCTGTACTAAACATCATGACAGTAGATTTGTTTGCATCAGTAGTTTGTTCTCTTAAAGCCAGTTCCAGATGGGGAAAAGTCGTACTGTAAAAACAATAGCAACTTGTGCTGACTTGAAAAACTACAATGACAGGAATATCATCTGCTACACAGTGGTATTAAGATGGGGAACATCCCGGGTGAGACTATTAATGTACGGACAGAAGAGCAGAGGGGCTAACTCAGAGCCTTATGAGACAACACTACAGAAATAACCTGCGTCAACACAACTCTCAACCAATCAGGAACAAATCTCAACAGAATCAGGGCCAAATCCAGAAATAATCAGGCACACATTTAAAATGTTAATGGTTGTTGTTTGTCTTTCGGCTTTAAAATGTTAGTGGTATTAACCTGAAACATTGACAGAGTAAAAGAATGTGAATTAATATACATTTTCTGAAAAAAAAGAAGTCTATAACTTCATTATGTACTAAGTGCAATTCACCACCTTTTCTCCAGAAGTCTTCAGTCTTAGGAGGGATTAAGACGAACAGAGTTAAAATATGAGTCAACCAGTAGGCTAGTATAGGGCAGTGGGCACTGAAATCAGTGGGAAGGATACCAAGATGTACAGCCTATTGGGAATGTTTGAAATAATAACATCAGTTAGAGAGCAGGACTTGGTTTAGCGCTTTTCTTGGCAAACCCGGAAAGATTTAAATGATTCAGCAGCCTTGTTAAGGGAACCGAAGAGAAAAATTCCAGTTGGAATGGAGTTCACTGCAGATTATCAGTCTGCTATCCATAGTGATAAAAAGAAATGTAGAGTTTTTTTCTAGAACAGTTACAACAACTCAAAGAGGATGTTGATAGTAGCTATAAAATGTCTGCTGTGTCCCCATGGTTGCATCTGTATAAGGGTCCAGTTGCAGTTGTATCCACTGGAGCTGTTGCCTTTAGCAATTAATACTGAAGCAAGAATGACTTTTTTTCTTAACATTGTTAAGGAGATGCCCTCAATGTCTTAAGCCCTATTTATTATCAGCAAAGTTGATACAGTTTGAAACAAAGTTAGGAGGAATCCAGAAAGAAAGAAGGCACAGTGAATGTAAAACAAAAAATATATAAAAAGAATAAACATATCAATTGTGAAAGCATATGTAAAGTACATAAATTAGAACATAAACCTTTGTTTACATAACCAAGTAAAACAGAAAGTATATGACATAATGCAGAGCTGCTTGACCATTTTTCTTGATCATGTGAAAAACATATAGGCAGAATACTTACACCAGAAAAATGCATACATGTACCTAGTTATAGTAGCCATTTTGTCTGTACACGGAGACAAAGCAAAGATGCAATATGGGATTTTCATTTAAGTATCTGTATCTGTATTTCCTTGCAAAGTCTGAAAGATTTTTTTTCTTGAATGAGGAGTATCCATGTTCAATTCTATCTGGTTGGGGTAGCGTGTTTACAGTGAATGCAGAAGTTTTGGAAAACATTTTTTCTCCTTATGTCAAAAGGGAAAATGTTAAAATGGCTCCATGGTGCAGAGGAATGACCTTGACAACAAAGGTACGACCAGAGGCCCATGCACTGGAGCACCAGGGACAGATGGAATGAGCAGACGACATTTGTTTGACCACGAAAGGGGAGAGATTCTGCTGTAATGGTTACTCATGCAGTGAAGGAGGAGTACAATGCATAGCACACAGGCTGTAGACAACAGCTTCGGCTGGCCAAGCTGCTGCTGCTGCTTCCTCTTCTTTCGGCTTTTCCCGGTTAGGGGTCGCCACAGCAGATCCCCTGTTTCCATTTCTTCCTGTCCTCTGCATCTTGCTCTGTCACACCAACCACCTGCATGTCCTCTCTCACCACATCCATAAACCTTATCTTAGGCCTTCCTCTTTTCCTCTTATCTGGCAGCTCCATCCTTAGCATCCTTTTCCCAATATACCCAGCATCCCTGCTCAGCACATGTCCAAACCAATGCAATCTCGCTTCTCTGACTTTGTCTCCAAACCGTCCAACCTGAGCTGACCCTCTAATATACTGATTCCTAATCCTGTCCATCCTTGTCACACCCAGTGCAAATCTTAATATCTTTAACTCTGCCACTTCCAGTTCTGACTCTTGCCTTTTTGTCAATGCCACTGTCTCCAACCCATATAACATAGCTGGTCTCACTACCCTTTTGTAGACCTTCCCTTTCATTCTTACTGGTACTCGTCTGTCACAAATCACTCCTGACACTCTTCTCCACCCACTCCACCCTGCCTGTACTCTCTTCTTTACCTCTCTTCCACTCTCGCCATTACTCTGAACTGTTGATCCCAAGTATTTAAAATCATCCACCTTTGCCAGCTCTACTCCCTGCATCCTCAACATTCCTCTATCCTCCCTCTCTTTCACACACACATATATTCTGTCTTAGTCCTGTTGATCTTCATTCCTCTCCTCTCTAGAGAATATCTCCACCTCACCAGGGTCTCCTCAACCTGTTCCCTACTCTCACTACATATCACAATGTCATCTGCAAACATCATAGTCCACGGGGACTCCTGTCTGATCTCGTCTATCAACCTGTCCATCACCAGTGCAAATAAGAAAGGGCTCAGAGCTGATCCTTGATGTAATCCCTCCTCCACCTTAAACGCATCTGTCACTCACACTGCCGATCTCACCGCTGTCACACTACCCTTGTGCATATCCTGTACCACTCTTACATACTTCTCTGCCACTCCCGACTTCCTCATACAATACCACAACTCCTCTCTAGGCACCCTGTCATAAGCTTTCTCTAAGTCCACAAAGACAAAATGCAACTCCTTCTGACCTTCTCTGTACTTCTCCATCAACACTCTCAGAGCAAACATCGCATCTGTAGTGCTCTTTCCTGGCATGAAACCATACTGCTGATCACTAATCCTCACCTCCCTTCTTAACCTAGCTTCCACTACTCTTTCCCATAATTTCATGCTGTGACTGATCAGTTTTATCCCTCTGTAGTTACTACAGCTCTGCACATCACCCTTATTCTTAAAAATCGGTACCAAAACACTTTTTCTCTACTCCTCAGGCATCCTCTCACTTTCCAAGATTTCATTAAACAATATGGTTAGAAATTCCACTGCCATTTCTCCTAAACACCTCCAAGCTTCCACAGGTATGTCATCTGGACCAACAGCCTTTCCATTCTTCATCCTCTTCACTGGCCAAGCTGCTGACAGGCAGCAATCTCCTGGTGGGGTGTGGAAGCATACACATTACAGCAGAAGAGAAAGCAGAGCCAGCCCTTGCACAAGCAAGTACACATTATCCATCTGAGGGCAGGGATTTTGGCAACAACAATATAAACCCAGATGGCCGTCTGGATGATGGGCTTCCTGTGACTCTCTTTCACTTCCACGAAGAATGAATGCACTGATCCATCACAGATGGGCTAATGGTTAGCAGGCAGCAAGGATAAATAGTACCACTCATCTATACATAAATAATTAAATTAAATAAAATCTTACTATGAGTGTATTAAGCAGAAAGATACTGTTAATGTTAGTTTGTTAGCAAGTGGCGGGAGTGATTAATGTACAATAAATCATAGGTTAAGATAGCATGCAAAATAATATCTCTGGTTATAACAGGGCCATTTTAATTTTTGCAAGAGTAAGACAAAGGTGGCACCCTTTAAGGGAAAAAACGGAGCTAAAACATCATACTTTAATTATGGCCACTTGGACAAGCTTGGTATTGTGAGGTGAACTGACGGGAATAAAAGAGTGGGTATATTTCAATTCTGGTATAATAAGATTGATGCCATCAGCTTTTCTGGTTTCAGGTAGAAAAAAAATGTAAGTAAACCTTAGGTGCTTAAGTTCTTTATCTGCGGTTATTTCAGCATGCACTCTAACTGAAAGACTGGGGTCAAACCAAACACCAAGGCATTTCTGTTGTTCATCCTGACAAACACTGTTATTAACTGTGTTTAGTATTTTAATGGCTTTAGAATCCTTGAAGCTTTTGGTGTGCACATTAGAAACTTCATCTGCTTCATTTGAATTTATCACAGGATGTTTAGAGCTCTATCAGTTTTACAGATTGTTATTTTACAGACCCTTTCGTATATTCATGAAAAGTGACCATTTCTAAGTAGAAAAACATAATCTGCATAAAGACACCTGTGTAGACATGCTTCAGTGTGGCCAACAGCAAAGCCAAGGATTGTGAAGCATATCTTAAAAGGAGTATTCTTTCAAGTAGCTGCTAAACTATCTGACCATGCTTTCACTGAAGCCTATAGACAGTGATGTATTATAGCCAAGTTGGTGGTTGACTAGCTCAAATACTCTTTTCATATCAGAGAGAGAAGTATACTTTAGCAGGTCTTTCTTTATGCTTGCAAAGATGGAGTCTGTAACTAAACAGGCAGCAGAAAAGTACAGTTGTGTACAATTACCATAAATGTAGATGTTTGAGTGTATTCACTGATGCAGTCATCACATTTGGGTTATCCTGCCAGAGGTAGCCCTCAGTCGGCCCTAATACCAGAGGCTTAGTATTTCTGCGTCGGTTGTTGTCGCTCCAGGGCTGATGTCAGGTCATCAGTGATATAAAAACAGGCAGCCAATGCCATTGCATCAGTTTTTCTTGCCCTGTCAGGTGCCCCCAATAGGGATCAAGGTTGTGGTGGAAGAACACTACCAGTAGAAAGTAAATACCAAAATTTCCTTGTAAGGAGAGAGAGAGAGAGAGAGAGACAGAGCGAGAGACAAGGGGGATGGAGGGAGGGAAACCAGGACTGCAACAGTGAATACACTCGAACATCTACATTTATGGTAAGTGTACACAACTGTACTATGTTCTTCGTGTTTCACTGTTGCAGTCATCACATTTGGGTTGATTCCCAAAGCTGAAGAAAAGGGAGGGAGTCAAGAAGACTGGGTGCTGGCTAGGATGCCCTGCAAGACTGCAGTGGCAAAGCCTGCCCTAAATTTGGAGAAGATAGGCAGGTAGTAATGGTTGGTGAAGGTATGAACAGATGCCCATGTTGCAGCCTCCAGGATGTCCCTGGTGGGGACCCCCACTGAGAAAAGCTGCAGAGGTGGAGGTTGCTCTGGTGGAATGTGTCCTGAGCCGGTAGAATCTGAGCTGTCTGTGCACATCTAGAGAGTGTAGAATCCTTTCCCCCTTGTTTTGTGGGTTAGGGAAAAAGATGTTCAAATGAATGGATTGGTTGAGAGCCACGCAGGACACCACTTTAGGCATGAATGATGGGTTAGTCATGAGGGAGACCCTGTCAGCATGGAAAATGATGAAGGGCTCCACAGCCGTAAGTGCTTGCAGCTCTGATACTCTTCTAGCTGATGTAATGGCCAGAAGCAAGGCTGTCTTCCAAGAGAGAAATTTTAACTCTGTTGAAGCTGCAGGTTCAAAGGGGGGCAGGGTGAGCTTTTCCAACACAAAGTTAACATCCCAGGCTAGGGTAGGAGCTCTTCTGGGTGGCCTTAAGTTGTTAGCCCCTCTTAGGAACTGCTTGATGAGAGGGTGTGAAAATAGCGGTGGCTCTGTGCTGAAATGAGCATAGATGGCTGAGGCATGAATTTAAAGAGCAGAGAAGGATAGACCCCTGTGTAGTAGGTCTGCCAGGTAAATCCAGGATGAGAGGTAGGGAGGGGTGTGCCGTTCCAGCTCCCTTAGCCTGGATCCAGGTGCAAAACCTTTTCCACTTGTCAGCATAGGATTTTCTAGTGCTGGGGCATCTGACCTCATGTATAACATCTAGAACTTGTTTGCTTAGGCTGGCAGCTTGAGGAGAGGTCAGGGGATAAGCCAGGCTGCCAGGATGAGGGTCTGCAATTGGGGATGCATGAATTCTCTATTCCTCTGGGTCAGGAGTGTTGGGATCTGAGGTAGGTGCCACGGTAGTAGGGTGATAGGCTGTGCAGCAGTGGGTACCAGTGCTGGGGTGGCCAGTCTGGGGCAATCAGGACTGCCCTCGGTTTTTCCTCCCTTATTTTGAGCAGTACCCTTGAAATGAGTGGTAGAGGGGGAAATGCATAGACCGACAGGTTTACCCACTGGAAGGATAGAGCATCCATTTTCCAGGAATTGCTGCGAGGTTTCCTGGTGCAGAATCTGCTGAGCTGATGATTGGACTGGGAGGTAAAGAGGTCTACTTTCTGGGTTACAAAGGTGATGGTTCTGAGGTCTAGCTGCCACTCCTGTGGGTCTAGCACGTTTCTGCTTAAGTTGTCTGCCAGTGAGTTTAAACAGCCTGGCAGGAATTGTGCTAACAGGTGTAGTTGCATGGCTGAAGCTGTGTGCCAAAGGGTCATGGCAAGCCTGCAGAGAGGATAAGAGTGAATCCCTCCCTGCTTGTTGATATACCACATCACTGTGCTGTTGTCTGTTTTGATCAGTAGAGGCCCCAGGAAGAGTAGGGGTCTGAAAGCTGTCAGTGCGTGATGAACAGCTAACATCTCTTTTAGGTTGATGTGCAGATGTATTTTATTTGGGCTCCATTGGCCCTGAATTCACCTGCCGCCCAGGTGAGCACCCCAGGCATAGTTTGATGCATCTGTTGTGCGGGTATGGGTGGCGTGGGGTTGTGAGAAGGAAAGTCCCTTGTTGTGGTCGCATGCTGCTACCCACCAAAGAAAATCTTTCCTTAGACAAGGTATCACTGATATAAGAGTTTCCAGGTCTTGAGAGTGCTGACACCAAAGACTTTTTAGGTACCATTGTAGTTTCCTCATATGCAGTCTGGCATATGGAGTGAGCAGAATGCAAGAGGCCATGATCCCTACAGCTTACAAAATTTTCCTTGCGAATAACTGGGTTTTGGTGGCTAGTTGAGAGACGTAGCCTGTCAAGTAGGCTTGTTTTTCTGGAGAAAGGAATGACATCTGGATGCTGTGTCCAGGCTTGCTCCCAGGAATACAATTTTTTGTGTGGGGACTAGTTTTGATTTATTTTCATTGATAGTATACCCCAGGGAGGTCAGTAGGTCCTATACAAAGGTCAGGTGCTGAAGCAGCTTTTCCTGACTGTCTGCCTGAATCAGGCAGTCGTCTAAGTATGGGTAAATTTGAATATTTCTTTGTTTGCAAAAAGCAATGGCGGGAGCCAGACATTTTGTGAAAACTCTGGAAGCAGTAGATAAGCCAAAGGGAAGCTCAGAGAACTGAAAGTGCATAGATCCTGCCCTGAAACATAGGTATTTCCTGCACGATTCCCTGATTGGGATGTGTAGGTAGGCCTCTTTTAAGTCTAGGGTGGATAACCAAGCATCCTTGGAAAGCATAGGCAGAAGCTGCTGGAGGGTGAGCATTTTGAATTTTGGTATCACCAGAAAGATGTTTAGAATGGATAAATTGAGGATGGGGTGCCATGTGCCCTCTTTTCTGGGTACCAGGAAGAGTCTGGAGTAGAAACCTTGGCCTATCTGTTCTGCAGGAACATGCTCTATGGCCCTCATGAAGAGCAGAGAAAGGACTTGCTTTTTGGCCTCTACCCACTGGTTTGGAGGAAGATCTGGGAACCCTTCTGGGGTTGGCAGAGTGTGGAAATAAAATTTGTATCTCTGGGACACTATGTTGAGGACCCAGTGGTCGATGGTAATGGTGGCCCAGTTGCCTGCGTGGAAGGAGAGTTTTCCTCCTAGGGGTACGACCAGGTGAGCAGAGGGTGAAAGTGTAAAGTCATTGTAAGTTCTTACCATAAGAGGGTGGCATTGCACTCCCTGTTTTTGAAGAGGAGGAACTACATTGCTTAGTTCTCTGCATTCCCTGGGGCTGTTGTTTGGGGGATCTGCTTCCCCTGGGTCTGGGCTGAGCTGGCCTGGAGGGGGCAGGAAAGGACCAGTGCTTGGAGGGGCAATGCCTACTGAAACTCAGTGGCTGGACCTGTAAGAAGTCTTTAACTGTCTGCATATATTTAGCTTTTTCTTCCATCTTTTTTAAGACCTCTTCTGCCTTGGTGCCAAATAAATTGTCTTTGTTCAAGGGTGTGTCCAATAACTTGGATTTGACATGGTCTGGCAAGGTCTGTTCCTTAAGCCAAGCATGCCTTCTAATGACAGAACTGATGACCGCTGTTCTGCAAGATGCTTCTAGGGCGTCAAAACCTCATTGTAAGATGTGCTTAGTTACTTGACTTGCAGAATGCATTAACTCTTGTAACTCTATTTTCTGCACAAGCAGGAAAAGAAGATATTTTTGTTTAAGCAGTTCCATGCTATGTTGCTGATATTTCAGCATGTGGAACTGACAATTTAATGCTCTAATAGCAAGAGCAGCAGAGGTGTATACTTTTTTACCCCATCTGTCTAATGCTCGGGAATTCCTTTCTGAGGGGGTGGGATTCTTAGCTGAGGTTGCTTCAATTCCTTTACGTCCTTGAGAGGTGACCTCGGGCTCAGCAGTAGGAATTTTGAAAATAAATTTGTGAGAGTCAGGGACTCTATAATACCTGTCAGGTTTCCTGAGAGCAAGAGGGAGGGTATCAGAAGTCAGACTGGATTCCATAAAAACATCATCCACAACATCCAGGACAGGAGGAATGGCCAGAGGTCTGTGTTGTGGTAGCTCTAAGAATTCCCTGACTCTCTTTTTAGAGTGAGGATAGTCCTGACATTCCCATTGGAAATGCTCCCTTAAAGTATGTAGGGTTTCCCCACAGGAAAAGTCCTCAGGTGAAGAGGCTGAAGGGATGGATTCCTCTGCATCAGAATCCTCATAAGCAGAAAGAGGTTGCATATCTTCATATTCAGATGCATCAGAGTCATCAGCCTCCTGTTCAGATAAGACTACTGGGGACAAGTCTCTTTTTCTTTTGGAAGGGGTAGCCTGGCTTCCCCTAATAAGCATTATAAGGTCTTCCGCCATGTTAAGCATTTGAGACTGAGGCAAGGAAGTAGGTGACTGAGCTTGGGTCATCGTTTTTTTGGGTGTGGTTCATACCCTGGGCCTTAGAAACTTGGTTGTTTTCAAAAGAACTGAAGATGCAAAAAAACTCGTCGGTCTGTGTCGAATATCTGCAGTATGAAGTACTTCCTCGGAAGCTGGTGCCTGCTCAGCGGCTCCAGACTCATCCAAGGTAGAGACATCTGCAGGATCCTTAGTTGAGGAAGAGTCTCGTGACATCCCGGACTCTGAAAGGGTCTCGGTAGTGGCCTGCGAATCCACATAAGCGGGCATCAGGGGCTGCAAAAGTGCCTCACCGAGGACCTGAGAACTGACGACTAGCTTAATGGCAGCGTCGTCGGCAGGTTTGGACCTGTGCACTCTGTCTCTGTCTTCATCCTCACGTGTTTTTGGAAGATTGGTAGTCGGATGGCTTACCGAAGCCATATCGGAATTCGAGGACTGACAGCGAAAATATCAAGCTACAATAAGGGCCCAACGACGTATAATTCTGTTGATGAACAAAGCACAAAAGTGACAGCGAGGGACATCGTGGTCTGGGCCTAAACAGATAACGCAGTAAGAATGGAAGTCTTGGTGTGGTATTTGCTTTCCACAGGCGAGACAATTGTTAACTTTTTCTGACATCAGTTAGAGCAAGAAAAAAGGATCCTCAATGGGGTACTTAGCTTTAGAAGACTTCAGTTCAGAAACAAAAACGCAGGTAACGGCCGACTGGCACTCATGCAAACTGCTTCTGCTTCGGGCTCCTCAGAAAGAAATACTGATGTAATGGCATCAGCTGCCTGTTTTTATACCACTGACTACCTGACGTCAGTCCTGGAGTGTCAGCAACCAACGCAGAAATACTAAGCCTCTTGTATTCGGGCCGATTGAGGGCTACCCCTGGCAGAATAACCCAAATGTGATGACTGCAACAGTGGAACATGAAGAACATCCACACTGACAGAAAGAATACTATATTTTTGTGTACTCAAGTATCTGACTGCACATTAACTAATTTTCTACAAGCTTTTTTCTGCCACCATGCCAGCTGAGCATCAAGCTTCCCCTATTGACTAAGCCTGTTTGTACCATTGTACTGGGCATCTACATTACATGGGTGACAGACAAATTAAGGAGCCATAATCCACGCAGTCACAGCAGACATCTGTGCCCTTGCCATCATTCCTCTAATGAAAGCATTTTAATTTTGGCCATAACCCCTATCTTACCTTACGTGGGTGGACTTGTAAATCAGCCTCATGATAGGGGCCATTATGCCACCCTCATGTGAGTGCATGCTTCCATACATCCACAAATGAATGCCAACACCAAGATGTGGCTTGGTGAGCCAAATATTCAGGATACATTTTCATCTGACACCCCTCCTCTGAGACACTGTGGCAATTTTTCGACATGGTCTGCCTCTTCGCCTACTCCAACAGATGCCCAAGGTGGTAATCAAACCAGGGTCACCTGGATAGTTGTCATGACATATCCAATTCACTATGGAACTAACAATTGTATACTAACATGCCAAAGACTTTTATTAAGTGACATATACTGTTTATTGGATGAAATTCAGAAGGAGCTGAAAGGGAGGAAACCCTAGGCTCTTAAGAAAAAAAAAACCACAGGCATGTTTAGACGTTAGGAATCAAAGTACCAGTCAAAACAGATTGGCAGTTGTGAAGCTGGCCATCTTTAAAAAGATTAGATGAAAGATATAGCTATTCGGGGTTGAGATGACATGACCTTTATCAAACAGATGCTGAATCTCTTTTCAGCACAATGGTCTGAAGTGAAGGGCAGGAATGTGATTCAGGGTGCTACTACTAGCTGTGTTAGAAGCTGCTAAGACAGGCTTAATGAAATCCTGGATGGGGAAATGCGGTACTGACAAGACAAGTTAAAACAGAAGTGGCAGACCTAGGAAAATTAGTTACCATTAAGATTCTTTAGGGTTTTCCAGAAGAGCTTTGGATATCAAAGGAAGATATTTGGAACTTTTCCTAATGAATTTAACCTTGGCAGTGTCAGTTGCGATTCTGCAAGACCTTCTCAAGTTTAGAAAATACTGGTGTCACAGTCTAGCTGAATCAATGACACTGATGTTCTACTTTTTCCAGTGTAGGATTCTGGCTTTAAACTACACCATCAATGTAGCAAGTAACCAGAAGCACAATGGTACTTGAAGCCTTCAAATCCTTAAAGGGAAAAGCCATGTTTCATAAAGGTGGGCAAGATTCACTCCAAAAGGGACTTAAGTTTAAACTGTCCAATCCCATCAGTAGAGTTCTTAAATTAAAACAGTGGACACTGATCACCAAGGGCATTTAAAAGGACTTCTGTGAAATTTACTGGGGATGTTAGTGGCTGCACATCAAGAAGACAACCACTACAGATGACGGGGACTGGGCTTTCAAAGGGCTGTAACTAAGTAAAATTGTTAAGTAAGAGAAATCATTGCAGTAGTGTCATTCTGGGACCCAAAGCAAAATACAGTTACTCCTAAGCACTGACTGTATGTCTTTGAAATGTGCTCTTCAAACAATGTCACCAATGTAGTAGTACATACAGTACAGATATAAAAATCTGGTACTTACGTATTATCGCAACCAGATTTTGCGATCTCTTTTACTTTCTTCACTTTTACGGAAATGGTCTCACTGAAATGTGATATCGAAGGGTAGACTGGCAGAGGGTCTGTTGGGGATATTGTTAGGGGTTTTAAAAAAAAAATAGTAAGACATAATTTTGAGGTGTGTGGGTAGCGTCCTTTAAAGAAGTCCAGCACTGAATTCAGCGATCGCACGTGTACGTGTGTTGGGGCTGAAAGGAATGCAGGAGTTAGCATATGATCTGTGGAATGGATTACTTTGTACTGCAGTTCCTTTTGGTGAAGGACTACTACTTCTTCGGCTTTACCTTTTTGGGTTTTTTTGGATCATGTACGACAGTATTATGAAGGTTAGAAACAGGTTTGGTGGACTTAGGTAGCTTCATCATTGAAACGGCTGATAAATAACACAGGTTTGAAAGAGAATTCCTACTTCACCGACTACAGCATGTGGAAGGAACACGTTCGCAGTAGAATGGGACTCACTTAACTGACAGAAGATGCTGGCGGCAAAAGGGGAAACCTGTTTTTTAACCTTATCTTATGAGCTGTTTCAATGATAAAGCTTCCTAAAAGTACAAAAACATTACAGAACACGTCTCTAACTTTTATAACACTGCAGTGCTACCATTTGACCTAAACAGAAGCAACCAGCATTAGTGCAAAAATCTGGTTGCGATAATACGCAAGTACCAAAAATCTTAATGAGGTTCCTCATCGTCATTTCAACTGTTAAAAACAGTGGGAAGCATATTTGTTAAGGTAGGTTTTTTTTCTGAGACTAAGTTAACCATGATACAGCCTGTAATGCTCACCATGAAAAACACTTGTCCACCAAAACAGAAAACAAGCCTGTAATCAGAGAAGCAGACAGAGCTGTGTATGATAAACGAGCAGCAGCAAAGCTCTGTTAGTCCAGATTCGGTAATTATTGTTCTGCTGGTTAGCACTGACAAAACCATGCCTTTGCTGGTGCTCATTTGTTAATGATGCTACGGAGAATTACTAAAGACATTTTTAAACCTTTAAGACAACCTTGGGGTGGAGAAAGACTATAAGAATTCAGGGTACCAGGGACAAGAGGACTAGGATTTAATATGATGTCACCATTCGTAAGGATTTTAATGACAGACACCTCTGTCATGCTGTACATTATTTTGAAGAAGCAAGCTGGAAGCTGAGTGATTTAAAAATCAAATCTGAATTTATTTTAACTCACGTCCGCCGATGGAGCTCTGAAAGTTTGAACTGCAACTTCCAGTGGGTGGAGCCTAATTTTTTGACAGAATACAGAATTACATCTAGCTTCCTCTCACTGCTACATATACTACTCGCTCAGTCTCCTCTCTTACTCCTCTATCTTCCCCTTCCATCCCATTAGCCCTTCTAGCTTGTTCCACCTTCGTGTGCAGCATCTGCTTTATAGCGGTTTGAGTTTAGTACAATATTTGTATATAAGAAGTAGGTTTATGAGTTTAGAACAGTATCCGTTTGAGCTTAGTACTACCTGTATATACAGCCTACCTTTATTCCTAGCTTCTCACTAGATATTGGTATACCTGTTCATTACTATGTTTCATGTTGTATGTATACCTAATGTTTGCTGCAGTATGTATTATTTGCTATTGTATGTATATTCAGTTGTTCTTCATGTACTCTGCTGCTCATTTATTGTTTTGTGGAGCTTTTCTCCCTGGGCCTCTGCTAAAAAAGGACCTGTATCCAGCTGGAATTTCCCGATAAATAAATAATAAATAAAATTATGTTCTCACATTTCAAACAAACGTTCATATCTCTGAAAGTATAGAGGTTATTAAAGTGTGAATTTAAAACTCTTCTGTACAAACTACTTTACAGTGGTAGTATTCTTTAGGTTGTATGTCAAAAAGAATTTTATAAGTCACAGTTAACACAGTGACTATTTAGTTTGTAATACTTTGTAAACAGCTTACAGTAATCTCAGAAACCAGTCAACCTACCCAAATAATCTATCAGCATTTTGTTCACCCAGCTTAATGCTTTCATCTTCAGTGAAGCAGTTCTGTCTATGCTACTTGGTTGTTAGTACATTTAGAAAAACATGAAATGTAAGACAGTATAAATAAATAATATATATACAAACATTAATATCTCTTTACCTGCACTAGATAGAGGTCAAATATCAATACCCTTGTGTTTGCCAGTTTGTAAACTTTAAGATGAAATCATTTAATACTTTGTATAAAACACGGTTTTGGAATTATTAATACAAATATGAACAAGCAATATTTGACACCTAGAGGTGTCAGTAAGATGTAACTGCACAAGCACCTGGAGGTGTCACTCGGCTGTAATGAGTTAAGAAAGATATTGCTAGCAAAAGGAAAATAATTACAGTAATGTTTCCAATTTACGTCTAGACAGTACACTGCTCCTGTACAAGCTTAGTGACTGTCTGTGTACCTTTCTGAAGTTTCTGAGGAATTTTAAAGAAATAATGACCACACGGCTTAATCTATGGACACAAAGTTATTTGATATTGCCTTTCCAGATCTTTCACCATGGCATTCAGTCTTCTGGATGCACCATCCATTGTCCTCAAATCCCATATAACCTGCCTCGAGACTATGTAGCCAGTATCCCTAAATGATGCCAGAAGTGTGGGGGACGTACGCACCATCTCCTGGGATGTCAGAAATGAAGATGATGGGAATTACTTAACATAATGCCTCAGCAACAGTGACAGTGACATAATACTCTACATAAGCTGCAGTATATGCCAACACCATGTACCCTATGACATGAATGCCATGCCACTCTGTCACATTCTGCCAACATTTCACCCCACCTATGTACTACTTTCCTAGGTTTTGCCTAACTATATTACTTTAAATACTGGGCACCTAACTATATTACTTTAAATACTGGGCAATGAATTTAAGCTGTCATATTAAAGATTATTCTCCAGTCTTACCAAAATCATTTTTTCATCCCTTCTATACCTTTTTTGAGAACATAGCAGTTAGTCAAACACTGTTGAATCTCTGTTAATATTTTTGTTTTTTAAAGCATGTTTTTGTTTATTTAAACTGCTGCACCCTAGAACACTGCATAAAGTAAGTAAGTACATGAATTAAAATAAGCTGTATCTGACATTAAAAAAGATCATTTCAGGTGTTTAAGGTAAGCTCATCTAACAAAAAAAAAAAAAAAAAAAGAGAGAGTCTTAAGAGTCCCCTAAAATGAGCTGCAGGGCAATTCTACAGTCAGTGAGACAATGAATTACACATTATGGGACACAGTAGGTAAATTATCTCTTACCAGACGATCCTAAATGCATCTTCATAACAACTACCAGTCCCCCTGTCCAAATTTAACTGCAAACATCAAGTGAAATGGCAAGACACTAAAAGATCTTTAAGATGGCCAGGTCAAGAATCACATAGTGTTTAGCAGGTTAATTCTAGTATAAACTCTGCAGCGCATATGAGTCATGTTTATACGGAATACTGTAGCTAACAGTCTGGCCACAGAGTTGTGAACCTACTACAGGTGCTGTGGGTTGTTGCCAAAAAGCCTGAACTAAATAGCACTGCAGTAATCTACATGACATGAAAGCAGTGCCTGGATGACCACAAACAGATTGTATTGTGGTATTCAAGTGTCTAAAAGTGGAGGCGCATGTGAATGACAGCAAGAAGACTTTACCTAGTGGTCACTTGTTCCCGAGATGACAGGACATTGTCCAGTATGACTCTAGGATTTAGCACCATATCACAATCTCCTATTTCTTTCCTAAAAATATTGGGGAATGCCAAGGAGCTACAGACAGCCCTAAGACTGGACACATTAGCCTCAGTCTTAGTCAGTCTATGTCACATATGATCACTCTTACTCAAGCCAAGGATGTATCCCAGTCCTTAATGGTAGAAAGGGTAGACATTTGATCCTGAGAAAAGAAAGTTACAATAGAGTATCACTGATATAAAGACAACTCATGCACAAAGTCGTAACATAAAACATATCATAGGTATCATAAACACCTGCTCAAGGGATCTCAAACTCTTTTGTAAAATAAACAACATGGTGGAAGGATAGGTTTGCATCTCAGAGAATAATTTATGTGGAGTGGAAGACTGTTCCACAGAAACTGTAAAGTAAAGTACTTCTCTTGCTCTATTTAAATGTAATTTGGATGAATGGATGGGTAACCACAAATTCACCCCCCGTTTAAACATGTAAATGTCCCAATACACATTTATTCAGCCCGTCTCTGCATTATTCGTATGCAAAATATAAAGAGCTGACAATCCTTACTTCAGTTAGTGTGTGTGCTTGACTGGATGTGTACGTGTATACATGTCTGCGAATGTTTATGTATGCGCGACTGCATATGTGTGTGTATGTGCACATGCGTGTGCACACTTGAGATTTATTCCCTGCGTAACTCAGCAGTTATACAGAAACTGGAGAAGAATACCTCTAAACTATACCTGTTTTTTCATCATGTCTCAGACTTCTCTGATTTTCTGGTAAATCGATGAGGATTACAAGCAAGTCAGTAATGCTAGACATTATAGTTTCGTATCTCTTATTGCTTAAAAAATGCATGTGGCTGCAGAACCTTTCTTCTGTTAACTTTTTATATGAATTAGAGTAATAATAAAAATTGTCCTACATTTTGTTCCCCGTTACTTTTGGCTATGATTCATGAGCTCGGAAGCTGAAAGATGTAACGGGAACCGTGCTTCTCTGCTGTCCCCTGACTTTATAGAACATCTCTGATATTGCCCCATATTATTTTGCACTGTTCCTTATTTTCCCGTAAATCACTGAGGATTACTACATGCCAATAATGCTAAACATTAGAGTTCTGTACTTTGTTCAGAAAATGCATTACAGTGCAAAACATATTGTTCTATTAACCTTTTTAACTGAATGAGACTAATATTTAAAAATTGGCCCTAACTGTCTACCTCGTTATTTTGGGCTATGTGCATGTGTATAATTATTTTTATGTAACATATTCCAAATCTGAGTAATACATTTGTCTCTCCAGCATGTCTTATCTATTTGTTGATGGAGATTTGTGAGTGTTTGTGGAACCAGATGTTTTGTGGAGGTGCAGGGGATCAAGGAGGGTTGAGTCATTAGTAACGCAGAATGATAGACATACGTCACTGCACAGAAGTCTGTACAAGACACAGTAAGGGACAAAGTTTCAAGGCTGTCCTTGTAAAGAAGGATCTTTAGAATGGCAATCATTTTAGTAGGGAAACCCTGGGTCTTTGTAGCTATGTGATATATTTAGACAGATGCAAGGATATTGAGAAGTCTGATGAACATATCATTCTGGAGATGGCTGCACTCTAAGCAGTTGCCATGTTTCGTCTACCTACAATTTTGTGCATTTAGTCTAAGCCCATTTCCTAATACACCACTGATTTGTACTGCTCACCCTTTTGCTGGTATCAGCCGCTGAGTGAATGACAATACCCAACTTGATGTCATTTGGCAGATTTAGTCAGTCATAGGTCTAGGTTATTGGTTTGTAGATCCAACAAGCAGATGCAGAACAGATGGGATCCCAGCACTGAGTCCCAAGGAATGCCTCTAACCACATTTTTGCCTAAAGAGGTGGCATCTGCTACATTATCTATGTCTGTTCTATCAGCCAGTTTACTGTCTTTCAACATAAAGTTCTACTTTTAGGCACTTAAACTTATCTGGAATATCAGCACGGGGAATACTGTCAAAGGTTCAGGTACACTACATGACCTGCATGGCTGCTATCTACCACTTCACTGACTTTCTTGAAGAAATTTACTATATTAAACAGACTATCTCTTTTGGCAAAACTACATTGCTGTGGGTCTAGAGTATTAACACTGTTATATTACAGCTTATGAAATCGGATGTAGTTTAAATACTTTGCATATCTTTGCAAGCTGAGCTTATTAGGCTCACGGGTTTGGCTCCCTTTATGGAGGGCCATTTTTTATTTTATAATTTATAAACATACCCTGTCTATATAGGAAGGATTCAGAGAGGACATGTCTGGTGCTGCTGTTTAAGCTACCAGATATATTATTCAGGTCCACAGAGATGGTATTTTAAGCACTGGGGAGAGTAGTTGAGAAACGTTCATTAATGATCTTTGGAGAGGATGGGGCTCAGGAATTGGTGGAACTTCAATAACTGTTTCTGGCAGAGCAGTAGCTAGGTCAACTGGTGCCCGGGGAAATCCCCCCGACTTGATATCTCTGCAACTCTGATGCAGGGTAAGAGCCACAAAACTCCTCTTAGCATAGAGCTATTGTGATTCTACATACTTCTGTTCTGTACACTGAATGCAATAATAGCATTAAATACCACCTTGACAACTGGACTATACATTAAAAGTATAGTACTTCTGTGGGTTGTGTGTGGAAATCCTATGACAAAATTACTAATTATACAGTCCTTAACCTATTTTGACAAAAGGTCAAAGTCCACAGCTGATCATCAATGGTTTACTATTAAAATGCTGAAAGTGAAAACAGTTTCTTACTAACTTACTGAATTGTTTATCCAACTTTGGCAATACCGAATTACCAAAATGTCACAAATGGTAACCACGGGAAGCAACATTTGAGCATTGGAAGCACTAATGTCGAAAGTCAGTGTTACCATTAATGATTTTGCAGGAGGGCAAGACCCCCTGCACCCCCCACATCCCCTGCATATTATATATAACAATTCCAAGATCGCACTACAGTGAGGAAAAGGGAAAACTTCCCAATAAACACCATACCACGATCTCAATTTAAAACATTGACTTCATATTACTGAATGTGTCCTTACTTTCGCTAATATGAATTCAAATATTTCAGTTCAACATTATGGACGTTGGTAGAACACACATTCAACCAACTCATATTTGTTGAACTGACATTCCACATTTTGATGTTACACCTTATCAACAGCTACTGAGCAACAAAGAAAGAGAGAAAGTTGTCACCAAAATGGTGTTATTCCTGCTAACAAACATTAACCCCAAATCCTAGGCATCTTGTCATATTTGCAGAATTAGCCACTATCTGGTATAACTGGCTACTCCAAAGCATGGATCAAGCAAGGTAGGGGTTCCCCCATGATGGCAACTACAGCAGGTGCTACAGGGATCACCCAAACCAAAATTTTGCAAGGTGCAATACTAGTCACTTATCTTTGGTCAAACAGATACTAACAATTCCATGACAAAGACAAACATGCTTAGGACTCTAGAAGAGGTTTCCTTGTGTTGAGCAGCAGAAAAAAAACACTCTTCTAAGCAGAACACACATACAGAATGTTTACTTTGGGGTACAATTTTGTGTCCACATTTATAATTTTAAATGCTTTACTTTATCAACAAACTAACCAAAATTATAAAGATGCAAAGAAAAGTATTATCAATGGCGAAAAACCAAAACCAGACAACAGCAATTCCAAAGAACTACAAGATATGTAAAACTGTAATGGTGCAGTGAGAAAAAAAAAAAAAAAACAAACGCCAAGGCCTAAGGAAGTGTGCTTCAGAATTGTAAAATCCTTTATAAAAAACAATAAACTTGGAATAATCAGATCTGAGCAGCTGACTGCAATGACTGGAAGACGCACGTGAGTCAGGATAATCAAAATACAGAAGCAAACTATAAACTTTTTCTCACAAATATAACACATTTTTAAACAGCCTACGCAACTGTTATAGTGTGATGCATAGCAAAATTATATGGAAAGGAAGCTATTTTGCCCAGCATTATGTGTAAAAGGGTAGACTAGAAGCCTGGGAAAATCTGCAATCCCAAGCTGCCTACCTCCTGCAGCCCTTGGTCCTACTTTTACAAAGACAGACCTCATACTAGATCCTGAGTAGTATTGTATCTGAATTTAACAAAGGTATCTACACTCCTCCTCCTGTGCACTATGTCAGAAACTTGTGTAATGGATAGTGTGAGGTGTGAAGCATAACAGAAGCTTGAGTCATCCAACAACCTAACAATAACACAATAGCATAACAAGTAGCAGTCAGAGACAATACAAAGCATCTAGAGAGCATGAAGCCCATCAACATTATTCCTCCATCTTTTTTTTACAACCTTGTACCTGATCTGTATGACTCTTCCTAGTCTGATGGTGTTGAAGGTAATAGATCAGGTTTTCTTCATTCTCCACTGCCTACTGGCCTCAAGCAAAACAACTCTGACCATGTATGCTCTACAAATCTATTCATTCTCTCTTACATAGGCAAGGGCTGCCTTTCAGACTTGCTTATCACCACATTATAACAATGCTGCTTTTCTGCCCTAAATGCATCCATTCCACACACATGCACGCACACACAGAGAAAGGATGGACATGCTTATTCAGGGGGGACAGAACATACAGTTGCACAAACCTTGCATTAAATCCCTGTTAGAGTGGGAATGCGTAAAGGTGTGTGTCCTGATATGGGAAAAGAGAGGACACTCGCATTGCCACACAGTCAGGATAAGCCACACATTCCCATAGCATGTCCACTCACACGCTCTACAAGCGTATAGAGGGGAATGGCGAAACCTAGGGCATAAAGAAGAAAACTGCCCTTGCAGTAATGTGATGCTGCACCGGGACACCTTGATCTCCTCACCACTCCCAAGTATGAGTTGGACTAAGTCCTGGGAAATACACAAGTGCCTAGTAGACCTGGTGGATGAGGAGAGGGACTGATGGCCTCTGATTGTTAGCTACAGGGATAAAAATGCCTTTAAACATGTCTGGAAAAATTGCAGAACAAGTGGCAAACTGGAGGTCTTACAACATATGAAAATAAACCAAAAGATGTGCAAAATGATGAATGATTTTAGGTAATGAGAATGTCAGACTAAAGTATTCAGTTATTTACTTACTGACTGAATATTGAAAGTTACTGCCCATTATTATTAAACAATGTAACTGAGGAATAATTTGCATTAGGTACCCTAAAAATGGCAGGATACTGGCTATATTATGACTTCACAAGACTACAATGCCTCAAAACACGACTGCATGGCAAAAACTGCTAAAAGCTCAAAAACACAGCCACATGGCAAAAACTGTTAAAAACTCAAAACACAACTAACTGCAGGGCAAAAACTGCTAAAATAAAAAAAATATATATATATTTATTTATGTATTTATTGCAAGGAGGAATACCCCTTATTTATTACTCTCACCCCAACTCAGTGCATCTCATAGGAATAACAATTGCTAAAAACAAACAAAAATCTTTCCAAGATGCTGCAAGCTTGTAGAACTAGGAAACCAATGATCTTGGAGCAACAGCAAATCGCTCATGTAGAGTTAGAACAGCAAGTGACCAATCACAGCCACAAGCAATTGTGCCTGAACAACTGTCACATGAACAGTACTTTATCATGCAATTGACTGCAATCCTAGGATGGTAAATGAAGGTATCCAGAAGGGACAGAAGAACGTTTAAGCATAGCACAGGCATCATGCAAAAAGAAAATGGTAAAACCACCATGCAGGTCATTAGTAAAATCGGGCCTTGATTAATAAGTCCTGGTTTGAGGGCCATATTTCAGGAAGGGGAGAGGAGGGCTGACCACATTCCAAAAAAACAAATTGTTCTGCACATCAAATCACACAAGAGAAGGTTAAAAACTTCAGTACTTACATATTATCGCAACCAGATTTCTGAAGTGTCCAAAGTGCCATAATTCGTTAGGTTTATGCGGAAATAGGTATCTTAACCTAAAAAGGGGTCTGCAAACAAGTACATAGTAGTCTGTCACAATGGGTATAAGGCAGGAAGAGGAATATCGGATGACATTTTGTATTCCTGGGTGGCGCCCTTAATTTGTTCTGTGACCTGCACAGTGGCATACTGCAAATCCCGCATTCCTGATTACACTGTTAGCAAAGGGAAACGTACTCAGGGGTATATACACTAACTTATCATGGCCAGTAATCATCAAAAGCAAACGTGCCTGACAAGCACTGCATGTAAGGAATAGTAAGTGAATGGGCACTGATCCCTCAGGGAGTGCTGCCTTTCTCCCCAGCGGGACTCATGCGCGAAGGGTGTTAAACCTTATCCCACTTCACACAGAGATAGCTGTGTACATCTGAAGTTGCTGACTAACAACAGGCAGTTACAGTACTAAAAAGAAGTCCTGTAAATGCTGACTGATTCAGTGAAATACATATGAAATATAACAATACAGATTACTGTGTGGCCATGGAAAGGGCTTTGAAAATGGCCACTTGTCTTGTTGGGAACGTTCTGACTTTCATGACTTGTAACATTAAGGATGACTGAGAAGCAGCAGTCATGTGTATACACTGGGAAAGGACGCTACCAGGGAAGAAGAATTTTACCAATCTTCTTCTTCGTTATGTGGAAAACAATTTGACACACAAGTACTTAATAGTTGGCACACCCCTTCTTAGCTTAACAGACATCATTTGGCGAAAAATCTACAAATTATCGCACTTCGGAAATCTGGTTGCGATAATATGCAAGTAGCAAAACTTCTATGCTGTAGTAATGCAAGGACAACTATAAAAGGTACAAAAGTGGCATGTTGGATACTTAAAAAATATAGAGGCAAACATGGTATTGGAAAAGAAAGCAGCACCTTTTAAAGCAAAATGTAAATATGATGAAAATAAGCGGGCTTTTTTTTTTTTTTTTATACAACTAGCAGATAGTAGATGCTTTGAACCATCCACTGTCAAAAATGCAAAAGCAAAAATCATGAAACAATAAAATAAAATGCAAAAGACAAAAAAGCCTTAATATAAAGGGACATGTTAAAAACTATAAACAGCTATGGTACACAGCATATGTTAAATATGGGAAACAAGAAGGTTAAATGTACTAGATAGTGGTTATAACAAAGCACATCCGAAGACACAAACGCACATAAAAACATAATTAACAAAATGTTTTCTAGTCAAAGCAAAGACATGTTGTAACTGGTTCACTGATGGGAAAACTGTATAAGTTCTGAATCAACTCCACTTTTACAAGTTACTGACCCAATTTTCTAAGATTTTACAGAAATTCTAGTACTGGTACAGTGGTAAATATGCTCCAGGGAAAGTTTGATGAGTTACCACCCTCTCGTGCATAACAAGATAAGCAACAGACTATAAAAATAGAATGTTTTCTTCATTATTGCTTTAAAGCAGCAGGGTATTAATCAGAAGTTAATTGAAGAATTCAAGGGACAATGTTAGTCTCCTTCTGTGTCGGTACTCATCTGTTTACTTTCTGGAAATGATGCCATTGAAATGGCTCTTGTTGCCATGGCAGCAGAGAACTGAACTGTGCAGAAACTCCTTGGTTTCAGAGGAAGGTCTGAAGAATCTAATGTTCTTGGCATGTGGCCCTCACTTGGTTTCAGAGGAAGGTCTGAAGTCTAATGTTCTTGGCACGTGGAACTCAGTTGTGCTGCTCTCCTCTGGCCTTAACATTCAGTGTACTAATGACACTCGAGACATAGATTTGTTACTGATTAAAACTTCATCAAATACAACATGCTGGGGACGTACTTCATTCTAATATCTCTTAACTTCTTAACATTTATTTCAGTTTGACCTGAAGTGCTACTTATCCTTGGGAAAGAGAAAATTAAAGCTTTGAAAATGAAGTGAACTATTCTAAAATAAATATTGCATGTCAGAGTCAAAATGGGATTTGTTAAAGCACACCGGAGTTTTCGTCATCTAGTGTCACAGGCTCATAGGTAGTTATTAGGCATAAGGTCCAGGAGACCACTGTGGAGCCTAACTCAGCTTCTCAAATGCCCCAGGAGCACTGCTTGTTGAGTGACTTGCTCAGAGTCATGCACTGGGCAAATGGAAGGTAGGAAAATCAAACCCTGGATTACAGGAAGTAGCTCACGAACAACCCGTACTGTTAATCCTCTCTGCTAACTGAAGTTAGCATAATAATGACAGCAGATACACAAGTGTAGTTTGTCTCCAGCTGTAAAAACGTATAGTGGATATTTCTATAGGTTCACTGTTGCAGCAGTACTGACTATTGTGACTTCTGCCACAGAAAGCTTTATGTCTAGCATGATATACACAGCTTAACAATTCCCCACATCTCTAATTTTGATGAACACACACCCCACATGCACACTGACATGCTCCCTGGATAAAGACAGCATGTGCACTTCAATCTGTGATGCTTTCTCACCTAGAAAATCAGCAGAAAAGTTATTCTACCCTCTCCTATACATGATATGAGGTGAAAAAGGCTAGGGTCCTAACATACATAAGATCACTAAAGAAGGCCTATGGGCCAGGGAAATGAAAAATCTCAGTTCAAGTCTATCCAGGCCTGAGCAGGCCTGACATGCTCTGAGGGGAAGAGTGAGACTGGGTAAATGGATTAGAAAAGGGTACAACACCCCAGACCAAGGATGCTCAAAGAAAGAAGATGAGATGCTGGGGTGAAAGCATGTACTGCAACAGTGAGCTACTTGAATATCTACTATTATTGTATGTTCTTACACAACTGTAATGTGTTCTGCTTACAGATCACTATTGCTGCAATAGTCACTATTGAAACACTACCCATAGCTCACAGGGTTAGAGAGGAGGCAAGACTGGATGATGTGGATTATAACAAACCCTGTAGAATGGCAGCAAGAAACCCACTTTCTTCTAGAAGCAATGTCCAGAAAAGGTACCTACAGACCACCACATGGCAGACAGCAAACTAGATTATGTACATGCAGAAACTGTCTTTTGGCTATTCCCGGTTAGGGGTCGCAACAGCGGAACTCCGGTCCGCTAATGATTGGCAGTAGATTTTTACGTACTGGCTTGCCAGGCCTAACGCACAACCTTCAACGAAGGAACGCCCATTCACCATGTCACTACACAGAAGACGGTCTAACTGAGAATCGAACAGGCAACGTCTAACTGTGAGGCGACAACGCTACCGCAGTAGTTGCTTTTCCTCTGATGCTGTGGGACACAGTGTGTACTTGCATTTTTTTTCAACATGATGGGAGCAGCAAAAACCTATACAGTGGGATATCCAATTATATACTGTTTGTTTAGACATAGACTTACCCTAGTTTTGGCAACAAAGGACATAAAAAGATGAAATGTAGTTCTGATGTTTGGGCTCCTGTCTAAATATCTCAGTAAAATGTGGACATCCAAAGACAGCAAAATTTGATTTTCTCTTTTTTTCTGGGAATTAGGAAAGAAAAGCAGCAGCTGTATGTATAAACTCACTTAATAATGTTGGAATAAATGAAGGGTTGGCTCTAAGGTCAACCCTGTGTACGTGGAATACTAAAAAGGGGTTCTTTGCATAAGTGAGCTTATAATTGTGAAACCCTTTTAGCTAAGGCGATAAGCAAGCAAAAGAGCAGTTTACCGAGTCAGAAATTTTAGTACTGAAGAAGCAGGTTTGAAGGGGGAATCTTTTCCAAAACAAAATTCAGATCCCACAGAGGAGCACTTACTTTCCTATGTGATCTCAGATGTAGGACAACTCTGGAAATATTTAACAGGCTAAATGGAAGTAAGGGAAGATCTGTATACCTGCAAGCTGAGAGGGTTAAAAGGTATACATTCAATAATGCATATGCCAAGTCTGAAATGAACAGCTCTGGTAAGTACTGCAGGACAATGAACACAGAGGCTGACAGGAGTCTTGAATATTTCTCTGGCATCAGATCAAATATCTTTTCCATCTGGCAAAGTAAGATTTCCTGGTAGCAGACTTCCTAGTCTCCTTAGTGACAGTCAGCATATCCCCAGTAAACTGTTGCCTAAAAGACAACATAATCAAATCATCCAAGTTGCTAGCTGTACAGTCTTCAGGATAGGGTATAAAATGCCTGCGTTTTTATGAATGATGAGGTCCAGCTGCATAGCAGATGCGAGAGGTTTCGCCCTAGCTATGTGAATAAAGAGACAGATCAAAGCTATACAGGCCAAAAGGCTGCAATTAAATGTACCTTTGGCCCTCCCCCAGCCTTCTGCATCACCCTGGGAATAAATAATCAAAGGGCTTGCATACAGAAGAAAGACTAGCCATTTGAAGGAGAAGGCATCTACTGCCCAGGCTTCTTTATGTGGTGCAGGCATGTGTTTGTGTACATCTACAGCAGGGATTTCTGAACTGCTTGTTGCTCAAAGGTATAAACAAGTGTATCTTACTGACACCACACATTTGACTTATCTGCAGAGAATCATGTCTGGGTAATCTCCACTAGCGGGGCTCTGTAGGTCATCTGCTCAGTTGGTCCACCACTGAGTTCACTGAAATGGGACATAGTCTGCCTTTAGGGTCACTGGGATTGAACAGCTGTCTCCCAAGAAGTCATCTTAACAAGCCTGCACAAGGGATATGACCAAGCCCCTCCCCTCCTTGCTTATTTATGTCCAACAGCACAGATGTGCTCATTGTAGTCATTTGCAAGACCCTTTTTCCAAATGAGCCTGAAACGCCTAGTACTTGGATGAGGGCCATCTTTTTCTTTAGACTGAAGTGCTTTTTCCTTTGGTCATGGTCCCACACTTGTGGATCTTGAGACACTTTGAGTGGGCTTATCAAACCAGGTCTGAGGCATCTATGATTAGGGATTAGTTGGGGGATTAAACTCCTTGATTCCATCTGACCTTGTTGGACCACAACTCCCATGGCAGGCAGGGTAACATAAGAATCAGTTCCTTCAGGGACTGAATGTTGATCTAGGCATTGCTGTCATGCCACTGAAGCATTTTCCTATGCACCCTGCAAGGGATACCACTAAGACAGCAGAACCCACGAACCTCAGTGCCCTTTGAAATTCCCTGGCCATAAGTACTGAGCTAGCAATATTGCATCATGCTGAAGGAGACAAGTCTACTGTCTACTGGAGTCCAAAGGAAAATCACTGTTGGGGGGGAATGAGATTTGACTTTTGGGATATCTTTTTTGAGATTTGATATTTTGAGATATCTGAATAAGAATCTGATTTATCTCAACTCTTCCTGAGACTTTGCTTGAGTCAGGCAGTCATCAAGACGCAGCATCCAGAAAAGGATAAATGTGCATGCCCTTAGTTCTGCATTAAACAAAAACTGGTGCTACACACTGTGTAACTACCCTGAGTGCAACAACTATTCTGAAGGATAAGGAAGTAAACTGATACGAGAAAGCATCCACAGTCCTTGTGTACTGGACTATAAAAGCAGCCAACCTTGAGACTCGCAATAACTAGCACAGGTTGCAGAAAGAGGAGAGGAAAGATAGCATTTGAAATACTGGGACCTTTCGATATGTATTCAGCAATGATGGTCCAACATGGACCTTCAAGAACTTTTTTTTTTGTAACAGTCAAACTTTATGCACAAAACATATTTCTATAGTATATCTTTAGCGTAAATCTCACGCATGGTGCACTTTATCCCGACCAGCAGCTAGTTTACTTTCATTTTCATTTATATCCTTAACTAAAGTCAATTTTAACTCTTCCATCAGATGCAGCCAAAAGCTGGTGTTTACATTTGACAATTTATGTTAACTCCATACAGTACATTACATTCATGAGTAATCCTCAAGCATGGTGTGCCATGTCATCAGCAGTTAGCTACATCATTTCCTACTCTACCACTATCATTCCCCCCTCACCAACAAGCTTCTCTTTGGGTTTGTTTCCTTCTTGTTCCTGGTACGATTTTCACTCTTGTAGGATTCTAAAAATGCTTTCCATTCATTGCCTTTTCATTTTCCCTCCTCTACTCTCCCCATTCTAGTCAGTTTCTGCCATCATCTCCTCATATCCAGGAACCTCTTATGCAATTCCTGCTCCTGTGCTGTTTGGAGTGATGATTATTTTAATTTCAGTACTCTGCCGTCTGATAATGATCATGTTTCTTTCCAGATGCTGTCCTCTTCCTTTCTGTCCCACTTAAATAATTCAAAACCCCCATAGTACACATGTACGGCAATAGTGCAAGGCCAAAAAACCAAAGCAAAAAAAACGGCCAGCACAACCAATGGTGAATATAATTAACTATTTAATCCAATAATAAACACTAGTACAGGAGAACCTGCATATCGGTTTCAGCAAAAGCCTTCTTCGGTGCAAAATACAAAAATGTAAAAAGTGCAAAACACCCCACACAAACACAAAATATATCAGAAAAAATCTGACACACACCCTTCCCCCACTGCCAATAAAATTACATCATTTAAACCAGGGGAAAATAATGCTTCAAATTCAACAGTCCAAAAACATTCCTTTTGATTTAAAATATCATGCCAACCCAACTTATTATATCCCTTAATAGAAATACTGTCAATAGCAGTAAACCTAAATATAGCTATGGGATGCTGCAAAACATGTTTATATAAAACATTGGACATTGTTTTATTGCGAATATCACTTAAATGTTCAGAAATGCGTAACTTGAACTGTCTAGATGTTTGACCTACATAAAAAGCAGAACTATGACATTCAACTAAATAAATAACCCATTCAGAAACACAATTAACAAAACATCAAATATCATATACAACAGATGTTAGCAAATGAAAATGGTTTTATTTTCACAATGTTTGCAAGCTGTACAAAGTCCACAAGGAAAACAACGTAACAAAGGTACACCTTCTATAGATCTGTTGTCTGTTGTCATCAAAATGAACAGTTTTTTTTTTAAATGATTTAAAAAATTCCAATAGTTTTCCCCTCCTATAGGTAAACAAACAACGTACAGACAACAATTTTGCCAGCTTATTATCAGTCAAAAGTATTCCCCTGTGTTTATTAATGAAGTCACAAAACCATCTAGTATTACTACCAAAACTGGTAACAAAACGGATTTTGTTATAATGTTTTCTTCGAATCTTATACCCCAGTAAGGTGGCTCTATCAGCAGATTGAACAAAACAACAAGCTTGATGTACAACAGACATATTATATAACCCCTGACCTGAAACCTGACTGCAGGTTCATCACTATGTTTTTGTAACTCTTCCTCAGAAAAGCAAATTCTCTTAACCCTAAGAAACTAGGATTTGGGAATGTTGTTCACAAAATAAGGTGGATGACAGCTATTAGCTTCTAATAAAGAATTACAATGAAATTATTTCCGAAATAAAGAAGTATTAAGCATACCATCAGCCATTTTAACAACTTTAACATTCGAAAAAGAAATTTCTTTAATATCATAAGAAACAGTAAATTGTAAACCCCATTTGTTACTTGGTGTTTACTACTGGATTAAACAGTTAATTATATTCACTGTTGGTTGTGCTGGCCGTTAATGTTTTTTTTTCCCCACTTATAGACTTCCCAATCATGATTTACCTCCTTTTGACACAAAACTCAAATGAAACAGCAGCCTATGGTTAAGCCAAAACTATAACCAGTAACCTTTATTTATTTTATTTTACATTTGTTGGCCGGGCTAGTCTAACTGGATATATGTCAATTTTCAGTAGAGACCCGGGGAGAAAAGCTCCAAGCATTAGTAGTGACAAAGATTACGATATACAGTAATAGTCAAAATAAATTACAGAACTTTGTTACATTGAGGTTGAGATAATTTATAGAGTCCTTAGTAGGTTAAAACTAAGATCAAATACAGAGAGCAATCATTTGAGAGAGAGCAATCAAAAAAGAAAAAAAATATTGAATTGTAAAGATTTCTTATTATTTTTTGTATTTTTTTATAGGTATGTGACATAGAACAATGGAGTGGAAGTGTAAGGAGAGCAAAAATGGGAAAAAGATATCAGTCAGAGTATATCAGTCAGGGTTAGAGCAGGGACACAGCTTTTTAAAAAGATGAGTGGAAGCGAGAGATGAAAGTTCACTAGGAAGCTGGTTCCAGCTTTTTCCTACTGTGTTGGCGAAAAGTGAGTCCCAGTTTTGTTTTAATAGCGGAGACTAGAATCTTGTTAGCTGAGCATAGAGTTGCAAGATTTTTGTAGGGGATAATCAGATTAGTAAAGATTGGGGTATTATTAGGGTGATAAAGGATCTTTTGGGTGATAAGTTGATGGCAAAGTAGTAGGTTCTGCAGTTCTAACCATCCCAGTTGTTTGAGGTTGTGACAGTGGTGAGTTCTAAAAGGGGTGCCAGTGGCAAATCTGGCTGTGTTATTTATAACTGGTAGAAAGTTTGGTGAGGTTGTTTCTAGATAGATTGGTATATATCGCAGAAGCATAGAACAGGGTAGAGATCAGGTGAGTCTGGGCAACAGTGATTCTGGCTGAAGGGGTAAGGAAGGGTTTGATTCTGTAAAGGGTGCCTAGTTTTTTGTTGATAGACTTGATTGTAGAATTAATATGTTCATCATAGCTAAGGTAGTTATCAATTGTTACTCCCAGTAGAAGGGTTGTAGTGTCAGGGGATATGTTAGTTCCATTGTTAGAGGTTACTATGAAGTGTAGATGAGGTGACATGTGAGTAGGAGCAAGGAGCAATCATTTTGTTTTTTGGGGTTTAAAAGGAGACAGTGTTGCATAAACCAATTTTCAACATTGTTAAATAATGTTTGAATGAGGGACTGGAGAGTGGTTATGGACTTGGCTGAACAAATTAAAGCTGAGTCATCTGCATACTGTATGCAGGTGGGAATTTTGGTATGTGGATCATTAATAAACAATGAAAAGAGAAGAGGTCCTAATAAACAGCCTTGAGGTACTCCAATGTTTAAAGGGAGGGAAGTAGAAAGATTATTATCCCAAAGTACTGCTTGCTGTCTGTTTTCAAGATAGGATTTAAACCATTGTAGTGCTTGTGTGACAAGTGATCGGGCTTTTAGTATGTCAATAAGCATGTTATGGTTTATCATATCGAAGGCTTTCGAAAAGTCAATAAATAGTGCAGAGGATAAATTATTATTGTTACGATTTTTGTTTATGGAGTCAGAAAAGGATAGCAGGGCAGTTGTTGTGCTATGGAATGGCCTAAAACCATGCTGGCAGTCAGCAAGTAAATTGTTATGGAGAAGGTGGGCAGGTAGTTGCTTGTTTATACACTTTTCCATTATTTTAGCTATTGGAGAGAGTAAGGCGATAGGCCGAAAGTTGAAGAGCTCGGTAGATGATCCACCTTTGTGTAGAGGGATGATGTGAGATACTTTCCATATGGTAGGGATTTTGCTTTCTAAAATTGTTCTATTTATAAGGATGGAGATGGGATAGGCAATTTCTTTAGCTGCAATTTGCAGGAATTCTGCTGGAAGACAGTCAGCAGACGGGGTGCATGGTTTAAGTTTTTGAAGGAGGTTGCAAATGAGGGATGTGGGTACAGGTTGTATATGAAAGGTTGGAGTATTACTGGTATTTAATGGTGGAGTGGAGATGGGTGGTAAAGTATTAGCTAGGGTTAGAACAGCTTCTGTAAAATAGTTATTAAAGGCATCAGGTATCTGGTTAGAGTTATTATGGTTGAATCCTGAAGGGGCAGGAGTTTTAGAGTGGCCTAGTTTAAGAAGTTTGTTAATGCCTGACCAGAATTTTTGTGGTTTTTGTTGGTGGGTTTGTTGAAGGTGAAGGTAATAATCTTTTTTGTCTCTGAGAATGTCTTTCTTGGTGGCATTTCTTAACTGTTTAAAGTAAAGGTGATCTGATGGACTTTTGGAGGCTCTCCATTTGGCCCAAATTTTATTTCTGAGGAGGATCTTTTGCCTAGTATGTTTTGTAATCTAGGGGGCAATTTTGGTTCTTATTCGGGAAGAGCAAAAGGAGGCGTGGTAATCTAGGATTTGAAGGAATCTAGCATTAAAGTAGGTCACTGATTCATCAAGTTGAAGATGAGACATAGGTGACCAGTCACATGCTTTCAGTTCGTTTTGGAAGCTCTCTGGATAAAATAATGTTTTGGAGCGGGAGGATTTAAAATTATTAGTATTAGGGCTGTGAATTTTTTGTTTAATGATATAGGTTAGCATATGGTCACTTATATCATCGGGAAGGGTTCCTGGTTTATAAGTATCAAGATGGCTGTTGAGAAGGATCCAGTCTAGGGTGGTTTCCTTGTTGCTTGGCTTATGGAATCTAGTAGGGGTGGTTATTATCTGTGAAAAACTGTGAAGATTTATGTGATTGGTAGGATTAGGGGAACTACAGGTTGACCAGTCTATATTAAAGTCTCCTAATAGAATGGTTTCCTGAGGTAGGTGGGTAGATAGGTAACTAAGTATGTTTTCAAGTGTATTAATACTATTTCCAGGAGGGAGATATGTGCAAATTCGCTATACAGATTTGGAGTTATTGATTTGTAGCTTGGCAGTAAGGGTTTCTGCATTGGTATCTGAGGGCAGTGGCACATTGAAGGGTAACACTTGGAGTTCAGATTTATACAAAATGGCTACTCCTCCACCATTTTTAATTTTGCGGTCATATCTTAGGATATTATATCCAGGAGGGGTAATCCCCTGGTCCAAAGTAGAGGGTTTTTGCCATGTTTCTGTAATACAGAGAATGTCAAATGAGTGCACCTCTAATAGTGCATGTAGGTGGGTAATTTTATTGTTAATGCTGCGGATGTTAAGGTGAGCTATCAGGAGGGAGTTAGATGGTCTATTAGGGGTAGTAATAGTAAGAAATGTTAGATTGTGTGGGTTATTGGGAGTATTAGTATTGGGGTCAGGGTTTGGATGAATATCACCATCTAATAGGGGTGTTGTAGAGGATATTGTACAAACTTATGGATTTTGTAGTAATTGACTGGACTTTTTTTGACAACAAGGAAGTAACATGGTTAGAGCTATGGTACTTTGGAAGTATGTAGATAAAGGTGGCAGTTATGTTACTATGTTTAAGGGAGTTTATGTGAGAAAGAGGTAGAGTTTGTTGGTAGGGGTGGTGTTGCTCGGGAAGAGAAGAATGTTCAAAGAAGGTTATTGTGTAAGGAATTGTAAGAGAAGCAAGAGTTGTAGTTAAGAGTAGTAGGTTTGTGAATAAAGATTTGTATGTTGGGTCCATTAGGATGTGTAGAAGAGGAGTTAGAATATGTTGGGGGGAGGATAGAGGTGGGTAGGAATAAAGGTGGGAGAAGGAGAAATTGTTTTATGAGATGAGGTAGCTTGAGAGAAGAAGTGAACAATAAACTGAATAAAAGGTGGTTACAAGAGTGAAGCTGCAACCTATAGCAATACAGGGCAAGGTGTGGAAAGGTTAGGGAGTGGACCTAAAAGGTAAATTGGCTTAAGAATTTGTTGAGGTAGGAGGTGTGGTTGTTAAGTGGAAGTAGTATGTGATAGGATGATAATGGGAAGGGGTGTGGCAATGGAAGTATAAAGCTAGGACCACTGAAGGTGGGAGGGAATTGGGGGTAGGGTAGGGGAGCGGAGTGAGCCGGCAGCATGAACGGAGCGGGTTAGAGCAGCTATATGAAAGATCTTCCAAAGACAATCAGAGAGGAGGAGATTCCTGAGGCAGAGAAAGTGGTCACAGGTAAGTAGAATGTGGTGAAGCAGTGAAACGTTAAGATAGGATATTGGAATGGGAGCAATAAAAGAAATAGAAAAACAGCTAGGAGGAGGGAAAAGAGATGCTACGGGCAGTGAGATAACACAGGAAGGTTGGTAGCTAGTCAAGGGGTGAAAAACTGATATGGAAAGTAGAAAATGAGACTGATAAGGAAATCTAGAAAGTGAAACTAGGTAAAGTAGGGGAAAAGCTTTCGCACAAGGCTGGATTAGAGCGCCACCTAGTGGGCAGAGAGTAGAATACAGTGTCTGTAATAGAGATAGCAGTTAGAGGTGGCTCAGAAAGCAGAGTCAGGGAGGGGGAAAAGCAGACGGTGCTAGGACAGAGAGAAGTCTGGCTGCTGGCTTCCTGACTCAGTGGCTAAAATTCATACTAAGCTAGGTACATTGCACTTTGAAAAGAACAGCCTAAGTTTAATAACAGGTGCAGTAAGAATATAACAGATCAACTATATTGTTTAGGACCAGGGTGGAACATACTTTCTTGATCTGTTTAAAACAGGGAATTATACACCACAACAGCAGAAATTTGTTGGCCAGCCGTTGGGATGGTTGAAGGTTGAAATTAATGGGTCCTTAATGACCAGGCAGATCCTTTTGTGCAGGATAGGAGGAAAAGAACTTGGAGGAGTAGAAAGATAAGGTATACATTATACAACCTCCTTTTGAAATATATATCCCCAAACATTCTGACTATTCCAGACTTTTTGTGTCCACTCATAGTCCCAGAACATGTGCATCATTCCTGCCTCCAACTCTCTTTATTCTTTTTTCCAGGTATGTAAGAAGTAGTTCCATTGTTGGGGCTCTGATATTCTATATTTCAGCACTAACTCCACCATTGTTTTAAATCTTCATCCATCCTTTTCTCTGTACACCAAATCCATCCCTTGAGCTATTCCCTTCTCCTCCAGATTTCTTCACTTTCTTCCATATCTTTGCCCTACACCCAGTTCCCCAAGTTTTTTTTTGGCTTCCCCTCACACCACTTCGTGCATCCCCCAGTTTTTACTGCTGCTTCACTCATCCTTTACTAAGCCTCTCTAGGTCTCTCTCCCCATTACTCATTTGCAAAACTTCACTCTTTTCTGTTTCTATCCAGTGAATGATGTGATATGTGGGAGCTCCCAGCCCCCCACCCTTTTCTTATTCATTCTCATTTTTACCCTAGTTCTCTATGGCTTTTTCTGTTTGCTGTAGCCTTTTACCCCAGGGTCCATTTGTATGTTGCAGAGTAGGTGGGGGATTATTGGCAGTAACGTCATCCTTGCTGCATTAATTCTCTCAAGCAATGAAAAGTATCCTTTACCTTTTTTCCCCAAGCTTCCTCTAGGGTCTTCCCAACTGTCTCTGTCACTGTATCTCCAAAACAAAGCCTTAGGCACTTGGGAAACTCCACCTCTTTTTCTCTCCTCTTTTCCCTTTTTTAATCCAAATTCCTGATCTTACTACCACTTTATTTTTGTTGCTGCACCCGAGCCCAGCCATTTCCTCAAACTTCTCGAATGTCTCTCTTACAGCTCCCACTGCTGCAGCCATACCACCTCACATGACCATGCAGTTATCAAGATATAACACAAAGTGAAATTTTATCCCTTTCTTTACTTCAAGCAGTGCTAAGTTGTGTTCTACTGCCAGTTCCTCAATTGCAAACAGGAACAGACCTGGGGTTAACAGGACCCTCGGTCTGATACCCCTCCTCTACCCTTGTCTTGTCAGATAGTCCTAATTTTTGAGTATTTCAGTTTCAGAGTCTTTGTAATATGGCCTGTATCCAGCATATGAACTTCCACCTATGTGCCTTTGCTGCAGTGTCTACCACAGGAATTCATACCTCACCATATCAAAAGTGTTTCTGCAGATTAACAAGCATAATCACACCTTTTCCTTTCTGATTATTTTCCTCTGTGTGCATAAATTCCAGCAGGTTCCACCAGCTTTTTTTGTTTTCCTTCCCTTCACAAAGTCATTTTGCGATGTCTGTATTATTTTTGAAAATATTTTATACAGTCTTCCTACTAATACATTTGCTAAAGTCTTGATATCTACATTAATCAAAGATAGGCCTGTAGTTTCCCACACCGCCTCTTCCTCCATCTCTCTTTTCCCGTTAGGTATCATGGTTATACCAGCACTCCTCATACTTTTACATATTTTGCCCAAGTTCTGTATTCTCTTTTATTCCTCCTCTACGACCGTCCACATTTCCTCTCTTCCTTTATTTGTAAAACTCTAAGGGAAATCTAGCTGGCCATCCAGCTTTTCTCTTTCATCTTGCTATATATGGCTTTCCTTATCTCATCCCTTGTCACCTCTGCATTCAGCTTGTCTGTTTGTCCTCCAATATACATCTTCTAGAATCTTTACCCAGTTTCATTCTGAGATATTTTTTCCTTCTAGTTGTTTGCAAATCTCTGCAGTATTCCTTGAAAATTTCCCTGATTAGCTCATCCTCTTCTAAATATTCTCCATCTCCCCTTATCCTCTCTCTTATACACATAAGTGTGTGTGTGTGTGTGTGTGTGTCTCCTGCTTTTTGTATTTCTTGACTGTTTGTTTCCCTTGTACCTCCCCCCAATAACAGTCTCTCCAGTACCACTGTTGAATTTCTTGCTCCACACTAATTTTACTATTTAATTCCACTTTTATTGCTTTTTCTCTGATCTGTAGTGCCTCCCTTTGACTTTCAGTTACTGCAGCTTCCTTCTGTACATCTAGCTTGCTCTGTCTAGCTTCTTTCCTTCTGCTCTCGTCAGTTTTCCCCTGACCATGGCCTTGATCCCACACCACCAGTGTTCTTCCAGTTTGTCCATGAGTTTAATATTGTCCTGCACTGACTCCATTAGTCTTTACAGTGATTCCTTTTCCTCTGTCTCCTTCCACTTATACCTACCCTTCTCATTGTCTGTTCTTACACACTAAGTTTCATTGCTGTATGATCCGATATGTGGCTCTCCTCTCTCCTGTATTTACAGCTCTTCCATTATTTCCATTACATTTTCTTCCCCAAGAAGCTGTCTAATCAATGTGCCTGTACCAAAACATTTCTTGTGAAGGTGTATTCCCTCTCATTTGGATACCTTTCCCTCCCTTAAATCCAGCCATCTCCTCCTTTCATTCTTTGGGATATTTCTTGTCTCATCTTTTTGTTGCTTTCCCTCCTTCCGTCCACCCTGTCTTTTCTAGTTTTATAGTGACATTACAGCTCTCCTCCCAATAATCTCTATTCCATCTCTTCTTGTCTGTGCTCAGTTAGCAAAAAAGTTCTAATAGAATCCTTCTTCATCCTTGTTCAGTGCATGTTTCCTAATGCCCAGCATGCACCTTCTGCACTTCCCTGCCAGATGATGCATCTATCTAGCACACTTTTTATCACTCTCTCTGTGGGTGTCTGATGCCCTCTACAAAATACAATTGCTACTCCTCTCTTTCCACCGTGTGCCTTGCTATCCATTTCTCCATTTGGGTAGTCATAACACATCACTGATTTTCAGTTTTGCTTTTTTGTAATACAACAATACCACCCCAAATCCTTTAACTGTTCCTGTATTTGCCCACCCCTGCCTGCTTTTCCAGTTGAAGCCATCTGGCATAATTCTTTTTCTGGGCCTGCCCTCCAAGCTAAATATTGTGTGCTTTGGTAGCTCCCTATGCTCAAACTTCTCCTCCCCACACCCAGATCCCTGCCTTTTGGCTCTTGCATGTGCATGGGTATGCCCTACACATCAGCCTTTTAACACTTTCTTTTGTTCCCTTACACTGTCACATTAATGCACTGCATGCCAACCCAGTACTTATGTCAAAGTATTTTTATATTACAGCATTTCCATTCATTAGTCTCCCCTTTCCCATTGTTGCTCACCACTCTGGTGTCGCAACTTCATTTTTCTGATAGTCCAGCATTTTTTGTTGTTGTTGTATTAGCAGTTTTAGATGTGTTTATCATACTACAAACTGAAAACTATTAAGGTACAGCGAGGACAACAGGTATTCAGTGTAATAAACTTTTTTAATTGCCGCTTTCATAAAATAACTTCATCAGAAAATACAAAAGTGATTAAAATGTTCACAGTTTTATATTAGATTCCAACCAATGAAAAACTAAAAACAAATTACTTGAAGCAAGATGTTACACAATCAAAAATAAAACCATAAAAGACCTTAACACAATTAACCCTTAAAGTGTCCCCAGCTTACATTCCTTTAAAAAACACTAACATTAATAGTTTCATTCAAGCTAGGAGGAACATCAGCCCTTAGTTTCACTTGCCATTCTATCTCTCTCTTTTCTATGGAATTTTTAATATCCCCACCTCTTCTGTCTTCTGGTACTTGTTCTAAAATGGCAAAAGTAAACTTTTTGAAATTGTCACATAAAATAGAGCATCTATAAAGGCCATTACTATCATCATTAGTTTTAATTGCATAAAGGTGTTCTCTTATTCTCTGTCTAAAGCTCCTAGTTGTCATCCCTACGTAAAAACTTGTACAGCCTGAGCTTAAGGCAATGTACACAACTCCTGCTGTGCCACAATTGCATCTACCTGGTGTTTTCAAAGAATGTGAGATGTGACTCAAGGAAACAAAAGGCCCTTCATTAATAAACCTACAAACATTACATCCATGACATTTGTAGGTACCTGAAGGTTTACTAGTTGTAGGAAGTTCTTCTTTAGTTATATTATGCATTAACATATATTTGACACACTTGTCTTTCATACGCACAAACATAAGGGCATCACAAAATATTGTCCTAAAATCCTCATTTCCAGAGATAATTTTCCAATTATTTTGGATTATTTGTTTAATCCTGATAGTATCCACTGACATATCTGGACAATAACGTGGGAAAATACTGTGAGTACAAGAACCTTCACTGCATACGTTAAATGTACTTGCGTCCTCCCCTTCACCATATACTACACTACTATTCATACTGGAAACACTAGCGGCGTAGGTTGAATGTTTGTTGTAGGACATTTCTTTGTTGTTACTTTGATTATTTTTAAAAACTATGTGAAGAATGGGACAAAATTCTGTCTGCCTTTTAAGAATTAATTCCCTTGCAGCTTTTCCTATGCCTTCCATAGAGCACCCTTTATTATGAAAAAGGGAAGAAATATATTCTACCTCTTGCTGGAACACTTCATCATTACTTGTCATTTGAGAGGCTCTAATAAATTGGCCTCTAGGTATGTTTCTTTTCAGGAACATAGGGTGACTACTACTGAAAGGCAGATAGCCATCAGAGAAAGTATAATTTTTTAAAAATTTGACTCTGAAACATATTGTCTGTGTTCCATGTCAACTTGACATCTAGAAATGAGATAGTATGCCCCCTGTCTCCAACAGTAAACCTAAGAAATGAAGTCATGTGGTTAAGATTACTAAGGAACACTAAATACTTGATCTCTTTTTTTAACTATAAAAAACAGGTTGTCTACAAAACGCCGGTAAAAAAGTACATACTGATAATCGGGGATGTTCTTTAATAATGTCTCTCTCCCACCAACCAAGAAATACACTGGCGTATGCTGGGGCCACTGTTGCCCCCATAGCTACACCCTTGACTTTCTGGTAATAGTTTCCACTGAAAAGAAAAAAGGCTGTTATTCAATAAATCATCCAATACAGAATAATACAAAGTTGCACTATTTTTATCAATCAATGTGTGCTTGTTGATGTACATCCTAACAAATTCTATACCCTCATCATCTGGTATAGAAGTAAACAATGCCTCAACATCAATCATAAATATATTACAATCACTGGCTACTCTGTTTCTAGAAAGGCTAAAAATTCTAATGATGTTCAAGAAATACCACGAGTCCTGAATGTATTATGGTAACTGTTGCACGACTATACATAATCCAAAAACACAGATATTCTTTCTGTGGCACTACATGAAGCAAAGATGATAGGTCTAAAAAGGGGGAGCAATGGGGTTTTTGTGTATTTTTGGGATACTAAATAATATTCGAACTCTTGGATGTTCCTTAAACAAAAAATTATTAATGTTTGTTTAATGAACGGAGAAATAACACCAATCATATAAAAAGTACTGTATATACTTTAAACTTCTATGTATATCAACTAAAGATACTTCTCGATATTCATTATTGTTACTCAGCATTTTCTCAATAGAAGCATTATAACATTCAGTACCCATTACAACTACCCCACCCCCATTGTCGGCTTTCATAAATCTCAATGCCAACTAGTGTTGTAGCTCGTGTAGTGCCTTTCCATCTTCCACAGATGGATTAAAAAATGGAAAATCAGTTTTGTTAGTCAAAGACTTCCTAATCTCTCCTTCACATGCCTTGTCAAAAACTTTTAAAGTATAAAGTAATGGTGGATTAAAGGAAGATGGCTTACTTAAAGTCTTAACACTGACATATTTCAATAGATAATGCAAATTCATTTTTCTAGTATAAAATTTCAGTTCTAAAATACTGTTTGTTAAACTAGCTCTATAGCTAGAAATAACAGAAAAAACAAGTATTTAAATGATGCATATAAGCTGAAGTGAGACAGATTAAAAACCCAAACTGCATCAGAATTCACAGTTCTTTCTGTGTCCTTCAACGTTTTCTTCCTTTGCTTCATCCTCGGCATCGATTGAAATAATTCCAATGATTTTTGCTTTTCAAGTTTTTGTAGACCTTCTAATTGTTGGCCATTAGGAATGTGAAACACTGAGTTTGGAGAGAGCAATGGTATCTCTGGAAAGTCCATGTTATAAGAAGAATTAACTGGGATGTAATCATTCAAAGTTAAGATTTCCTCTATGCATGTTGCAGTTAACGTTCCTCTACTTTTTATAGGAGGTTCCACTGGAGTTAAAGGGCTAGTAGCAGCAGAATTCTCTACAGGATTACCTCGGGTGGTTGTGCAAACTTGATCAGTTTTACAGATTCTATTACAGTTTAAGTTTGCCTCGTATGCAGTTTGTGTTCTATAGACAGCCAAATCTCTTAAAACTTTCTTTTATTTGAGAGCCACTAGTATTTTTTCAAAACACTCTAGACTTAAAAATATTTGGGTATAGCTAGACCTAATATCCGGTTGAGAAATAAAATAGCTGGTCAACACTTCTTCCTTCTTTTTCAAGGAAGTCTTTAATTGTTCCATAATACTAGTGCTGTTTCTGATCAACATTAGTTCAAGACCAGCTTTGTTAAAAAATGTCACCAGTTCAAGAAAAAAATGGCTCACCTGGCTTGACAACATTAGGTAGCTTGAAAACGCACAAACCCTTGGGCTGATTTCCTGTTGAACACAATGTTCAAAGTATTCACCTTCGACTGCCAGTGTCTTATATTTCCTTTAGTCCTTTCTCTAATTCAGTTAACAATGTTGTGCTGCAGTGGTATGGCGGTAGCGTTGTTACCTCACAGCAAGAGGGCCTCCCGTTCGATTCTCGGCTGGGCTTGGGAGTGCCTTCTGTGTGGAGTCTGCATGTCCTCCCCATGGTTGGGTAGCGTTCGAAAGACATGCATGCGTAAATGGGCGTGCCTTCGTTGAAGGTTGGGCATTGAGCTGGCACCTCAGCGTTTCATAAAAAAATCTATTGCCAATCATTAGCGGACCGAAGTTCCGCTGTGGCAACCCCTTACCGGGAAAAGCTGAAAGACAAACAACAACAACAATGTTGTGGTGTTCTGCTAAACCACACAACTCTCAGTGTTTTCCTGAATAAGTATGACGAGATCAAAATTAAAACTTAGTCCCAAAGCCACATCACAAAACATAGGTGTGTTGGAAGAGAATGCCCTTACTGTATCACAACTTCCAAAGGAATTATCCGAGGAACCTGTAGAGCCATTTCTAGTATTCTCAGCTATATTCTACCCTGAGACAACACTGACAATTATTTTGCGTTTCAGTAAAACGGAATACCAGTTCTTCCAGTGCCTTGTTTTGGCTTTCTGGAAGTGGGTCAACAGACACACTCAATAGTGGTTACTCACCTGCCTCTGCCATTAGGAAACCAGATACCACAAACTATTCACACCAGTTTACTATACAACATACACACCACTGTACCTTTATTTCAGATAAGTCTCTAGGTTGTTGTTACCTTTTCCTGTGTCCCCACCCCTCCATACATTCCTTTTTAAATCCCAAACTCCAGTTTGTACATCAATGAATAGTTATGGAAAACATATTGCTTACCTTGGAGGCTTGCACCTTTCTTGCCCTTGAGTGCATTACCCATCATTGCACTGGGAAATGATTCAGTTCACGTGTAAACATAAGGATCCGTTTCATTTAATACATCTTTCCTGCACAGTACACAGTCACCTGCCTTTCAAATGTCCTTTCCTTCCACTTATTTATAGCCTGCTTATTTCTTTTTTGATCAATTTCAGTCCCTTCCGTAGTCCTTCCTGCACCTCTGCCATCCATCATAATTGCTCCTACCAACTTGTTTAATCCCTCATTTTGTCGAGCAGTTCACATGTGTGTTGTCTGAGACATATTACACATCATCCTCCCATCTCCTCAGAGCACTCCTTTTTCAGTCATGTTCCTTTGGGAAGACTGCCTGTTCTTCTGTTCCTCTGATATCTTTTTCACTTGTTTTCCTTCCATCATTTTGTCCCATTTCTCATCTCTTTGTGGTTGTTTCTGACATTTACTTCCTGGTCATCTCTTTCATTGACATACTACCAGTCTGTACTTCCTAGTCATAACTTCTTCACTGAGGGGGATTCAGCATCTACCACTGCACATCCTCCCAATGTCTCTGAGTCACCTCTCCTACATTTAGGATTACTTTCCCAGTCAATGTCTGGCAGATGATTCAGACTTTTACTGCCTGGGTTGCTTAGCCATCTGTGATACTTTTGTTTAAACTTTTGAACATCCTCTACATTGTGTAGCCTGACCCATTCCCTTTTCTGCTGCACTTTCAGAATTGCAAGGTATTTCAACCATGCAGATGCTCCATTTATTCTTAGTTCATTTAATACCTCCAACATAGCTTTCATTCTCTTACAGAGTGTTTCCGAGAAATCCCTGATCAGCTTTATGAACATCCCTACAGCAAATGGGATAAATGTAAGTAATTTTACTTCCCTTACTATTATACTTTTAACAGCAAAGGAATGAAATATGTCAGAATATGCCTGGTTCTGCTTTCTGCTGCGCTACTCTGTGCATCCTCTCTATTATTACCATTTCTTGATTTCTTGGTATCACAAATCTCTCATGTAATAGCTGTATTACAAACTGCCCACTGCTCACTGATGCTCATTCTGTCTTGTATTCTAGTTATCCTAATATTATTCCTTCCTGTGTGACTTTCAGTAACATCTATCTTTTTAGCCTGTCTTTTTATGTCTGTTAGTTCCTGCAGTTAATCTTTAATTGCAACTTTATCTTCCTCCAAATCTTGCAACTTCACTTGAAGTCTTTCCACTTGTGTTTGTTGCTGCTACTGTTTGTTTCAAAGCACATCCTGGCCTACAGTGGTTACCTTCTCAAACCACATTCTTGTTGCTACATGTTATCTGCAGCTTTAAATGCAGCCATTTGTACCTCCCTGCTCACTCACCTTGCCTTTTGGGTTTGGTTTTTCTCCACTGGTTTTTATCCAAATTTCTGTATGTACTTTGTGGAACTTTGGCCTTAGGCATCCAACTTGGCCGGGCACTACCCCTCCAATGACCTTTTTTGTGTTGGTATCTGGCATCTTGACATGGGGAAATGCCTGACATCTTTGGTTTGCTCCAGTTTTTATGGAGGCAAACTTGAGCAACATTTAAGAAAAAGGCTATGAGCTCACATATGATATTTTACATAAAAAAATTTAAATAGTGTTCTTTTTAGCATGCACAAACTTCCAAAGGGTTTAGAGATTTTAAGTTTGGGAACCTGGAGAAAATTAAGGATCCACAGGGAAGACGATGGAAAACCAAAATGGAACATAAGGAACTGCTTTGGCAGTTCAGGGTAAATGCTACCTCTCCACCTGGTCTTAATAAACATATTTCTTTATAACCTGTCAGCTAAGCTATAACATCCCTTTCTATGTGACTGAGCTACCATAAGGTTTTTAATTGTTTCTTATTTTTATCATATATATATATATATATATAAATGCAGATAGATAAATACTGATATATACAATATAAATATATTAAATATAAAATACACATACATATGTGTGTTGTTCTTCCATACATATTTATATAAATAATTTATTTCTATAGTATATGCAATATGTATTTTTAGGGTTGTTTACTTAATGAATTTTACTATTTATAACATAGGAAACCTATTTACATATAGAGATTAAGCTTATATTAGTTTGTTTTTAATGACTGAGTTTACAAATTTGCATATTAAAAAAATGAGGTAATGTACGTCATATATTCTGATGAAGTCACTGCTTTTGATGGAAGAAAGTGATTTATTTACAACGAATTAAAGTACTTTTGTGATAAATTAAAGTACTATTTGTGAAACACTAGTCAAGGTAGTTCTGGTGCTACTTTGGTCTACTCCATACTACGTTACTTCTTTTTTGTTTGGTTGTTAGAGGGACAGTAATGCTTACTGTTAGAATAGGTCTGAAAATATAGAGTTGGGTTTGTGTTTTCATTTATGCGTGCTGTTTCAGCGCAAGACAGATCAAAAGAATGAAAAAGATAATCCTGCTAAGCATGAGATGCACAGAAATAACAGTTTTCAAGGGAAAACTAAAGCATGTTCCTTTCTCAAGGGAAAGATATAAATATTTGCAATGCAATGCTAGAGAAACACTAGACAGTTAGGCACTGTGAGGCACATGCAAGACAAGGCTTGAAAATCAAGAGGCGTGTAAACATACAGGGTTTTGGTATTATTAAAAAATACTTCAGACACGGTCAGTTGACAGATATCCAAAAGGTCTTTGCAGAACAGATACTCAAGCCTGATTACAGACATAAGGTCAAATATTCATACTATTTAGGAGGAAAAGACTGTTTCAGTTGATATTATTCAGGAGAATCAGAATATATGTGTGCAGAAACTTTGGATATATTTATCAGCACTGTTACTGTTATCCAGCATTCCAGAATTTTTACAGACTGTTAATGTTTATTAACACTGTTACTGGAGACAGTATTTGAATATTGTTCTGAAAAGTACAAAAAGACTTGGCCCATAAAGGAAAGACTGGCACTTGTTCGGCACAAGTTTGAGTAATTAAGAGATAAAGTTATTTATTCCAGTTAACTCCAGTAGCTACAGTCTTATCTATGGCGAGCCTACCATCAATGGGGGAGACAACAGTTAAAGTCCCAAAACCTCACAGTAGCCTTATCAGCAGTCAGACAACGTGCATTATACAGAACAGATTTCAGAGCAAAGTAAAAGCAGTCTCTGACACTTTTTTCCAGTCTATCCATAACTACAACAGAAGTGTTTCATAGCAGACTTTTCAGCAGCATACCAGTGTTTTTCCAAACAGGAGACTGTTAACTCTATACAGAATAAGGCCACTGCTGACAGCACTACAGCTTTTCCTTACAGAGCAAACTTTTCAGTATGACACAACTAATATTCCTGATGTAAACGTAATACAGAAAATGGCCAGAGCAGACGACATACAGTAACTGCAGCTGTAAGACAGATTGCAGAGCATCAGTGTTTATTCGAAACACTACTTTAGGAAAAGCCTCAAAGAACATCAATAGACCAGCACTATTTCAGAAAATCTACAACCTTCAGCAGTGTTCCTTCAAAACATAAAAAGACGTATCATGTTAACAGTTATGTACTTCACCATCTCCACAAACTTTTCAGTTTCCAATGTGACATCATACAGCCAAGAAGCAAGAAGTTTAAAAAGCTGCAGTGCAGACAAGACATATTAATCATAAAGTTCCGTATGTACCTTTTACCAAAGTCAGACAGTAACTATGAAAAAAAGGTTAAATACATCAATTACGGTACATTTTTATAAATACGCCAACCAATAATTCTACAGTATAGACACCAGTAAATGTTTGGTTTAAAGTTAAAAATTGGGTAAAGCAGTCTAAAAAAACTGTGTTCTAAAAATGTTCATTTAAAGCTAAAGGTTATTAGTTCAGAAATGTTCATCTTTCCAGATGCAAAAAGGTTAATTCACAGATGCACACTGCAACAGTTGCACTATCTTATGATTCACAGAGTGAGTCGGCTTCTCTCAGTAGTTCATGTTTACAGTCTTCAGACATCAGTGTAAATACTACAGCATATGTAATTCAAGATACTGAGTTAAGTTGCAGTACGGGCAGCCACAGTGGTGCAGCGGTTAGCGTTGCCGCCTCACAGCAAGAGGTTCTCTGGTTCGATCCTTGTCTGGGGTGCCTTCTGTGTGGAGTCTGCATGTCCTCCCTGTGGGTTTCCTCCGGGTGCTCCCGTTTCCTCCCACATCCCAAAGACATGCTGTAGGTGGCTTGGACACTCTAAATTGGCCCTAGGCATCAGTGTGTGCATGTGTGTGCCTTCTGTGGAAGGTTGGGCGCCGGGCTGGCACCTCAACACTGTAAAACTCCACTGCCAGTCATGAGCAGACAGGTGATCCGCTGTGGCGACCCCTAATTGGGAAAAGCCGAAAGAAGAAGTTAAGTTGCAGTACAATTTCAAATACAAATGTTCAGAATGTAATAAATTCTAGTTCACGTGTAATTCAAAGGACAGAGTTAAGTAGCAGTATTGTAAATGTAAACATAAACAGTCAATGTATGTAACATGCAGATTTCCCGAACATAAAGCAAACATTTGAAATGGCTCAAGCTCACATTATTTCAAATACAGATGTTCAGAATGTCATAAATTCTAGTTTATTGTTTTCAGAAACCAGTGCAAATACTGCATTGAGGAAGGATAACAGGGATCAGAGTGCAGATTTTGATCAGTCTGATAAAGTAAACACCAGCATAAATTATATACAGATTTTACAGCAAAGTAAAGAAGAAATGAATACCTTATCTCAAGTTAATGCTGTTACTAGTGCTTCAAGGCAAAGTAAAGAAGAAATGCAAAACATAGCATAAGTCAGTGTTGTCGCTAGTTCAATTAAAAAAATGATTTTCAGCTTATCGATAAAAGGTGTAGCAGTCCTGCACCAAACAAGATCATTTACCTATCACTGTTTAAGGTTGAAAGAAATGACAATATTTCATTATTCCATAATTTTTCTATAAACAATGTACTGATTAATACAAACAAATCAAATTCAGTTACAAAGAGACCTTTATTAGAGGACACAAACACAGTTCTTTTGGGATTTAAAGGGTCAAAGATCACAGCAGCGAACAATTCAGAGAGTAACTGCTCCATACTAGGTATGGACGTGTCATCAATTATATGTTGTTTTACACTTCAGTAACAAGAGTTTATAGAAAAATAAAAATGCTACAGAATGTTTAGTAGTGCACACAGATAACACACGTAAACATTTGCATGTAGTAGATTGTGCAAATGTACAGAATTTGAAGAACTGGCTACAACAGGAACATGCAGAGTTTTGGGTTAAAGAGAAAATAAACTGCAGTTCAGCAGACACAGCTGAAGTGCTCAGACAGATATATTGGAAATGGCCAATGTACCTAACCTCCTGAGATAGTCAACAATGCCTGAGTAGGGTATTGTGTCAAATACCTTGGTCAGGTCAAGGTAAGCAGTGTGAACCATTTTCCCTCATCCATTGCTTTGATTACTTTCTCAAAGAAGTTCGCCAGGTTGAGTAGGCATGATCTGCCGTTGATGAAATCAAACTGGGTTGGGTCAGTGTCAGGGGGTTTACTACATCTCTATTGATCATTTCCATGATAATTCTTTCCACGGCTTTACATATAAGACTAGTGAGACTTATGGGTCTGTAGTTTCCAAGGTCTGTAGATGACCATATCTGTGCAGATGGATGACTGTTGCTGTTCTCCAGTCATGAAGCACAAAGCCTGTTTGGGGGCTACAGTTAAACAGTAATTCCAGAGGCCATGGGAGGTCATGTTTCATGAATTTAGAAGGCATCCTGGGATACTGTCTGGACCCATGGATGCAGTGTTCTTGGTCTTAGAAAAACCTGTTCCCTAGTGATCTACAGCAATACTGAAGGAGCTGCAGGAATTTCTGGCAAGTACTGGTTGTGTACTACATGCGACAACAATCTCCCGTATTCCCCATATGTCTGGACTATGGGGTAGGGTTGCAAGACAGAAGACTCTCTTACACAAAAAAACATCCAGGCCCGGCTAAAATTTGCAAAACAATACATCAAGTCTCCCAAAAGCATGTCGGAAAATGTGTTATGGGCTGATGAGACCAAGGTTGAACTTTCTGGCCACAATTCCAAAAGGTACGTTTGGCACAAAAACAATACTTTGCATCACCAAAAGAACCCCATGACCATAGTGAAGCATGGTGGTGGCAGTATCATGCTTTGAGGTTGGTTTTCTTCATCTGGAACTGGGGCTTTAGTCAAGGTGGAGGGAATTATGAACAGTTCCAAATACCAGTCACTTTTGGTGGAAAACCTTCAGGCATCTGCTATAAATCTGAAGCTGAAGAGGAATTTCACCTTTCAGCATGACAATGACCTCAAGCATACATACAAATCAAGAAAAGAATGGCTTCATCAGGAAAAAAAATTACAGTTTTGGAATGGCCCAGCCAGAGCCCAGACCTAAATCCAATAGAAAATCTGTGGGGTGACCTGAAGAGGGCTGTGCACAAGAGATGCCCTCGCAATCTGCAGATTTGGAGCCCTTTTTCAAGGAAGAGTGGGGAAATATTGCCAAGTCAAGATGTGCCATGCTGATAGACTCCTACCCAATTAGACTAAATGCTGTAATTAATTCAAAAGGTGCTTTAACAAAGTACGAGTTTAAGGATGTGCAGACTTATGCAACTAGCTTATTATACGTTTATTTTTTCCCCCAACAGATTTGTTTTTCAATTGAATTGTACAGGTTATAGGTCACATTAAAGGTGGGAAAAGTTTTGAAATGATTTATCATGGTCTCATTTTTTACATCACAAAAACTTGTCATTTTAACAGGGGTATGTACACTTTTTACATCCACTTTATCCCTGAATTCTCAGGGCAGTAAACTGAATATAATTATTACCCTGTTTGGCAGACAATGTTTTAAGAGGTTAACATTTGGAACTGCTAATGCTGAGATTGATTAGAGGAAAATGATGGTAATACTATGAGGCCTGGAGGGAGTTGCAGTCTTCAAGGATGATAAGCCTGTGTTTGAAAAGTCCATGGAGAAACATGACACATGCCTCAGAACTACCTTATGAAAGCTTCCCTCATTTAACTTTAGCCCTGCAGAGTCAAACTGTGTTTTCAAATAAATGCATATCTACTTTTTTACAACACCTGTTTGAGGAGTATGGCATCAAGTCAGGCACAGACAAAGGAGACGCTATCAGGCAGACTGCCCTACCTAACATCCATCAACATATGAAGAAAGTTTCAGACATCAGGAAACACTTGGATTCAAGTTTAGTTTGATGTGTTTTAATTCAAAGCATATTGCAAAAATAAATAAATAAATAAAACATGCACATGAAATAAAGAATTCAATAAGCACTACATAATGAAATAGTTATCTCACACAAACAACTTTCTGAGAAAAACATATTACAAAAGACGACTAAAATGTAGAATCAGTAAAGCTATAAACATAGTCAAAACAAACAAGATCAATTATACAGCCCAAAAATCTTAAGTCCTCCTTATAACAGAAACAGAACATTTCACATCCTTCAAGGTATGAAATATGAAACTACAGGGTCACTCAGTGACAAGTCTGAAATGTTCCTCCATTCAAAACTTTACGGCAAGACTTCCACTTCATCAAAAATGTGTCCTTTAATTTATATCAAGGACTCAGATAATGTTATAATGAACTGCAAGACTTCTCATGCAGCTTATGAGATTTAAGCCAAAAACAGTATACATCACAATCCTTGCGGCAAGTAAAGTCTGTCAGAATTCTTTGAGGAATGCTGTGAAAAACAGAAGTGTTCACATGGATATTGGATGTTCTACAGCAGATACAATGAGAGCACCATGACAATTCCATAAAGGTTTGACTGCATCAGAGTGACTGATCATAAGCAAGCAACCGTCATTTAAAAAAGGAACTACTTACTACACGAGCTTTAGTACAGTTGCTTGAGTCTCACAGTACCTAACAATTGTCCATTTACACAACTGCTTGCATTACAAAGTAGAAATACGGAAGAGTTTTTGTTACTTTGGCAAACTTCTCTCCCCGACCTATATATATATATATATGCCATCTCTCAGATAAAAGATGCTCAGAGATCAGGGCTGTGTACTCATGTGTACCTGCATTCCAGTACATAATCAAACATTCAGCTGCAAGCGTGTGTGAGCAGCTGAAAAGTGACTAGATAAAGTAGAACCATTAAAAAAAATCTTGAATGATGGTCACATGTGAGCGAAATGCAATCCATAGCTGAAAATTTTTTTACCCTTTGGCTATAAAAGAGGCAAGAAAATGTGACACTAAAGACCATAAGATTAAATATCTTTGAAAGGCTTCATAAAGTGCACCACAGTTTAACTAAATGCAGGGAGCACACCAAAGCTTCAGTGTGATGACTGGGGAATTTCATCATATAAAAAGAATAATGTTATGTAATGCCAATCGTATTGTAAAGTGATGACAGTACAGAAGCTCACCACTTCCTAAATTGTCCTGGAATAAATATGGTCTTGAACCTGAGCACAGCAGATGGAACTATCAAGTCAGTCTGTATTATTATTCAAGGCTTAATGAAATACCTCATTTATTACATATGCTGAGGTACCCTTAAAGTTAAAAGCACCTCTTCCTCCTATGGCTTTCCAGGGAAGGCTGTAAGTGATAAAGGACATATGTTCTCCAGAATCAAATTTCAGAAGCTAGAAACCAAACAAGATTTTTAATATATTACTTCTAGTCAAATCCATCTTCAAAGTAATGGTCGAGGCAAGAAGGCAGAGAACAAACTTAAAATGCATTACCCTTTGCTTGATCGTATGTGTTAACAGATCAGATCCTTTTAATACTAGCTCAGTGGATTTCCTAAAGGGAAAAACAATCAGGACAGCTCTTCCCACTCTTGAAAAATATTCTTCAATTGCCCAACACTCAGAGAAAACAAAAACTACTATAAGTCGATTGACTCTTTACAAACTACATATGAATTTTACTATTTTATGGACAATAATCAGCCTTCCTGTTCAGCCATTAAGGCTATACTATATTAAATCAGTGAAGGCTTAAAAAAAGAGAATGCTGATTTATCGACCCCATGCAAGCAAAAGCTTACAATCCCGAACACTTGGGACAGCAATTTTTTTCCCATGGAAAAAAATCACTGTTCCACAAAAAAAATAAAAATGAAAACTTCAAAACATTACATAAAGTGGGGGGGGGGCTTATCCCCCCACACCCCTCCTACTTAAATATACCAACTCAGATATCGTAATACAGTGATGAAAACGGCAAGTAACGGAGACAGCCAAGCGATTTCTTTCCCAGGAAAAGAAATCCCTTATATACACAGTTTCAATATTTTGCTGTTTCATTCTTTCAAGTTCGATCAAGACGCATTCAAAGGATTGTGTCTTCGATTATATAATACGAACCCTACTACTGGATGCTGACTTACTCATTTAAAGTGATTTTTTTTTTTTTTTTTTGCTATTGGTATTCCTGTCCTTTAAATAAATTTTGTGCAATGCTGGTTTGTATTTTCATGTATGTCTTGTTACCTTGTACCTTGATTTGCACTTTTTTGACTAAGAAACAGCATGTACAGCTAAACTGTACCTTTATGCCTTTGACCATGGTAGGGGCAGAAAAGAGTTCCATACAACCTATCTACCCTGTTAAACCAATAATGAATTAAAGCAACTGACAGAATGGCATTCTGAGGAATGCCAAAAACAAGAATAAAACTTATTACTAAGACAGATCAACCTTATTAGTAAGATGTGTTTCATTATGGAAGCCTAGCAGAGTTATATGATGGAGACAGTTCTTACCAAGACAGATAATGAAAAGCTATTGGCCGCACCTGCACTGGTCAGGGGCAAAAACAGCACTCTGAGTTCTTACATTATTGCAAATTGTGAAACAATAATGTTGTGGCTCAACTGGCACTACCTTCAGGCAATACCTACCATTTAAATGACCACAGGAACAGCACCTACACTTCTTAACAATATGTCCACCCATTCCCCTGCAAAGTCATACAACCCCACTGTAGGCCATCCGACCTACTGCAAGTACACCAATAAACCCAAAAGCCAGAAGGGAGACAAATTCTGTCTGCCAAAATTTGAAATCCATTTTTCAGAATGGATCACAGGTATATAATTAGCAGGGGGCTTACCCTATGTCTTATTTTATTTTTGCTTTTTGTATGCCCCAAGGTTATTGTTTGCCACGTGTGTAGTAGTAATACGTTGACATTCATGTTGTTGACATTTTGTGGTCAATACTGTGGACGTCAACATTTGGGTCTGTTGACGAAATTCAGTACACCCATTATCTGTATCTATCTATCTACAGTTTACTACTGGAATTTCGAATCAGCTGCGGTTGACCATTTAAAATGCCAACCTGAAATGCTGAATTCGAAAAATAAAAAAAAAAAAAAGCAAAAGTGAATACGCGACCCACTTCACTGTCATTCAATATTAACAGGAGAGACTCACCTCACTCCTCTCCTGCACATTATTATGTACGTTGAACTCTACAGTCAACGGTATATTAATTCTACTATTTTGCGGGGGGGGGCTATGCCCCCCTGCATCCCCCACACCCCCTGCACATTCAATATACCAACTCTGAGATCACACTACACAGGGAAATCGCCAAATTCCCTGTTCCTCACAAGCGCAACCTCCCAGCACAATGTTGAACCCAAATTATCGACCTACACTACCCATTCACTGTAGTGCAGTCGATCGAGTTGACATTCTGCTGACTTGGGAACTGCAAGTAGATCACATGCCGGTCAACTGATGCAGTTTCCAAGTTTTGATAGTAAACCTATATATATATATATAGATAGATATATATATAGATATATATATATACATATATATATATAGATATATATATACATATACACACACACACACACACACACACATATATATATAAATACACTCAGAAAACATCAAGGCACAAAAATATCAAATGATTAAACACCGATACCGAAAGATCGAAAACCAAAACACAAAAAAAACTTGTGTTTTTTGACGGGACAATCCCCCAATAACCTTGATGTTAATTATGTATACCAAATCAGAGACTGCTATAAATGTAGGGAAAGTGCAAATTCCGATTCCCCACTATTCACAATATCTGACAAACGTTTGATGGCAGAAGCAATCAAATGAGTTTTGATTACTTCTGCGTGCAAAAAAAACATTTGACATTATGAACGTTCCAGTATATGTATGCTTTCCATAAATATATGCACTGTGCATATAGCTTACCATATAGCAGTAGTGTATGAGACAACAGTTGGACAATTAGAGGAGTCATGTCCTTCTTGTGCATTAACGTGTCTGGGGCTGGTAAGTACAATGCCACAGTGAGGTAAGCCACATGCACATCGAGCCCTGTGCCAGTCCCAATAGACCAAATTTTTTTGGACAGGTACAAATAAATTAACAGTGTGCACTGGGTGCTTTACTCTTTGTGGTAAGACAACACTGGCACAACTGATATATTCTCATGCAAAAGTATTACGTGCCTTTGAACTTTCAAGCTAACACAGTAATGGGAGGTGGGGATGATCTGTATATACTTCAAAATGTATTAGTTTAGTACACATTTTTCATATTCAGATGCAGACCACACAATGTATAACAGCCACACAGTAAGTTATTACTTTACATACAGCTAGACAAAAGTGCACAGATATTTATTTTACACCCACTGTTTGCTGATGAAATGCTACCTACCAGTGCCATGGAACCCTGACAGTGGGGAGGTATGTAGAGCTTATGCTTGATGCTTTTGTCTGTGTTATTACAACCAGACTAGCACTGTCAACACACACCTCATGATAATGTCACTTTAGAAAGCAGGAAACACTGCATGGCTCATGCAGTGACATTTAAATGAGGTTTTTAAATTACCATTTGCATATCAAAAGATAAAACAAACATGAACGATACTGTAATATGCTATCATAATGTAACATAGTACTCCATTTTCTATGCAAACATTATCATTTGCATGCTATCATCACTTTGTTACAACTTTAGTGCTAAGTACCTTTTTTTCGCAGTTTATTTGTATTCATTTCTTATTGTTATTATATGCGTAGTCTCTAACCAGCAGGCTGGCATGAAAACTTCCATGGGGCCATAGGAGTGCATACATTTGAATGCCTGCAGTGATGCCTTATAATTTTATTTCACATTGTTGTTTTTCCGAAGTTCTACAGAAACACACTGAAAGGTCACCTACAATGATTGAAACCATTGGTGACCACATTAGTTTGTTGGGGAGGATAGAGCTCACCCCAAAATATAAGAAGCATACTACCTTTACAACCTGAAAACAATAGCATTTAAACTTATATCAGGAACTATGGACACTAGGATGTGAGATTCCAGTCTGTGAAGAACCATACAGATATCATTTACATACGCTGTGTGTAACACATGAGGCAGTGCAGGTTTCTATCATGAATAGTACAAGAAAAGATGATCAGTATCAGAAGAAATAAACTTCCCAACATGGTGAGACTCACACTGCGACGTGCAGTCATATTTCTGCCAATACTGGAACACAGGAAAAACTAATAAAAGAGCTCTTACTGCATCAAACAAGTCTGCGAAAATTACAAGGATGCCTGCTGACTCCCAAGCTGCGAATCCCTGTAGATTTTCTCCAGATTATGCATCCCAGTGATGTTAAATTAATGTTCCTAACATGGAAAAACTGTGACAAAGCAAGTTCACAAGTTACTGATTCTAATTTCTCCTACCCCCCCCCCTTCACCTTAAATAGATGCAAACAAGGAGACTTTTCTAATTTGAGTTACTATCTCTCTCTCTTTCTCTCTCTCTCTATATATATATATATATATACACATATATATTTATATATATATATATATATATATATATATATATACACATATATATATATATATACACATATATATATATATATATATAATCACAGCTTTATTTTTATATCTGATGTCTCCATTTGTAAGCATACTGTGCTAAAACGAGAAAAATCCAGATTTAAATCTGAATGCCTACTCAACATGAACACACGTAAACACTCCTCTGGGGTTGATCTTTAACTCCCTTATGGATTTGTAAGTGTCTGCAGTCAAACAAAAGTCACAGCAGTAGGTTGCAGCTTGGTTGGAGAATGTTGTACTTTTCTGGAATATATGCATTCAGTCTAATAAAATGTACTCACATAGTATTATCATGCAAAGGGAAACATTTTTCTTTTCAGGCAGATCTGTTCTTTGCATTTTTCTGTTTAGATTTGGAAAAAAAATGAAAGCTTAAAGATTTATTGAAGGTTGCTGGTTGCATTAGTATGAGCAGTGCATTGTAACGGACCATTAATTCCATTTCTGTGCAACTGAAGGCTTGTTTTCTCCTACAAGACTGGTAGATGCCTGTTCTGTTCATGGCTGGAGAATACTGCACTTCTAACATCGATGGTAAAAATGTATGCTTCTCAGTAACAGAAATACACAGTTATCTCTCAGGAACACATACTTGGGCACATTTACTTACATGGGGAACATGCATCAGACAGAACAATACTAAACATTTGTCACTAACGGATAATTTTTGCTTTTATTTTTCTGAGAGTAAGCAGTAGGCACTCATACTACAGGCAGTACACACAGGATGTAGATGGAATTCAGCATAACATGAAAAGTAAAAATAAAAGGTATGTATACATAGCATGCCTTTCAACTGTACAGCTTTTCACAGAATGTCTAGATTTTTGCCTCATGTTTTTGGTCTGTTCTTCATAAAGTTTGTAGTTTTCTGGAAAATCACTGACAACTGCAGTCACTAAATAAATGACATACATTTAAGTTTCAGACCTGATATGCTTCAGACAATGCATGCAAACGCAAATCCTGTCATTCTAAAAGCTTTCTAAATTATAAGAGCAATACTTAAAATCTGTCCCAATTTTGTGGCCTTCATATGCAACCCCCCATTATTTTAGATTTCTTGTACTAAGCGGCAGACAGGAATGATACATAGTGAACATGCAATTGTTTTTTCTTTTTGTTCTTTTTATTCCAGCTGTAGTGAAGTCCTTGAATATTTGTACTACATTCTGAAAGGCTAGCAAATGGAATGTGGCTTCTTTCAGCTTTTCCCATTTAGGGGTCGCCACAGCAGATCACCTGTCCGCTCATGACTGGTAGTGGAGTTTTACGGTAATATGTTGCCAGCCAGGAGCCCAACCTTCCATGGAAGGCACACATGCACGCACTCATCCCTAGGGCCAATTTAGAGTATCCAATCCACCTACAGCATGTCTTTGTGATGTGGGAGGGATGGATATACCTGCTGGACTGGACTGGATTGCTTAACTTCAAGTTATTATATTCAGGCAGTTGTACACTACATAAACAGTGTTGTATTGATACTGGCTTGTAATCTGCGTGTGTGTGTGTGTGGGGGGGGGGGTCAAGTCAAGTTACTACACAACACAAAGTTCATAAAGTGTTAATTTTGTCTGTGTTGCTCTTGGACTACTTTTAACATGTGACATTCATATCTTATGCCCCTTCTCTATAATTCTATGCAGAGATTTTGTCATTTTCTGCAGGGGTCTGCATAAACCCTGCAAATGCTATGTGCACATTTCCAGTTTCAGCTGCTTAACCACTGTGTCACCTCTACTTCTCAGTCACTCTGTTTTGCCCCTCCCCCACACACACACATTTTAGTGTCTCTTCATGTTAGCCCAGCAGTGTTTTTATATTCTGAAGTATTACAGTTTGCTTTACTACTTAGTTCTGGTTTCCTTTTTCATATTACCAAGAGTAACCATCTGACCACAAGATCAGCAAAGAGAGTAATTCATCAGAAAAGTCAACACAAATCCGTACTTTCCTTCAATTGCAGCATATTATTGATTGCACAGTGATTTCTTCTGAGAGACTGTGTCTCAGAGATGCTCACCATATTGTGAAGCAGGTCTTATAGCAAAGACATTGTATCCAGTACACTTACAGGCACATGATTTTGTATCCAAGGGGAACATGTTGACTTCAGATGGGTACCATTTGACAAAGATGGATAAGAAAACAGCCTGTAATTATAAGGTGCATAACCCAGCCGGCATACAAGCCAATACTTCACAGAAGAGGTTGTGGTGTAGTGGAAGAATCTTCCATAACAGATTAATACATTTATACACTTCCTGAATGTATAGGAGACCCACACTGTCATCCACATATGGACTGGTGAATGGCAGCAGATTGGTGAGTACGGTATTACATGAAAAGACATTCACACACAGTTTATATATATGTACATACGATGTGTGATTATGTGTCATCCACAAAATCAATTACATAGTGGTCTGTGGAAAACAAGGAGAATCTTTAGACTGTATATATATATATATATATATATATATATATATATATATATATATATATATATTTGTGTGTGTATGAAAAAATATATATGTGCTTGTTTGTGTGTGTGTTCGCTAGGTGAAAGAAACACACAGAACAAGTGCGTTTGAGCGCTTTCATTCTCTAATTGTTAAGAACTTCATCAGAAATGAGAAAACTGAAAAGTACACTTCAATAAATACAATAAAAACTGTCCATCACAATTAAAACATGAAATCAAATGTCCAGCAAGGAATGCAACCCAATAAGAAAACCTTATTTGTTTTCAAAAAGCTAATAAAACTTTTAAAGTATCTATCTAGTTAGGAGGGAGTGGAGCTGTGTGTGTGTAAACTACAAGGAAAAATAGCCATGCTAGAGTTTTCACTGTGCAACACCTCTTATATCTCCTTGATAGAGGCCGACGGGATATATGTAAGGACACACACACGCACACACACACACTTACGTGAGGAGGGGGCTATATTGCCCTCTACAGGCCACTGTTGGATATGCTTGGGCATTGTGGGAGAGAAGTTTCACATACATGCCCTAAATAATGAAGGAAGCTACGCTTCCTTCGTTTTAAAAGAAGAAAAGAAGCAGGAAAAGAGCGAGACAGGTAGAGGCCTGACAGAACTCGGGTAATAAGCAGGCTGGGTCCTGAAAAAGACAGAGGACAGAGACAGTTAGCTTGGGGTCGGGAGAGGCACTGAAGGAGCTCAGAGTCTCCAAGGAATGATTTAGTATGGTGTCCCTATAAGAAATTTGCAGAATCTCTGAAACCAGGAGAGAGCTATGATCCTGCAAGTTACACGAACGTTATGGAGGAAAGTGAAAATACCCATTTGTGAGGAATGGACAGCATAGTAGTGTGAACTTGCTTCTACACATTTACTGTTTAAAAAGACTGGACTTACATGAACTGAAAATTCCCTCTTACACTGAAAGCTTTCTTTTGGTTATATTATTCTCCAAAGCCTTGAACATCTGTGTCTTGTAAGCAAATCTGTTTATGAGGAACATTTCAAAGAAGTGTGGAAAGCTGTTTTTTAAGACTTCATCCAAATGCAGTAGTGAAGAATTTGGCAAGAGTTTGATCCAGCACAACTGAAATGTAAACAAACTGCTTTTTATGTACTGTAAATAAGGCAAAATTGAATTTCAGAGTGTGCGTTTGATACAGGGATGGATGAGTACTCTTCCCAAATAAGCATTGTTGAACGAATCCTTAAACCAGTCATGACTAAAACAGTGGATTTCCCTCTTGATTTTATGTATTAAAATAAAGTTTACTACATTTTTCTCAATGCGTTTATTTTGGCAACTATTCATGATTTCTGACTTATCAATTTCCTCACTGACATTTCTCCTTTTTTATCTTTCTTACTAATATGTACTCTTTACTCTTCACATGCATGTCCTTTTGTACACAAGTTGCAGTTTCACAGTAATTTACAACACAGTCCACTTCATTACATACTTTGCCTTATGATCTGCTTATACTTGACAGCAACACCACACACATTAAAATATCTACCTGTAACCACAGGTGAAGTGCAAGTCAAACAGTCTGCACATTGCTGAGTAACATAAGGCAACAAAACAATGAGGTTGCAAAGAGACATAAATTCTGATTATATTTTGAGTAGTTATAACTAGGTGTTGTAACCATTTAACATCTCAGGACCCACATTGCTGAATCCCAAAATAAGGGCACCAAATGCCTAAAAAAGCCAGACTTAGATGTATTAAGGTCCAAGATTGCCATACCTTGGGGAAAAGAGAAATCTCAGAGTTAGTATATAGAAGTCTGGGGAAGGGCAAGACCCCCTGCAAAAAAGAAGTTTACAGGAGAAGTTTATTGTTTGATATTCATTTTTTTTCCATCTTGGGGTTCAGCAATTTTGCTCTCGAGATTTAAGCAAGAAGTCAAATAACCCAATATGCCTCTTAACTATTGAGAGTTTAGGTGGATGCCCCTAAGTTTTTCTCAAACTTATGCTCCATCCCTCTTGAAAATGGAAGTTACTTTGAGAAGCTTTACATTAATAGAAATAGCACTTAAATATGCTGCTAATTTGGCATCTTTTCCTTGATTATTTTTGCTCTGGATGGTAACTATAGAAGCAAAAGTTGAGAGTTATAGGAGAGTATTAAAGTAATGTTTAAGTAAAGGCAGATTATTAGCACTACTATCAGGTGAAAGATCTGGAAAGCCAAAACAATATACACATTTAGATAAATTAAATAATTATGTTCACATGGGTATTATATTTAGGCAGATTTTCATAACTGTATACATAACTGAGTAGCCAAAGCAAGTATTATTTCAAGAGGATGGCTGGGAGTAAAACACTTAGATCACAAGTTACTTGCATGCAGCACAGCTATAATGAGATTTTTACTTGCACCCGTTTTCTACATATTAGAAAAAACATTAATTATCTCTATAATTTGATTAAACTGTGCAGTCAGAAGCATTAATGAACTCTACATATTACTGAGAGTACATAGTTATGAATTTGATATGATCCACATGGGATGCCGAGGAAAGGAGACTGTAATTATAAATACATACTGTGTGTGTTCGTGTCTGCATTACTAACTTGAACCTGACATGTTGTGGGGTACTGGAAGATGTCAGATTCATGCTTACATAATGGCAGGTGACTAAGCACTGCTACCTGCTGGTGGATTGTGTACCTGCCGCGATATTCACAATTTAATCACCAATTAATTGTGCAAATATTCATATGACATATTTGCACAATTTAATAAACTGAGTGGCCAGAGAAGAACTGTCTTGGCAGGCTGGCTTGGACAAACATAAAGATACCTCAAATTTACCTGTACGAGGCACAGGCTGCCAAGAGATATCTGCATCTGATTTCAAATACCATAAAATTATGAATTACTGCTATAAGTGAAAAAAATGAATAGGAAATGCCCATTTTGAAACACTTCTGAAAAGCATATCACAGGCCCAACTAGCACACGTACATAAACAGGAAATGCCCCTTGCCCAAATGGGATGAGCATCTAAGATACTGTGCTTTACTTTCATGCAAAATTATGAATATGGGCCACTGGTTATATTTCTAACTTGAGCCAAACCAAGTTCATATGGCATTTCATGATATCAAATTAAAACTTATCCATTACTGGTAGAATTCCTCAATGATACTTGGGGCATAACATGTACAAATGTGTAGATATTTATACTTGTTTCTCTAATAAATTAAACATGTGGTTAAATATATTTCCTATACCTATAAAAACTGAAATGGTACCATCAGAACTGCTTCACATTAAACTAAAGATCACATATGCACAAACAAAACTGGTAGTGAGAGTTGTGGCCTATATACAATGGTCACAAATATTACCAGCACCCTGTGCGGCAGTTTGAGTGGAGGATTAAAGCTCTGAACTGTTAAACAAGCTGCTTCCTGCAGCCCAAGGTACACGGTTTGATTCCTTCCACCTCTATTTGCCTACTGTGCGACTCTGATCAAGTCACTTAACCATACGGTACTCTTGGGTTTCCCATGAAAAAGGAAATGTGTGTCCAGTGGGCTTACCAGGCTTGCAAACGTATAAAATAAATAAATACAAAACAGATGTTTGTATAGTTCAGTGAACAGAAATTAAGTTTTGTATGCTTTCTTGAATATGATTGTGTGAAGATATGTGAAGGCTGCCAGCCTAACTACACAGAATCTTGTAGATAAGTCTATGTCATTGCAAATATGAATATAATCCAGACGCTTATCCTCTTAAATGCAGGAAAATTGTGTAAACTGTTGAACTTCAAAAATCTAACCACAGTGCACTCTGCTGGAAGAAAGTTGATAAGTCAAGCATTGTATGATTGATCTCAAAGCTCAGAAACATAATGTCTGGACTGAGGAATTCCTTCTATTGTTTTGAGACCAGAGTTAATTGCTAGATTTTACATATATAATGTATTTTATTTTCATAGTTTCCTGGCCAGGTGCAAGATCAAAGAAATGTTAAAACTCTAAGTTTCTGTTAGCCTGGTAACCACAGAAGAATGATGTAATCTAAAATGAGTCAGCAGTGATGTATTATTTTTAAGACTTTCTCAGAGACAGGGAGAGAACAGTACAGTTGTGTACACTTACCATAAATGTAGATGTTTGAGTGTATTCACTGTTGCAGTCATTACATTTGGGTTATCTGCCTGCAGGTAGCCCTCAGCCGGCCTGAATATCAAAGTCTTGGATTCCTGCGTCAGATGCTGTCTCTTCTTCCATGACGTCAGGTCGTCAGGGGTATAAAACATGCAGCCGACACCATTACATCAGTTTTTCTTGCCCCAGATGTCAGGTGCCCCCATAATGGAAAGCAATTATATGTTAGATTACAGCTCCAACAAAAAGCAAATACACCAGAAAGCTGAAATACACTAAACAAGAAGAAAAGTATAGCCAAGAGAAGTCAGGGGGCTGGAGGGAGGGTAACCAGGACTGCAACAGTGAATACACTCGAACATCTACATTTATGGTAACTGTACACAACTGTACTATGTTTTTAGTGTTTCACTGTTGCAGTCATTACATTTGGGTTGATTCCCAAAGCTAAGGAAGGGAGGAGGAAGTTAGAGAGCATTAGGACCAGCTATTAAGCCCTGCAAAACTGCAGTGGCAAAACCAGCTCTGGATTAAAAAAAATAGACATGTGGTAATGCTTGGGGAAGGTATGTACAGAGCTCCAGGTAGCAGCTTCTAGGATGTCCCTGGTAGAGACACCTCTGAGAAAGGCTGTAGAGGTAGATGCAGCCCTGGTGGAATGTGATCTTATCCCCTGTGGGGTAGGTTTTCCATGGTGCTTACAGCAAAAATGAATGCAATGGGCTATCCACTTAGAAATCATTTGCTTTGAAATGGCCTTCCCCTCTGCCCCTGCAGCAAAGCCAACTAGCAGCTGTTCAGATTTTCTGAGAGGCTTAGTCCTGTCCAAATAAAATCTAAGTTGTCTTTGCACGTTCAAAGAGTGCAGTATTCATTCTCCTTTGTTTTGTGGATTGGGAAAAAAGTAGGAAAATGAATGGACTGATTAAGGGCCACACTAGACACCACCTTGGGCATAAATGAAGGATTGGTCCTGAGGGACACTCTGCCTGCATGGAAGATGATGAAGGGCTCCACTGCCATGAGGGTCTGTAATTCAGACACTCTTCTTGATGAAGTGATGGCTAGATGTTTTCCAAGAAAGGAATTTCAACTCTGCAGTTGCAGCTGGCTCAAAAGGAGGTAGAGTGAGCTTTTCCAATACAAGTTAAGGTCCCAGGCTGGAGTAGGGGCTCTCCTGGGAGGTCTTAAATTTTTGGCCCCTCTGAGGAATTGCTTTAGCAAGGGGTGAGAGAAGAGGGATGGTTCACTATTCTAATGTGCTGAAATGGCAGAGGCATGAATTTTAATTGACAAGAAGGAAAGGCTCTTGTGGCGCATCTCTGTTAAGTACTAAAGAATATGTGGTAAGCTGGGCACCGTTGTGCCCATTCCCTGAGCCTGGCTCCAGGAACAGTATCTTTTCTGCTTTTCACATAGGATTTACTAGTACTAGGCCTCCTTGCCTCCAGAATGACATCCAGCACCTGCTTACTGAAGGATGCTATTGGAGAGCTCAAGGAATTAGCCAGTCTGCAAGGTTCAGGGTTTGAAGCTGAGGATGCAGAATCTGGCCCTCCTGCTGAGACAGCATGGAAGGAGTTTTGATCTTTAGCAGAACCTTCGAGAGGAGAGGCAGAGGGGAAGAGGCATAAACTGAAAGGCTTTCCCAGGAGAAGGACAGTGCATCCACTTTCCAAACTTGACTGTGGGAAGTCCTTGAGCAGAATTTGTCCAATCGGTAGTTCAGAGGGGAGGCAAACAGGTATATCTCTAGATTCCCCCATTTGTTTCTCAAAATGCTAAATATCTTTGGTTTCAGTTTCCACTCATGTGGGTCCATGAGATTTCTGCTTAGGTCATCTGCCAGTGAATTTAGCTTGCCTGGCAGGAAATGAGCTTGTAGGTGAACCTGGTGGCTGAAGGCTGTGTTCTACACAGCCATGGCTAGTCCGCAGAGAGGGTATGAGTGGGCTCCCCCCTGCTTGTTTATGTACCACATAACAGTGGTGTTGTCTGTCTTTACCAATAAGTGTCCTGGAAGAATGTGGTCCTTGAAGGCTGTCAGGGAATTCTGTACAGCTAACATTTCTTTTTGATTGAAATGTAGATGCATCTGACTCGGGTTCCATTTGCCCTGAATGCACTGCCTTGCCAAGTGAGCTTCCCATGCATAGTCTGATGTGTTTGTTGTTAGGGTTTGGGCGGCAGGGGGTAGAGTGAATGGGAGCCCCTTGTTATGGTAGCAGGCCTCTGCCCACCAAAGGAACTCTGTCTTTGTACAAGGAATGATAGGAATCATTGATTCCAGGTCCTGAGAATGTTGACACCATAGGCTTTTTAGATACCACTGTAGTTTCCTCATATGCCGTCTTGCATATGGAATTAGTAGAATGCAAGAGGCCATGAACCCCAGGGCTTGCAGGATTTTCCTTGCAGATAGCTGGGTCTTTGTGGCCAGTAGTTTGAAGAAGGCTGTCAAATAAACTTGTTTCTCTGGCGTGAGGTAAGTCATCTGGGAAGTTGTGTTCAAGCTTGCTCCCAGGAATACAATTTGTTGGCAGGGTACTAGATGAGATTTCTTTTCATTTATGGTGTACCCAGTGAGGTTAGAAGTTTCTTTACAAATGCCAGATGTTTTAGTAGCATACCCTGGCTTTCTGCCTGAATTAGACAATCTTCCAGTTATAGATATATTTGAATATTTCTTTGCCTGCAAAATGAAATGACTGGAGCTAGACAATTTGTGAATACCCTGGGTGCAGTATATAAGCCAAAGGGAAGTGTAGAGATCTGATGGTGCATGGAGCCTGCTCTGAAGCGTAGGTATTTCCTGCAAGATTCCCTTATTGGAATGTGTAGGTAAGCTTCCTTTAAGTCTAAGGTTGCCAACCAGGCATCTTTGCCTAGCATAGGAAGCAGCTGTTGAAGTGTTAGCATTTTGAATTTTGGGATTACCAAAAAGATGTTTAGAATAGAGAGGTCCAGGATAGGATGCCAGGAGCTGTCTTTTCTGGGTATCAAGAAAAGTCTTGAGTAAAAACCTTGTCCCCTTTCTTCTGCTGGGACAGGTTTAATAGCCATGATACTTAGAAGAGAGAGAACCTGCTGTTGAGCCTCTGCCCACTGATTTGGGGGTAAGTCTGGCCAACCGTTTGGGGTTGGTAAGGTGTGGAAGTGGAATCTGTAGCCTTGGAAAACTATATTTAAAACCCATTTGTCCTGGGTAATGAGCTCCCAGCTTTTTGCATGTAGGGCAATCCTTCCCCCTAAAAGAGCAGGCAGTTGAGCAGGGCTTGGAAGGTTTAAGGTTAAGTCATTGTGACATTTTTCCATAGGGGGTGTCTTACTACTTCCAGCTTTGGAATTGGGAGCCCCCCACTGCTTAGGCCTGTGAGTACCTTGAGACTGTAGCCTAGGTGTTCTGCTGCTCCTGGGTTTGGACTGAGAAGGCCTGGGAGTGACAGGAAAGGACCAATTCTTAGAAGGCCAATGCCTACTAAATCTGGGTGGCAGTACTTGCAGGAAATCTTTAACTGTTTGCATAGATTTAGCTTTTTCCTTCTTCTGCTTTGTTGCCAAACAGGCGGTCTTGGTTTAAGGGAGCATCCAGTAATTTAGCTTTAACATGATCTGGCAAATTTTGCTCCTTAAGCCAAGCATGTCTTCTACGTACAGACCCAGTGGCAGCAGCACTGCAAGATGCTTCTAAAGAGTCAAAACCACATTGCAAAGTATGTTTACCAACTTGTTCAGTAGAATGCATTAAATCCTGTAATTCTTTATTTCCAGCACAGTCAGGAATCAACATCATTTTCTGTTTAAGTAGTCCTATAATATGCTGCGTATACTTTAACTTATGAGACTGGCAGTTTAAGGCCTTAATGGCCAAAGTAGCAAAAATGTATACCTTCTTAACCCATCTGTCCAAGGTCCTGGAATCTCTATCAGAGGGGGTAGGGTTTTTGGCAGTAGTAGCCTTAATGCCTTTAGGTCCTTGGGAAATGGTCTCTGGGTCCACAGTAGGATTTTTGAAGAGGAACTTGTGAGAGTCAGGTACTCTATACCTGTCAGGCTTCCTGGGAGCTGGAGGTAAGGTGTCTGGAGCCAGGCTAGATTCCAAGAAGGCATCATCTATAATGTCCAGGACAGGAGGGATAGCTAAAGGCCTGTGTTGAGGGAGAAGTAAGAATTCCCTAAGCCTCTTTTTGGAGTCAGAGTAATCCTGGCTTTCCCAGCGGAAATACTCCCTAAGAGTGTGCAAGGCTTTACCAAAAGAAAAATCTTCTGGAGCGGAAGCAGAGGGAATGGAATCCTCTGCATCAGAATCCTCATAGGTAGATAATGGCAAATCCTGGTAATCAGAAGAAATAGAAATTTCAGAATCCTAATCAGAAGAATCAGAAGGAAAATCAGTTCCAGGTCTCTTAGAGGGTGAAGGCTGGCTTCACCTAATTAAAGTAATAAGGTCTTCAGCCATTCTTATCATTGGTTTTTTAGGCATATGGGCCTGACCGTGAGATTTGGACGTAGGTTTTCTAGGCGTGGGTCGAGTTTTAGGCCTTAAAGAAGAAGATGGTGTCGGCTTGAAATGCAAGTCAGTAGGCCTGAATACACCCTCAGAAGCCAGTGCCTGCACAGCGGCTCCAGACCCATCCAAGGTAGAGACATCCGCAGGTTCCATAGTCGAAGAAGCATCTCGTCTCAGTAGAGGCCAGCGAATCTGAAGGAGCGGTATCAGGGGCTGCAAAAGCACCTCACTGAGTACCGGCGAACTGGCGACTAGCTTAACGGAAGTGTCGTCGACAGCTTTGGACCTAAGTGGTCTGTCTCTGTCTTTATCTTTATGTTTTTTCGGAAAGTTGGTAGTCGGATGGCTTACCAAAACCATTTCTGGATAGTTAAACCGAGTACCAAAATAATTTGCTGCAAAAATAAACCAACGACGAATAGTCCGGGGGTTGAATAAGGCACAAAACCGACAGCGAGAGACGCTGTGGTCTGGGCCTAACCAGGAATGCAGTACGAATTAAAATCTTTATGAGGTATTTGCTTTCCACAGGTAAATATACAATTATTAACTTTTACTGACATCGGTTAAGAGCAAGAAAAAGGATCCCCAACGGGGTACTTAGCTTTTTTGAAGCCTTCGGTTCTGAAACTCGAAAACGAAAATTTCAGGAGTTGGCCAATGGGCACTTGCGAACTGCTTCTGCTTCGGGCACCGCATGGCAAGAAAGACTGATGTAATGGCATCGGCTGCATGTTTTATACCCCTGACGACCTGACATCATGGAAGAAGAGGCAGCATCCGATGCAGGAATCCAAGACTTTGATATTCAGGCCGGCTGAGGGCTACCTGCAGGCCGATAACCCAAATGTAATGCCTGCAACAGTGAAACAGGAAGAACATCAGAGCATTTTGGATTTTGTCTGAAGAGCATCACTCACCAGTACTCTGCCTTTGGTCTATATGTAAGTTTATTTAGAACTGTGATTGCTCTTAGTAGATAGGAATTTAGTCAGATTTAGTCTAGCTGTTTTCTATATTTATATCAGACTATTCTACAGTATTTTAAGCATTTTCATGTGATTTCTAAACTTGACTAGAACTGTGAAGATGTGTCTTCTGTTTTTATTATTTATTATCAAATATTTTTAAACTTTTCAACTGTGGCTGTTTTGTGTAGAGATAATTTAAGCTCTAGAGTACATTGCATGTATATAGTGATACTGTACATACAGAGCCACTCCAAATAAGCCTTCCTGTTCGTCACACTTACTAACTGGATAATAATATTGCACAGTAATAACTGGACACCCTTTGGGAAGGGCCTTATTGGTAAGGATAAATAGGGGTTCTGGTGGCAGTGGATTACTACCTTATGGCCTGGACAGAAGGGGCACAGCTAGTGAACCTGTTCCAGCCTTTACCAGGAGTGTCTGTGTGGTTGCAGATGAATCATATTTCAAAGTGTGTGTGAGTGTCAGCTACTTGGGCAGGGACACAAAGCACTGGTTGGACAGAGGGAGTGCTGGGAGGACTTGGCTTGGAATCCTGGCTAAGGACTCCACTCTATAGCTGCGCCAGAGGGGAGTCTTATTGGGGAACTGGAGAGAAAGGGAGAAACCAGCCCTAGACTGACTGTGATCTCTGTGTGCTCTTAAGGGAAACTGTACTTTACTGTGTGTATATCTGTTACTCTTCCCAATGTGGACGCCCCTCACTGGTGCTAGCGGTGAGGATTGAGGCTCCTTGATTACTGAGCCAGTGCACGGGCGTCACATATTAACTGGTTGGCAGTGGTGGAATATCCACATAGCATACTAATTGGTTGACAGTGGTGGGATATCCACACCACATATTAATTGGTTGGCAATTGGCTTGTAGTGGTGTGGATAGTGAATTTCTGTAGCTTGTGTACAGTGATCACTGAAGGTGTTTTTGTACTCTAAGTCAGCCATGCAGTGAATATTCAGAGTTCAGATCACAATTGTTTTATTTCTTTTGCTAGCTTAGTTAGTCTGGGAGAGCAGGTAAGCATTTCAGCAGAGGAGTATGGCAAGCTGACAAGGAGCTAGCTGTATGAGATGTGCCAGCTTAAAGGACTGGTGCATGGAAACTTGACTAAGGCAGACATGATTGCAGATGTGGTCACAGCTGCGTCAGAAAATGGAGATCAGACTAACCATGGAGACGTACAACACTCAGAGAATGAACAGCTCAACCTTTCTGCAGAGGACTTAAAAATCCATCTGGAGCTAAACAGACTTGAGTTGGAGGCCAGGTGTTTGAAAACAGAATCAGCAGAGAGACTGCAATGTCTACAGTCTGAGGAGAATGAGAAACTGCTACACTTGAAAGCTGAGGAGAAGGAAAGGCAGAGGCAGCACAAAAAGGAGATGCTGACTCTTCTCCACAGTCTTAGAGATAATGGGGAAGGAAGAAACCGGACCCCAGAAGCACAAAAGGTCAGTAAATTTCTTCCGCAGTTTACAATGGGGGATAACTTTGATAGTTTCATTCATATGTTTGAGAGGGTATGTACACAGTACGATGTTGTCCAAATGCTCTGGGTACGGTTCCTGACCCCCCTTATTCTATGGTAAACCTGTAAATGTACTTTCCAAATTATCTGATGTTGACTACTTAACTATAATACTGTAAAGCACAGTTTGCTAGATTTTTTTTAAGCTAACACCTGAAACTTAGAGGAAAAAGTTTTGTGAGCACAGACGCAAGGCAGATGAAAGTGTGGGTGAATATGTTGCTAAACTGAGCACTTATTTTCATACGTGGGTAAGTGGATGTCAGGTCACCACTTTTGAAGAGCAGGCATATATTTTGGTGAGGGAACAATCCCTTAGCACTTTGCCTGAGGACATGAGGATCTGGTTAGCTGATAGACAATGTGCTACTTCAGATGACTTGGGGAAGAAGGGAGACCTATACCTAGCAAGCAGGGCATCCCTGCACAGGAAAGGGACCCCCAGTACTGCTCATGGGTCTAAAAGAACCCATGGTGGGAAGCCCAGACTGCCCCAACAGAATCTGCGACTAGCAGGGGAAGCCACTAGTCCATGTACACGTCCAGGACCTAGGGTTAAATATTTTTAATGCAACCAGTGAGGCCATGTGGCATACAGATGTCCACAGAGGCAAGGTGGGGAACAAAAGGTGAGGGAGCAAGTAAGTGGGAAGGACAAAATGCCAATAGTAGGATGTCTTGAGACAACAGGGGTACTAAACTACCATCCTGCAGATGTTCTGATAGGGAAGGATTTTGATGAGGCAGTAGCATGTGCGTATGAAATTACACGCAGTCAGGCTTCGAGACTAGCATGTGGGTCTGGTAGCCTGGGGTAGACCCAGTCAGACCACATACTTGCAACCAGGACTGGTGAGGTGGTTACTTCAGGGAGGGAGCTACTCTGCAGCAGTGAGACTGAAGGTGAGTCACAGCTGCTTGTGGGTACAGATGTTCCCTTGGACAGAGTGATTGCAACGGTAGAGGTGAGTAGTAGTACCCAGGCTGACAGTGAGGCACCACTGTCGGAAGATGTCGGACTTCCTGTGGAAGGAAAGCTGGGAACGGTTACAAAGAAAGAGTTGAGACAGGCTCACCTCTCAGACCCTACATTACAAGGCCTGAGGCAGGTAGCTAGTGAGGCACCTGATTCTCAAGGGGGGGGGGATCTGTATACCAGGACAAAGAGTTACTGTACAGAGAGTGGACCCCTGAGGGAGGGCTAGAAGGTGAGAGTATACAGCAGTTGGTAGTGCCTACAGCCTACTGTCTGGCACTTCTATCCAGAGCACATGACATTCCCTTTGCAGGCCATATGGGCATAAAACGTACAAAGAGAAGTATTATGCAGATCTTCTATTGGCCTGGAATTTCCAGAGATGCAACAGAGTACTGCAGGACCTGTGAGCAGTACCAAAATGTAGGTAAGGCAGGAGACAAGGTGAGAGCTTCTTTGATGCCTTTGCGTGTGACTTAGGAGCCATTTCAGAGGTTAGCTATGGATATTGTGGGGCCTCTGAGTACCCCAAGTTCCACAGGGAAAACGTATATCCTAGTGGTGGTACATTATGCTACAAAATACCCTGAGGCAGTGGCTTTATCCTCCATTGAGGCAGAAAAGGTGGCAAATGCTTTGTTAGAGATTTTCAGCAGGGTAGGCTTCTGAAAAGACATACTGACTGACCGAGGTGCCAATTTCATGTCAGACCTGCTGGCTTGTCTGTGGAAGTACTGTGGAGTAAAGAACCTGAAGACCACCCCCTACCATCCCCAGACTAATGGTTTTGTTGAGAGATTAAACTCTACAGTCAAGTCCATGCTACTGGCATTTGCAGACCAGTTTAAGAGGGAGTGGGACAAATATTTGCCCCATTTGTTGTTTGCTTAAGGAGAGGTTCCCCAGGAATCCATGGGTTTTTCACCCTTTGATGTGCTGTATGGGCATAGGGTGAGGGGACCTCCAGATTTAATTCATGATGAATGGGAAGGTGAGTGTGAATCTCACAAGATGTCTGTTGTGGCATATGTCCTATACCTCAGGACAAAGCTCAGGGAATTCATAGGCTTGGCCCAGGAGAACCTGGCAGAAGCCCAACAGCAGAAAAATGTATGGTATGACAGGAATGCTAGAGAGTATGCTGTAGGGCAGCAGGTAATGGTTCTCATTCCTGTCAGACACAACAAGCTGCAAGTAGCCAGGGAGGGACCCTACAAGGTGGTAAAAAAGGTAAGTGATGTTAACTACATGGTAAATCTGCTAGGCAAGAGGCAAGGGCACAGATTGTGCCATGTTAACATAATGAAACCTTACCATAATAGGAAGGCTTTTGTGTTGAGTATTTGCAGTGGATTGCAGGAGGAGTCTAAGGGAGATCTGGTGACTGATCTCTTCAGTGAGACTTAGACTGACACCTCAGTAGAAGGGGTAGCAATATCCCAGCAGCTATCTCCTGCCCAGGTTCCAGAAATCCGAGCAGTGTTACAGGAGTTTGGGGACATGTTCAATGGGAAACCAGGGTGCACCCACCTGGTGCAGCACCAGGTGGATACAGGACCCCAAAGGCCTATTAGGCAGGCCCCTTATATGGTGTCTGAGACAGTCAAACAGACTTTGAGGGAAAACATACAGGAGATGATGGAATTGGGTAATTCAAGAGTCCAACAGTCCCTGGGCCTCCCCAGTGGTGCCGGTCCCAAAGAAGAATAGCAGCATCAGGTTCTGTGTGGACTACAGGAAATTAAATAGTCATACAGAGTCAGATGCTTACCTAATGCCTAGGACAGATAAAGCCCTAGAGCAGCTGGGTGAGGCTAAGTATCTTACCACCACTGATCTTACCAAGGGTTACTGGCAGGTGCCCTTGACTCCCAGTGCTGCAGAGAAGTCAGCCTTTGTGACTCCTTTTGGCTTGTATGAGATCACAAAGATGCCCTTTGGGATGAAAAATGCCCCAGCAACTTTCCAGAGGCTGGTAGATCATATCCTTGCAGGAGGGTTTGCCTTTGCTTACCAAGATGGTGTTGCCATCTACAGCCATTCCTGGCCAGAGCACCTTCAACATGTCAGGGAGGAGCTGGGCAGACTACAGAGGGCAGGGTTGACCATTAAGCCAAGCAAATGTCAGGTGGGTATGGCAGAGGTCTCCTATCTGGGACATAGACTGGGTAGTGGTAAGATCAGGCCAGAACATGCTAAAGTGGAAGCCATTCAGGCATGGCCTGCACCTGTTACCAAAAAGCAGGTGAGGGCATTCTTAGGGACAGCAGGGTACTACAGAAAGTCTGTCCCCAGTTACAGTACCATAGTTGCTCCCCTCAAAGACCTGACATGGAAGAAAAGATCAGATAAGGAAGTGTGGGCCACAGCATGCGAGCAGGCATTCCAGAAGTTTAAAGAAGCTTTGGGAGGACCCCCTTGTGTTAGCCAGTCCAGACTACAGCAAAGAATTTGTTGTGCAGGTGAATGCTTCAAATTATGGGGTGGGGGGGCTGTACTTAGCCAGATTTCTTCAGAGGGAGAAGAGCACCCAGTGGTTTATTTCAGTCGTAGGTTTCAACCCAGGGAGGAATGCTATGCAACTGTAGAAAAGGAATGTCTAGCCATAGTGTGGGCACTGCAGAAACTTCAGCCTTATCTGCAAGAAAGAAAATTCACTGTAGTTACAGTTCAAAATTCCCTAACATGGTTACACCGAGACAGCAGGCAAAACACCAAGTTGCTAAGATGGAGCCTAGGGTTGCAAGCATATATGTCAGTGCAGCATCACAGTGAGGTTAGCCATGCCAACACAGATGGGCTCTCAAGACAGGGAATGGGGTAAGGTATACTCAGACAGACCTAACCCTCTCAAGCAAAGTTTCTCAGGGGTCACTTGAAAAACTAGCTTGAGTTCTCTGGGGGGGATATGTGAAGGCTGCCAGCCTAGCTAGACAGAATTTTGTAGATAATTATATGTCATTGTAAATGTGAATATAATCCACAGGCTTGTCCTCTTAAATGTAAGACAATTGTCACCAATAACCAAAAATAACACTGGAACAGATACTTAAACACCAACGACTCCAAAACCAAACAAAATAAGTACCACAGATGAAGGAAAATAGTTGGCTCAGTGATAAAATTCCAAAGCTGGTTTAACAGTCAATTCAAACGCAAACACAATTCCACACACAGAGTATTTGTCTAAGTTTCTAAGACTTCATCAGATGCAAACAATAAATGAACCATCTTATCATATAATCCATTAGCTTAATTATTCAAGTAATCCACCAATGAGAATACAGTCCATTGTCTCAATAAAACATGTCTTTGATCCTGTGTTCCCTGGAAGCGATAACCTAGTGAATGAAGAATTCACTGAAAAACAGAAGCAAGTTCCTTCCTGATTAAAGTTCTGCGTGACATCATCAGAGAGCGCTCATGTACCCTCGGAATGGGGTAATCTCTTTTATTGCTGTAGTTTCTTGGCCAGGTGCAAGATCAAAGAAATGTTAATGAGTTTCTGTTAGCCTGGGAACCAGAGAAGAATGATGTAATCCAAAATGAGTCAGCAGTGATGTATTATTTTTAAGACTTTCTCAGAGACAGAGAGAGAACCAGAGCATTTTGGATTTTGTCTGAAGAAAATCACTCACCATTACTCTGCCTTTGCTCTATATGTAAGTTTATTTAGACCTGTGATTGCTCTTTAGTCAGATTTAGTCTAGCTGTTTTCTATATTTATGTCAGACTATTGTGCAGTATTATTTTAAGCATGTTCCTGTGATTTCTGAACTTGTGACTAGCACTGTGAACTGAGAAGATTTGTCTTGTGTTTTTATTATTTATTAATAAATATTTTTAAACCTTTCAAGTATGGCTGTTTTGTGTGCAGATAATTAATTTTAGAATACATTGCATGTATATAGTGATACTGTACAAAGCCACTCCAAATAAGCCTTGCTGTTCGTCACACTTACTAATTGGATAATAATATTGCACAGTAATAATTGGACACACTTTGGGAAGGGCCTTATTGGTATCTGATAAATAGGGGTTCTGGTGGCAGTGGATTACTACCTTATAGCCTGGACAGAAGGGGCACAGCTAGTGAACCTGTGCCAGCCTTCCCCAGGAGCGTCTGTGTGGTTGTATATAAATCATATTTCTAAGTTTGTGTGTGTCATCTACTTGGGCAGGGACACGAAGTACTGGTTGGACACAGGGAGTGCTGGGAGGACTTGGCTTGGAACCCTGGCTAAGGACTCCACTCTAGAGCTGTGCCAGTGGGGAATCTTATTGTGGATCTGGAGAGAAAGGGAGAAACCAACCCCAGACTGACTGTGATCTCTGTGTGCTCTTAAGGGAAATTGTCCTTTACTGTGTGTGTAGGTTCATAGGTAGGTACTAGGCTATCGGCCCTGGGGCCTATTGAAGCCCAGCCAAAAAGGTACCCTGGCTTTTGCCACCCAAGAAAATTATTTTCCTGTGCCACTGTTGAGCAGAGCCACAGAGGTGATCCCCGGGGTGAATTTCCTATTTCCCATCCAATCATCAAGATTTTGCTTGAAGAGTGCTAATGAGGAGCTTTGTTTGATATAGATAGGTAGTCTATTACAGAGTATGGGAAGTCTCTGGGACAGGAATCGATCCCTCCGGCATGTTCTGTTTATTGTGGTGACAAGGTTTAGGTCCCTAGAGTGTGTAGCTCGGAGGGATTGGGATTTCTTTAAGTGGAGCATGTCCAACAACTCTGGGTTTGATATAGCTTTGTATGTTAGGCAGAGATCACCTCTGAGTAGGCGATGTAGATGCCCCACACTGGTGTTATTGGGGAGGATTGAGGCTCCTTGATTACTGGGCCAGTGCACGGGCGTCAGAGCTTGCATAAAAAAATAAGTAACTGTTGTGAAGAGGACTAGTGTTTTTTTTATTTGCAGTTCTTATGCAAGTTATGGCTTTCAAGAGATTTAAATTAATTTATTTAAATATACATTTCATAACTACATTGTAGTAAAACAGCTGAGGTGAAAGCTGTCCAGCCAGGAAAGCCTCAGGTGAAATTCCACAGCTATTAGTTATAAATGTGTTATGATGGCACAAACCACTTTTTTGACAAATACTATTAACTCACTTTATGTCTGCACTACTGTAGTAGTGAGAAATAGTACTGAAGACAGCCACTCAAAGGAAGTCTGAAAACAGCGAAATGGTAAATGTCAGGAATGTACATATTCCAAAACTGTCATCTAAAAAACATTGGTTAAGATGGTTTAATTGGTTTTTGATCAGTTATTTACAAAGCAAAAAAAAAAAATTAAAAACAAAAGGTTTTATGTACTGACCTATTGGTGCAGAGGGTCTGACATACACCTGTAATGCTGGCGACTGGGATCACCTGGCAAATTGGGAAACTGTAGGGACAACATGGGAGACAGGATGGAGCAGCTGATAGCCAGCTTATCTGCCTCAGGGAAGCATACTAGTCTTTTTATGGTGCTAAGTTGCTCACTAACAAAGGCTGGAAAGCAGCACTTATTTCTCACAAGTTATGTGTATTCAACAGGGGAAGGGCAGATGCTACATGCATTATGAGTGGGAAAGTCCATCTATACATGCATGCATGCATGCCTGCCTCACTGCACACCCGCCACTTTGGGTACAACATAGGTCAATAAAAAATTCCATGCATCTTGAATGGATGACACTAGGTCGGGACACCTTGATCACCACTCTCTCACAATTAGTGAGGCTTATTGAAGTTGTGAGAAAACAAAGCACTAACATGAGTTATTAAGAGAAAATTGTCTCTCTCTGACCAAGGGGGTAACAGAAGAAGAAAACATTCTTGTGAATGCTCACATCATGAGTTATTACGAGAGAATTGTCGCTCTCTGGCCAAGGGGGCAATAAAATAAAATAAAACAAAAGGCCTTATGGTATAGAAAAAGAAGAAAACATTCTTGTGAATGCTCACATAATGACAACAACAACTGGAATTGTTTCCAGATATGGGATGCGATTCAAAATTCTACTTTTTTCTACTGCAAGATTACACTTCTATCAACATACTAACTACAAAAGCATGTTTTGCATCATGAGACTCAAATACAGCAGTCCAGACTGCTACAAGAGTGTTACCCAAGAGATGGAGCAATACAGGTACAATATAGTGTCAACGTCTAGGTAAGAAAAACAAGTAACCAAAAGATTAAAAAATATTTAAAGGAAACTGCCACCGAGAAAGGACATGCATAAATCTTTATGTTCTGTACAAAATTAATACTTTAACACCATTCTTAAGTGTTTAGTATTACTTTGTCATTCATTATACCCCCAAAATAGCACGAACAAGGCCGCCATACTGACACTATTTTGTTTAAAAGTCTACTCTTGTCTTGCACACACAATATATTTTAGGAAGTCTAGATGAAACAGATCAGGTGTGTTTTTTCTGTATTCACTTCTGACAGTGTTGTCGGCTACTGGCTTGTCAGATGTCAACAGAAAGAGTTCCAGTGTTACAGATTTACTGAGTTACTCCATCTGTGCTAAATATAAGCCACTACAAAGTTTTTCACCGTGTATTTAAAACTTAATTAAACTGCAGGTGCTGTTAGATACTATAAGTATCAGTTCTAATAAATATGCATGCCATCCCCTGTACCATCTTAACTAAGTTGCAAATGTGTCAGCTCTGATCAGTTATGTCTGAACATCACCTGACATTAAGGCAACTTCAAGCAACTTCTAATATTCTGCACTGTTTGTGTCTTCTACTTATATGGATGACAGCATTTCGCTGGCCATATGTTACTTACCAGCTTGTTTGCTCCTGATGCAGACTATCTGATTCGTGCTCTCCACATAGAGATTTCTCCAACAAATAATGCTATGAAAATAGTTTTGCTTTAGTGGTGTATGCTTTATAACATAACTTTGCAGGAGAGTGGAATTGTCCTTATTGTCATACTACATGCAGACAGAGAGCTCACGAACATTAAGGGACAGCAATCAATTCAAACTTGAGTGCAATTTAAAAACAGACCTCAACTGGAGTTATGTGTTTCCTGTGCCATCCCATCAACCCTACAAGTTACCTCACTCATCACACATACACTTCCTCAACGTTCACATTAATTCCATCTTCTCACCCTGCTGCCCTAAACAAACATTTGCTCTTAGATGTCTCAATGCTGACTTTCACTTCACTCCAAGCAACTTTTCTCTCTAAACCGAAGTCTTCCACCTATTACCATATCCAAAGTACCAAATAGGTTAAATCAGGGGTGGGCAAACTTTTTGATTCGTGGGCCACATTGAGTTCTAACATTTGACAAAGGGGCCGGAACAGGAGCAGATAGATGGCATGCTTTGAAAACATCACCTCATTGGAGGAAAAATACACATCTTGGGATATGGAGAAAACATGTGCTTTAATTTCCAATGAAAATGAAGAAAAGCATTACAATAAAATCTCTGACTTCGAAATGAGTCTTTAAACACTGAAAATCAAATAAATGACCATTTTATTTTAAAGCACTGAAAGTTCTGTTATCCTTCAGGATATCACCATCACTCTCCTCCTGACTGTCTTTTTTTTCAAAAACGGTAGGAGATGCAGATGTACTTGTCCTGTTCCTTTTATTCAATTTGTTTCCCCGGTGCCAAAAGTCAACAATGACCAGTGCAAGGATGAAACAGTTGCAGCAAGAAAAAATATTTAGTTGTCCACTCCTTATTGAACACTCGACATTCTCTGTCCACTTTCCTTTTCTTGGGTCCGCTCATCTTCATAGAGGGGCGGTGGGTCAAAGGGTAAAGTGCAAACATGGAGTAATAGGCCTATGCTTCACCTCAACAAAGCCAATATATCTAGAGTGCGCCATCTAGTGAGGAAACATGAGAATTGCAGGGGAAATAAAACATTAACAAGGTTAATTTATTAAATTTTTTCAAGTTTGGCGGGCCGAATCAAAACGTTTAACGGGCCGCATGTGGCCCCCGGGCTGTAGTTTGCCCATGCCTAGGTTAAATCTTCTGAAAAGTCTAATTGTTGTGCCTCGGTTTCTCTATATAATACCAGCAAACATCTATACCCATAACCTTTTGCTTATATCATCCTTATCTTTTACAAAAGTCTGCTGTAGTTAAAAAGTAACCTTTGCACAAAGTAATACACTTTATGCACTTCATAAAAATAGTCTGCCACACCAGACTGCCATAAATTATCTAACATTGTAGGACAGCATTTTGAATCTTACTCTGTTACATTTTATGCTACATTTAGTTAATAGGAAAAGTTGACAATATGGCTATTTAGCCTACGCTCTAAATGTATTTATCCCTCCACTATAACCTTACCCATGTTGCTAAGGCTTTGATTTTTCTGGGTTATCTCTGGAGTTGGAATGGAGGACACTTAAAACTGTAAAATTCTTGCCCTTGTAAAGGGAAATCTATTCAACTGCAACCAAAAAGGAAGCTTGCCAGTCTGTTGTGACCCACAGACTAAAATCATAACTGCTTCCAAACAAAACCACTTCGATGAAGTCCCTTGAAGGGGTCCACCAGTGGTCAGCTTTTCAGTTAAGGGACTAGAAGAAGGTTCACCTTATGAAAGGCCTCTGCCACACTCACTAATGCCATACAGAGAACCTACTATTCTGCGGTGATGGCTCTGTTAAGCTGCATCAGATCTGAAAAACTGACTTTCCACTGGAGGCCCTGTAGAGCAGTTAGTATTCAAATGAAAGAGATGGAAGAATCATCCTCTTAAAATGCTCTTCTAAAAAGACTTCATGTGTGATATCAGAGGAGAAAAGACAATCTGATGCTTATGTGTCCACCTTATGTGGCAAGAAAGCTTCTTCTTCTTGGGATATTGAATTAGGAAGGCTAAACATGTTAAGACTGAGGAGCAAACAAATAACCCTCCAAGCTGGTTAAAGCTGGTTTCTTTTTTGGAGATCTTCAGCTACATTCTGGTGACCTATCCAAATAGGATCTTAGCCCAGAAGGAAGCAGCCAAAAAGGCCTGATTAAGATAATCTTTAAAGTGTCATCTAGAGGGAAGGTCTTATTATTCTTGCTTAACTCTGACAACGGGATCTCTAAATTCTTAATATCTCTTTCCTGCAAAGGAACTAAGGATTAAGGATATATTTCTCCTACCTTTAATTCATGGAAGGACAGTTCAAGTGCACCTCTTGCAAGAACTGATGATCAAACAGTAGATGAACAAGTGGCATTTGCTGATGAGGCCACAATGTTTAGGTCTGTGCATGCCAGAGAAACAGCCTAATTATGATAGTGATGCATAGGTTCATAGATGTTTACTTGGCTAACGACCACAATGGCCTTTTTAAGCCTAGCCATGCATCCCAAATCTCTGACAAGTTCGGTTACCCTCGACAAGTCTAATCAGGGCATTGGGAGGTGAAGCATTTGCAAGCAGGGGCCTGGGAGATTAACCATTTACAGGCTGCCTGTGTCCATTAGAGGTGCAGGTGCCAAACCAGGGATGAATTTCCTGTTCTCCATCCAACTGCCTAAGTTACACTTGAATTGGGTTAGGGAGGAACTCTGCTTCACATAGATGGGGAGCGTGTTCTACATAAGGGGTAGTCTCTGGAATACATACTTGTCTCTCCGGCAGGTCCTGTTTATATCACAGGCAAGGTTTACGTCTTTAGAACAGGTAATTCTAGTGTTGTTTCTTTTGCAGATATGCAGGAGGTCCATCAGAGTGGGGTCTGACAATGCCTTATATGCTAGGCACAGATTTTCCCTCAAGAGTCTGTAGGAGATATAACACAGGGATAGGGCCTTGAGGTGGTCTGCACAGGACATGTTACTTATGTCCTGTATTCTTTTAGTGAGGAACCTCTGTGCATGTTCCAATTGTTGGACATGCCTGGTTAGGTAAATACCAAAGGGAGCATTGTACTCAATGATAGGTCTGATGAATGCTAAATACACTGGAACAATGACTTCCTTGGACCTAGGTGTCATACCTTTACTTATAAGTTGCACAACACAGAATGATGTCCTTACTATTGTAGACACACGATGGTCAAAGGATAGACTACTGTCTTATGCGTGTCCCCAAGGCCCTGACTACTGGGTCAACTCCTGGGGGGTGTATTGTCAATATAACAGTTACCAGGGGTGACTGAATTCCCAAAGGATACTATTATGCATTTCTTGGGATTTAGTTTTAGTCCATGGATCTGGTACCAGTTGTTTGTCCGTGTCAGCCCTTGCTGGAGAAAGTACAGCTGTGTACACTTACCATAAATATAGATGTTCGAGTATATTCACTGTTGCAGTCATCACACTTGGGTTATCTGCCTGCAGGTAGCCCTCAGTCGGACCAAATACCAGAGTCTTGGGATTTCTGCGTCGGATGTTGTCGCCTCTTCCATGATGTCAGGTCATCAAGGGTATAAAACAGGCAGCCAATGCCATTACATCAGTTTTTCTTGCCCCAAATGTCAGGAGCCCCCCAAATAGGAAGCTAGTATATGGTGTGGAACACCATCAGTAAAAAGTAAATACCACTGCCATTAAAAATGGCCATAGAGAGGATAGGTAGAAGGACAGAGAAAACCAGGGGGCTGGAGGGAGGGAAACCAGGACTGCAACTGTGAATACACTCAAACATCTACATTTATGGTAAGTGTACACAACTGTACTATGTTCTTCGTGTTTCACTGTTGTAGTTATTACACTTGGGTTGATTCCCAAAGCTGAGGAAGGGTGGAGGCAGTCAAGAAGTGTATGGGCTAGTTAACAGGCCTTGTAAGACTGCTGTAGCAAATCCAGCTCTGGATTTAGAAAAAACAGGTAAGTGGTAATGCTTGGTGAAGGTGTGTACAGAACTCCAGGTTGCAGCTTCCAGAATATCCCTGGTAGGGATTCCCCTGAGAAATGCTGTAGAGGTGGAAGTAGCCCTAGTGGAATGTGCTCTGATTCCCTGTGGGGTAGGTTTTCCATGGTGCTTGTAGCAGAAATGGATGCAGTGTGCTATCCATTTGGAAATGGTTTGCTTTGAAATGGCCTTGCCCTCCACCCCTGTAGCAAAGCTGACTAGCAGCTGGTCAGATTTTCTAAAAGGTTTAGTCCTGTCAAGGTAGAACCTGAGCTGTGTGTGCATGTCCAAGGAGTGCAGGATCCTTTCCCCTTTATTCTGAGGATTAGGGAAGAAGGTTGGTAAATGGATGGATTGGTTTAAAGCCACACTTGACACCACCTTAGACATAAAGGACGAGTTAGTCCTGAGGGAAACCCTGTCAGCATGGAAAATAATGAAGGGTTCCACAGCCATTAGTGCCTGTAACACAGACACTCTTCTTGATGAAGTTATGGCTAAAAGCAAGGCTGCTTTCCAAGAGAGGAATTTTAACTCTGCTGAAGCAGCAGGTTCAAAAGGGGGAAGCGTGAGCTTTTCCAGTACAAAGTTAAGGTCCCAGGCAGGGGTGGGTGTTCTCCTAGGGGGCCTTAAGTTGTTAGCCCCTCTCAAGAACTGTTTGATGAGAGGGTGAGAAAATAGAGGTGGCTCAGTATTATAATGATCTGAGATGGCAGAGTCATGATTCTTAATGGAGGAGAAGGATAGGCCTCTGTGGAGTAGCTCTGCTAGGTAATCCAGGATTTGTGGTAAGGAGGGCACTGCTGTGTAATTTCCTTGAGACTGATTCCAAGAACAATATCTTTTCCACTTTTCAGCATAGGATTTCCTAGTACTAGGCCTTCTGGCCTCAAGAATGATGTCCATCACCTGTCTGCTAAGGGTTGCTGGTGGCCTCAAGAATGATGTCCATCACCTGTTTGCTAAGGGTTGCTGGTGGTGTATTCAGAGGATAAGCCAGGCTGTAAGGTTTTGGGTTTGCAACTGTGGATGCAAAATCTGTCCCTTCTGCTGAGGAAGCAGGGACGGTGTCTGGTGAAGGTGCCAGGGTGGCACTGTTGTTAGACTGTGTAAGAGTGGGTACCAGTGCAGGCATGGCCAGTCTGGGGCAATAAGAACTGCCCTTGGCCTGTCCTGTTTGATCTTAGTAGTACTTTTGAAAGGAGGGGCAGAGGGGGAAAGGCATAAATTGAGAGGTTTTCCCATTTGAAGGATAGGGCACATCCACCTTCCAGGCCCTGCTGTGAGGGTTCCTGGTGCAGAATTTGCTCAACTGGTGGTTCTCAGGGGAGGCAAAGAGGTCCACCTCCGGTGTCCCCCACCGCTGGATTAGAAGGTTGAAGGTGCTGGGCTCCACATGTGTGGGTCTAGGAGATTTCTGCTTATGTCCCATGCCAGTGAATTTTGCTTGCCTGGCAGGAACTGAGCTTGTAGATGCACTTGATTGCTCAAGGCTGTGTTCCACAGGGTCATGGCTAACCTGCAGACTGGGTAAGAACGGGTTCCCTCCTGCTTGTTTATGTACCACATAACTGTGGTGTTGTCTGTTTTTATCAGCAGCTGTCCTGGAAGGACAAGGTATTTGAAGGCTGTCAGAGCATTCTGTACAGCTAGCATCTCTTTTTAATTGATGTGCAGGAGAATTTGTCCTGGGATCCACTTGCCCTGAATGCATTTGCCTGCCATGTGAGCCCTCCATACATAGTCTGATGCGTCTGTTGTCCGGGTTTGGGTGGCAAGGGGTTGAGTGAAAGGCAGTCCCTTGTTGTGGTTGCATGCTTCAGCACACCAAAAGAACTCTGCACTTAGACAAGGTATGATAGGAATGAGTGTTTCCAGGTCCTGAGAATGTTGGCACCAAAGACTTTTTAAGTACCACTGAAGTTTCCTCATATGCAGTCTTGCATATGGAATTAGCAGAATGCATGAGGCCATGAACACTAGGGTTTGCAGTATTTACCTTGCAGATAGCTGGGTTTTGGTGGCCATTTGTTTGAAGTAGTTGGTCAAATAGATGTGTTTTTCTGGAATGAGAAATACCATCTGTGAAGCTTACTCCCAGGAATACAATTTTTTTGACTGGGCACCAGTTGTAATTTCTTTTCGTTGATGGTGTACCCCAATGAAGTTAGCAGTCTTTTTACAAATGCCAGGTGCTGAAGTAGCAATTCCCGACTGTCCACTTGAATCAGGCAATCATCCAAGTATGGGAAAATTTGGATATTTCTCTGCCTGCAGTATGCAATGGCTGGAGCCAGGCACTTTGTGAATACTCTGGGTGCAGTAGATAAGCCAAAGGGAAGTGCAGAGAATTGATAGTGCATAGAGCCTGCCCTGAAGTGTAGATATTTCCTGCAAGACTCCCTTATGGGGATGTGCAGATAAGCTTCTTTTAAGTCTAGGGTGACTAACCAGGCATCCTTGGCTAGCATAGGGAGAAGCTGTTGCAGGGTAAGCATTTTGAATTTTGGGACTACCAGAAAGGTGTTGAGAATTGATAAGATCCAGGATTGGGCACCAATAGCCCTCTTTTCTGGGCACCAGGAACAGTCTGGAGTAGAGACCCTGTCCCCTTTGTTCTACTGGAACAGGTTGAATAGCCCTGATATTGAGCAGGGAAAGTACTTGCTTTTGAGCCTCTGCCCACTGGTTTGGAGGAAAGTCTGGAAACCCGCTTGGGGTTGGTAGTGAATGGAAGTAGAATCTGTACCTCTGGGATACAATGGTTCAGGACCCATCGGTCCTGAGTAATGGGCAACCAGTTTTTTTGCATGAAGGGCAAGTTTTCATCCTAGGGGTGCAAGTAATTGGGCAAAGCTGGGAAGGATAATTGAAAAGTCATTGTGAACTTTTTCCATAAGGGGGTGGCCTATCAATCCCTGTTTTTGAGGTGGGGGTACTCTATTGTTTAGATCTCTGCATATCCTGAGACTGTAGTCTGGGTGGTCTGTTTCCCCCGGGTTTAGACTGAGAAGGCCCGGAAGGGGCTGGAAAGGACCAGTTTTTAGAAGGCCAATGCCTACTGAATCTAGGTGGCTGCATTTGTAAGAATTATTTAAAAGTTTGCATATATTTAGCTTTTTCTTCCATCTTTTTAAGAACCTCTTCTGCTTTGGTGCCAAACAAACAGTCCTTATTTAAAGGAGCGTATAGTAATTTTGATTTGACATGATCTGGCAAGGTTTGTTCCTTCAGCCAAGCATGCCTTCTCAGTACAGACTCAGTGACTGCAGCCCTGCAAGATGTTTCTAGGGAATCAAAGCCACACTGCAAAGTATGCTTACTGACTTGATTTGCAGAATGCATTAACTGTTGTAAATCTTTATTTTCTGCACAATCAGGAAGTAACGCCATTTTTTGTTTAATTAATTCCATAATATGTTGCTGGTACTTCAACATGTGAAACTGGAAATTCAATGTCCTGATGGCAAGAGTTGCAGAGGTATATACCTTTCTACCCCATCTGTCTAAAGCTCTGGAATCCCTGTCTGAAGTGGTAGGGTTTTTGGCTGTAGTAGCCTTAATACCTTTAGCTGCCTGAAAAATGGTCTGGATCTGCAGTAGGATTCTTAAAGAGAAATTTGTGAGAATCGGGTACTCTGTAGTACCTGTCAGATTTTCTAGGGGCTGGTGAAAAAGTGTCTGGGATAAGACTGGATTCCATGAAGACATCATCTACAACATCCAGGACAGGGGGTATTAGCTAGAGGCCTGTGCTGAGGCAACTCTAAAAATTCTCTGAGTCTCTTTTTGGACCGAGGGTAGTCCTGGCATTCCCAGTGGAAATGCTCTCTCAAAGTATGCAAGGTTTCACCAAAAGAAAAATCCTCTGGAGAGGAGGCAGAGGGAATGGATTCCTCTGCATCTGAATCTTCATAGGATGATAATGGTATGTCCTGGTAATCAGAAGAGTCAGAGTCATTGGACTCCTGGTCTGTACAATGAGAATGAAACTCAATTCTTTGTCTCTTAGCAGGGGAAGGCTGGCTTCCCCTAATTAAGATAATAAGGTCTTCAGCCATTCTAAGCATTTGTTTTTATGGCATGGGAGCTTGAGCATGTGCTTTGTTCATCGGTTTTCTAGGCATAGTGTATACTCTGGGCCTCAGAAACATGGTAGTTTTAGCTAAAAAAAGAAGTTATATACTCACCATAACGTTCCATCTGAGTAGGAAACCTCATTTGTCAGCAACCTGTGGGTATCGGATCCGACCCAGATCTGAGCCGGCAGCTTTCCAAGCTAGAGATCCCAGCTCCAAGCTCCTCCCCTTACCCATAATACCCTTCTACCTCCTTCCAATCCTCAGATCACGTTAGCCCATCTATATAACATCACAACAACAAAACAACAACCTGAAGAATCCTAACCTAAGGAATAAACAAATGACCTGAGAAACCATCCTAGGGTTCAGGTAATCAAAGAACCAGGTTAGGGGGAAGGAGGGAGGGTCGGCTGCTGACAAATGAAGTTACCTACTCAGATGGAATGTTATGGTGAGTATATAACTTCTTTATCTGAAGTAGGTAACTTCATTTGATCATCAACCTGTGGGACAGAGTCCCCAGCTACCAAAAACTTGGGTGGTCCTCAAGGAAGGATATTCTGGAGCACTGCAGAGCCAAAGGCTACCCTATCTCTAGACACTAAATCCAATTTATAGATAAAGGTATGAGAGGATGCCCAAGTAGCCGCAGAGCAAATGTCATCCAAGGAAACTCTCGACCAAAATGCAGCAGATGTAGCCATAGAGCGGGTAGAATGAGCATGAGCCCCTGTAGGTTCCGACAGGCCAGATAGTTTGTATGTGAGCAGAGTGCAATTCGAAATCCATCTGGCCAGAGTTACCTTTGACAGGCTTACCGAAGAAGGGTTTTGCAAAGGAGACAAAGAGCTGATCAGACTTGCAGAATGCAGCTGTTCTGTGTAAATAAAAACATAACTGTCTATGAACATCTAACAAATGAAGTTTGTACTCCCCTTTGTTTTGATAGTTAGGGAAAAAAAATGGAAGATTAATGGACTAATTGATGTTCACCTCGGAGGCCACTTTAGGTAGAAAGGATCGGTTAGTCCTGAGAGAGAACCTGTCCTTATGGAAAACAAGATACGGGGCTTTAATACAGAGGACCTGAAGTTCCGACACCCTTCTAGCAGAGGTAATCGTTACCAAAAAGACAGTTTTCCAGAACAAGAATTTCAAATCAACAGAAGCTGCAGGTTCAAAAGGAGGTCCAGTCAGAGCCTGAAGGACTAAAGTTAGATCCCATGGAGGGACGGGGTTCCTAGTAGGAGGTCTCAAGAGGGATGTACCTTTCAGAAAGGTCTTGCAAATTTTGGTGGACGCAAGGGGATTGAGATTGTCCCCATGTGAAAATGGGAGATGGCAGCCATTTGAACCTTTACAGTAGAAGAACTGGCTCCTTGCTGAAAAATATGAGATAGGAAATTGAGCACTGCTGGGATGGGAGCAGTGAAAGTGTCCAATTTCCTACAAGACGCCCAAATGGAAAAATGCTTCCATTTACTATTGTAAACCTTCCTGGTAGAAGGCTTATGCGCCGCTACCATGATAGATCTGACTGCAGAAGAGTAACTGGGAGTCCTAGCAACTAATGGAACTGGATCAACCAAGCTGAGAGCTTGAGATTGACCAGATTCAGGGATATTAATCCCGAAGGATGAGATATCAGATCCGGGATGGGATCCAAGATCCAGAGAGGAGCTATAAGATGAGACCATAGGCACAGGAACCAGGCTTGACGAGGCCAGAATGGGGCTATGAGTATAATCTTGTTCCCCAACTGACGAGCTTTCTGTAAGAATTTTGTTATCAACGGAAGAGAAGGATAAGCATAAAGAAGACCAGGTGGCCAAGCATGAACTAGAGCGTCTCGGGCTTTCCCCTGGAAGGGGAATTAGATCGAAAAACTCACTGTACTTCGTGTTGGAAGGTGACGCGAAGAGATCGCAGCAAGGCTGATCCCACTTGCGGAAGATCTGTTTCGCTACTAAGGGATTCAGAGACCACTCGTAAGGTGAGAGGATAGTTCGACTCAGTTTGTCCACTAGGATGTTGGACCGACCCGGAATGTGCATTGCTAACAGAAAACAGTTGGTGGATATCGCCCAGTCCCAAACTCTCATGGCCTCTCGGCAAAGAGGGTAAGACCTGGTCTCCCCCTGTTTGTTGATGTACCAGACCACTGACATGTTTGACTGAATCACAATAGCCCCTTGAGGGAGAAAGGCATGAAGGGCTTGCAATGCTAGAAGCACCACCCTCATCTCCAGAACACTGATATGCAGAACGGTCTCTGTCTGAGTCCACGTATCTTGGACAGTTCTGCCCACGTAATGCCCCCCCCACCCGAGGCGAGAAGCGTCCGTGGTCACCGTGGCTTGGGGTTGCGGCATAACAAACGGTCGACCTTCCCGAAGCTCTCGAGATTGGAGCCACCAGATGAGGGAATTTCTGCAAACTCTGCTGACAGGAATCGGTAAGTTCAACGGGTGGTGAAGGATGGACCACTGAACCTGCAAAGTCCACTGGACAATCCTCATGTGTAAGCAAGCTAAGGGCATGAGATTGATTGCTGCTGCCATGGACCCTAAAGCCCTCAGGACTGACTCCGCTGACAGGGCCAGTGACTGAAGAAGGGCTAAAACGTGTACGGTCAAACTGTGAAGTCTGTCAGATGTCAAGAAGGCCTTGGTCTGAAGCATGTCTATTCTGGCCCCTATAAACTCCCAAGACTTGAACTGGTTGAAGGGATGACTTCTTCAAGTTTATGGTGATCCCCAATCGGGACGCTAGAAGTAGGAAGCATTCCCTGGCTAAGCAGAGTAGATGCCTGGAGGGGGCGGTAAGGAAAAACCTGTATTCACTGAAGTCTCAGGTGGGCCGCTACAACTGCCATGACCTTGGTGAACACCCTGGGGGCTGTGGTGAGACCGAAGGGTAGGACCCTGAACTGGTAATGACTGGCCCCTAGCCGAAAGTGGAGGAACCTCCTGGATCGCCTGTCCATAAGAATGTGATAGTATGCATCCTTGAGGTCTATGGAGCACATCCAGTCCTTCTCCTGCAGTAGGGGCAGAATGGATTGAAGCGTGACCATCCAAAATTTCTCCTTGGCAATGAAGAGGTTCATTGCTGAAAGGTCGAGAATCGGTCTTAAGTCCCCCATCTTTTTTGGCACCAAAAAGAACCTGGAGTAATTGCCTAATCTGGATTGGCCTGGGGGGACGTGCTGGATGGCTCTTTTTTTCTAGCAGCTTTTTTACCTCTAAAGCTGCAGCCTCCCTCTGACTGGGTGGAACATCGGGGAGGCGCCTCAACTGAGGAGGCAGGTTTATGAAAGGGATTGAGTAACCTCTGGATATTATTCGAAGCACCCAGTGTTCTGTTGTGATGGACTCCCATTGGGCCAAGTGCTTTGAGAAATGCCCCCTGACTTCCTCCAGAGAGGAGCAGTCGGGCAACCTCTCAGGGCTGCTGCGTGGGTCGGTCAGAAAAAGGTTCCCGTGACCCACAATTTTTCAGCCCCCCTCTGCCTCTGGGCCGGCGTCCACCTTGTCCCCCTCTGCCTCTGAATGACAAAGTGTCCGGAGCATAACGGGACTGCTGAGACTTCCGGAACCACATCTTCTTTTGTCCTCTCTGGTTCCTGGAAAAGGACCTTTTAGGAGCCGAGAAGCAGACTCCGATGGCAGACAGCGTCTTCCCGTCTTTCTTGCTCTGAACCAATGTGTCACGGACAGTCTTCCCAAACAGGGTAGAGCTGAAGGGTGCGTTCGCGAAGGACACCTTGAAAGGTTCTGCAAAATCACAAAGCCGGAGCCAGGCGTGACGCCTTAAGGTGATGCCAGACCTGCTGGCTCTAGCGGCCCCCTCCGTGGCATGGGAAAGTAGCCACATAGACGTGTTTGAAACAGATTTCAGAGTGGCCATGCGAGCCAAGAAAGTCCGTTTATCCTCGGCCGACATGGACTCAGGGGGAGACAAAGCGTATTCTTTCACCAGATCCTACTGAAGTCTAATTACATGGGCCAAATAATTCAGCACCCTTATGGAAAAGGTAGCTGAAGCAAACATCCGCTTCCAGATACGATCCATCGTCCGAGACTCCTTATCAGGGAGACAGATCGAGGAACTATCCTGGGCAAGTTCCTTCTTGGTGGCTGCTGCCACCACCATGGCATCTACCGGGGAACCCTTACTCCAAGCTGTCCTATCCACAGGGGGACTAAGAATCCTATCTGGCCTCCTGGGGACTGGCTCTACAGTATCCGGTTCCCTCCATGCCCTGGTAGTGATGAGGTCAACCAGGGGGTCGGCCGGAGGGGACACTCAAGAGGTAGACAGGCCTGCGAATGCCTTCAGGAACACCGACTCGTCCGAGGAAGGTTTTTGGGCTGATCACCCCCCCCTTTAGGCAAAGCATTTCCATAATGTCTCCAAAGGAGATGTCCTCGGGGGGTGACCTGGGGGAACCTTCCCCTTCCTCCAAATCGGTGTCTTCCATGAGGGAGTCAAGGGAGTCCAAGTGCCTCCTCTTACACTTATGTTTGTGAGGGGCCTCCTCAGTGGGACTGTCCGAAGAGGGCTCACCAATAGGGTCATGTTCCACCAGTGGAATGGGCTGGGGCGTCAACGCAGGCTGTCCCTGGGACTGGATGATGGAAGACAAGCCCAGCTACAAAGGAGTGAGGGTGGGATCCGAAAAAAGAGCAGGGGGTCTCGAACTTCTCAAGAGGACCCTCTCCACCATGTCGAAAGCCGAGGGTGAACCGATCTCTCTGGGCTCCGTGGTTAATACCCTCAGATCTGGCACGGGGATCGGCGTCGGAGCCGAAGCTCTCGGACCCGAGAGGGAAGTGTGCTCTGACCGAAATGGAGCCAAAGACACACTGGCCCCCTTGGATCCAACGCACGGCTCTCAGCCCCGAGAGCTTGGATCTGAAAGGGGATCCGACAAACTCGAGGGCATGACCGGCGTCAAGGTAGCGATAACCATCGGCGCCGATTTCCTGACTCCGAGGCTCCTCGGATCCGAAGGCTCCGAAACCCGATAGTGGATTGGAGAAGGAGCTATCAGGGCAAAAAGTGTGGCTGAACTCCCCCCCAGAGGGGAGGGGGGCAGCAGCACTCCCATCTGCAGTTGGGTTTGGAGGAAACGACACATCATCCGGTCCATATCAGCATTGGAGAGGCTAAGGGTTGACCTAAAGGAGGCCACCGAAGCTGGCCGGGAGAGGCACCGTGATGACCTTTAAGATGGTTGGACCTCCTCCTCCGGCTCCGGGGGAAAAACGAGGGGAATGGAGCCAAGGGAGGAAGGCCTGGAGACCTTCTGGGGTGAGGAGAGCAGCTTAGCAGGCGGGGCTGAGGGGGCCGAGTTAGCCGGCCGCTTGTGGCTTCTATACCTCTCTTTCTCCCTCTCTCTCTCTCCTCTCTCTTGTCTTTTTTTGAGTCCCTCTCTCCCCCTGGGAAGAAGTGGGAGGTTGAGTCCCAGCCAGGGGAGAGGGGACAGCAAGCTGAGCATGTAGCCACCGAGGGAGCGGAGGAGGAGGAAGCAGACTCCACGGGTAGGAGACCAGCCAGAATCAGCTTATTCCTCCTATCCCTCAGGGCCCGGGGGTTAAAAGCTGCACAAATCTGGCAGCCCGATGATAAATGTGGTACCCCCAGGCAGAGAACGCACTGAGTGTGGCCGTCCGCTGGGGAAAGCTTATGGCCACACTCAGTGAACTTAGAAAAGATGGCCTTTGGAGCCTCGGCCATGATTTCTAAACTAAAACGCACACAAGCCCACACAAACACTATAAGGGGAAGGGTTCACTAAGCTTTAAACTACAAGGGTAAAACTCAGGGGTTTCAACTAGGGAATTATACTATCAACACACACAAAAACTAGAAAGATTTTGAGAAAAAAATCTACTTACAATCGCCTAAACGCTAGGAGCTCGAGAAACTCGTGCCTGACAAAGCCGCGGCAAACAAGATCTGAAGATTAGAAAGAGGTAGCAGGGTATTATGGGTAAGGGGGATGAGCTTGGAGCTCGGATCTCTAGCTTGGAAAGCTGCCGGCTCAGATCAGATACCCACAGGTTGATGATCAAATGAAGTTACCTACTTCAGATACAAAGTTGTTGGTTTAATTTGAACATCGGTAGGTTGGAATACACCCTCAGAAGTCGGTGCCTGCACAGCGCTCTGGACCCATTCAAGGTAGAGACATCCGTAGTTTCCATAGTCGAAGAAGCATTTCGCGGCATACCAGACTCCAAATGGGTCTCAGCAGAGGCCTGCGAATCTGTAGAAACGGGCATCAGGGGCGGCAAAGGCACCTCACTGAGTGCCGGCGGACTGGCGACTAGCTTAATGGAAGCGTCATTGGCAGTTTTGGACCTATGCGGTCTGTCTCTGTCTTTATCTTTACATTTTGTTGGAAGATCGGTAGTTGGATGGCTTATTGAAGCCATTTCAGAATACGGAGAATGACAGCGAAAGAATTTAGTGACAAAGATAGCCCAACGATGAATGGTTTGGGTGTTAAACAAGGCACAAAACCGACAGCGAAGGACGTCGTGGTCTGGGCCTAAACAGGTGATGCAGTAAGAATGAAAATCTCTGTGAGGTATTTGCTTCCACAGGCAAGACATGTGTTAACTCTTTCTGACATCAGTTAGAGCAAGAAAAAAGGATCCCAAATGGGGTACTTAGCTTTAGAAGACTTCAGGTTTGAAACTCGAAAAACGAAAATTTCAGGTAGCGGCCAACCAGCACTTGCCAACTGCTTCTGCTTCGGGCTCCTTCTCGGCAAGAAAGACTGATGTAATGGCGTCGGCTGCCTGTTTTATACCCCCTGACGACCTGATGTCATGGAAGAGGCGACAGCATCCGACGCAGAAATCCCAACACTCTGGTATTCGGGCCAACTGAGGGCAACCTGCAGGCAGATAACCCAAGTGTGATGACTGCAACAGTGAAACATGAAGAACATAATTTGTGTTGGTGGCTGATTCAATGACCGTTCCTAATTTGCAATCTGCAAATTTAGTCAGCCAGAGGCCAGTGATGTTGGCCTTGACTTCAGAGAAATAAATACCAAAAAGGAGAGGTCCCAGGACCAATCCCTGAGGGACTCCAGTTATGACTGTCCTCTTTGTAGAGGTGGACTCCCAGTTCTAAATTCCTGGGTCCTGTCTGTGAGCCAGCTAGCTATCCACAGGGTGACAGAAGGGTTTCTACTAAACTTCTTAAGTCTGTCAACAATGCCCGAGTCGGGGATTGTGTCAAATGCCATGGCCAGGTCAAAGTATGCAATGTGAACCATTTAGCCCTCGCCCATTGTTTTGGTGACCCTCTCAAAGAACTCCTTCAGGTTCAGTAGGCATGATCTGCCCTTGATGAAACCAAACTGGGTTGAGTCCAGGGTCTGGAACTCTGATTCCTAAGGATCCTCTCCTTCAACGTCAGCTGTCATCAGACACTTAACATCTAATGTATGGCTAACACTTGACCCATTCTGAAAGGGCCAGCCTGTTATGGGAGATTCCCCCCATGAGTCTACTCAACTCTAGCCATTGACTCTTTATCATTTAGTGGGCAGCTTGAGAAGCAAACTCATTAATCCTGAGTTGTTCCATTAAGCCTTAGCTGGGATATGTAAAGGATCACATAACATGAACAGGTTGTGTGTTTCAAACTCCAAGCTGCTTACAACATTGGAGGGGTGATGCTGGCACCCCAGGGTGCACCCCTTAAGATGTCTGCAAGAGACTGAATATGGCATGATCCCCTCAACATCAGAAACTGACAGGTGCAAGTTTGAGCCCTCCCTACCTGGGGAGAGCTCTCAATAAGAGAAAATGTTTGAGGACACTTCATGGATGGAATTTTATGAGGAGAGTTTGGCTGATGCCTCTCCTCCTCATCCATTATCTTCTTCTATCTGTCCAGCCCTAACCCAGGATCATGCAGAAGACTTTCTTGTTTGCTTCTCTCTCTCTCCTATATTGTGATAAAATGCTCTGGATTTCCCTGCTGTCAGGCTGGCTGCAAGTGCAACACTTCTATATCAGCAAGTCTGACAGCACAGAAAACTAAATCTGTGAGCTGCTAATACGGTACTTCCTCTGGCGCATGGTTTGATTCCCACAGCTTTCATTATTATTATTATTATTATGTGACTTGAGTAAGTTACATAACTAGACAGTGCTTTGAGGTAACTGGGAATTTGGGCTAGACTCTAATAGTCGCCGGGACTGCATGCCTAGTAACCACCTATGAAAGTACTCCATGTTATGCCGTTCTCTCAGAACATATCAACAATATCAGTATGGGTCCTGGCTTGTGATCTGTTGACTGTATGTGCACTTTGAATGTAGGAATATACCTGTGACATACACTTGGATCAAAATCCAAGTAGAGTGCAGCAGAGAAGAATACAGGGTGACAGAAGCTAACACAGCATGTGATATTAAGAGATGTGCAAATGAAAGACATACAGGTACCTGCAAGAGCAAGAGTTTCAAGACATTTCAGAAATCTGTTGAGCTGGAAATATCAGGAGGGGGAACCACAAAAGCCATCTACTGCACATGGTCTTCAAATTCTGTTCTTATAAGCAAGCAAAGAACTTCAGTCCCAGTGGTGTAATGTGTGTTAGCCTACCCTCACAATCAGCCATCCTGTGAGACATTAGGTATGGCGTTTCACTGACAGGATGGTACACACACGCACATACACACGCGCGCAATTTTCTTATAAGCAAGAAATGGTGGTCACTAAAATATTTACTAATAATACTATTGTGTAAAGAAAAAAGAGAATGCTAGAAGTAATGGCTTGCTTCAGAGATAGGCTTCTTACTGTATATACATAAATAACTATATAACTGCAAGTTAAGCATATACATCTCAAATGGTATTATAGCCACTTCTGTAATGCAAATAAAAGACAGCACATGAGATTAGCCTCGACTTCAGTATACCTCATTAGATTTACACATCAATAGTACTTCACACAGGTCCCAAACACGGGTCAATGTTGTAAAACAGATCATGATAAAGATGTTGACTTTTAAAAATTGGCTGGGGAGGGGATGACAAGGATTCAGCCCTGCCCACACATTTCTCTAATGTTCTGTACTGTACTTTCAGAGTTCTTAAACTAGAGTTGTTACAATACAGAGCGGCATTTCAGGTTATTCCTGTTAGACTACCAAGCAGGCGACCTTCAAGGGCCACACATTTCTGCTTCATGAAATATTTTTCCTATGTAGTTTAAGTAGTCCTTCAACAGTTAATAGGCCAAACAGCCCTATTGTCTGAATGATTTATAAATATATATATATACGTGAAGATCTGAGGAAGCGCACTCCAAGTGCGTGAAAGCGCTTATCTGTTTGTTTTTCGTAAATAAAGAGTTCGTTTATGGCATTTTGAAGCAGTGCTTATTTCCTAGTTGCTGAATCCGTCAGTGTTTTTTACAACACAACACTGAATGATTTATACTGTAATACAGGGAGCAGATAAGCTGCCCTGTTAACAACTCCCAACAGAAGCTTGCATCTTCAGCTGTGTGTATTTTGTGGTTACAGCAAACAATGGAATTTAAATACTAGACGTTTAGTGAGGCCTCAAAAATTCCTAAGAATGCCAAGGGTATTACTTCAGTGTTCTACCCAGGTCTATACAAATAATACCAAAGTTATGAATTATCTTCCAAACCCCTTATTTTACTTTTGCACCCATACTTTCTTCTGCTTTACAATGTGCAACACAATACCTTATTACCATTACTTTATATTATGGCATCTCCTTCATAAAGAGATCAGTGTGATGCACCAGCATAAAAACTGTTTCACATAAAATGTGTTTCCAATATAAATATAAAACATTCTGTATTTATTCCATCAGCAATAACATGCAAGCAACACCATACATTACAAACTTACCACTTATAAAGTTTTTTTTATATGGAGCAACCTTTTTTTGTTTTGCAAAAAGCCTTTCATATTTCTTGAAAAGGACACATGTCATGCTGGATGTTTAATGTAACAATTATCTTGATTTAATGCAGGAAATCTGATTTTCTCCAAGTGTCACCTTTATGCAATACTGATGACCTTCTGTAGTTGTTGCACCAATCAGCATGTGGTATGCAGGCTGTTGACAAAACACAGAAATTATGTAGGTCATATCGCAGACCAGTTCAGCCTTGATAAAAGGCACTACCACAAGTCAACAACTACTCCCCTGTTTGTCACATCTCCGCAATAAAAATAAAATTAGAAATGACCAGCATCTAACAGATGTATTCTTTTTTTACGTGCATCTTCACTAAGGACTGAAGTGGCAGGAAGAAACCAAAATACAACAAAATAAAATGTGCAAATTAACAAATACATAAGAAAATAAAATGTACTTTCTTTAAGGATTTAATCAATCTCCACCAGCATTTCTGAGTGCTAACAATGATCAATTATTTAATGATATTCACCGTGCGTTGGGTTCTATGGTTTGTTTTCTTTCATATTGTTTAAATGTTCTGTAATCCACACTTTAAATTTGTGTTGCATTATGACCTTATAAAATTTCTAAAAATAGCAATTAAAACTCACCTGACAAAATCTTCAGAAAACTAAATGCAATGTTTATAACTAGCTCTATAACATCCCATAGGAATTAAGTAACGCACTGTACACATGCAAACTCTAGGAACTGCATTATTAGCTAGGTAAAATGGGATTTACATGCCTTAGAACTTAGGATTCTTCTAATCTCTTAGGGTTCCAGCAGGAAAAAGCATTAATGAAACACTCCAATGCATACGGAGGTGGAAGCAATGTAACAGAATTACATCAAGAGAGTGCAGATTCATAGCGAATGGCTTAATATAGCAATAACCGATGACATGCACGTGCTATATTGTAGATTTACCCATGGCTGGTGTGGTTTAATCACGGCGGCTCAGCATCTCTCTTATTTGGAAGAGAACTTTTATGGAGAACGAAGGAATGAGGTAGTACAACAGAAAAGAGAACAGTCAAATACGGTGAGAGACAGTTTTAAGGTTGTGAAAAAAGGAAAAAATGATATTAATTTACAGACTGTTTTTTTGCAATTTCTAACCTTGAACCTGATTAATAATATTGAAGGATTTGTATAATTTATCAGGTGTGGAATTGACTGAGGTGGAGTGTTCTGTTTTGAACTGTGGACTGAAATTTGTACCCACTGTTATACCTAGTTTACATAATAATAAAATAGAGACATTTCATTTTGTTTCTTTGCGAAATGACAATGTGCAATTGGCTGAGAATTTTGGGGGGAGTTAGATAACACTTTTGAATCTTGTGATGATGATGAAATGTTCTTTTCTTAAGATTCATCTATGCAGGAGAATGAAAATGCATACTGTTTATTGGATACCACAGATATTGTTTGCAAAAGTGACTGCACCTTCTTTCACATGAGGGTATAAAAAGCTTTTCAGCTATGGTGAATTTTGCTTTAAAGATGGCTTTTAAGGATTTTCTAATAATAAAAAGAAGATAAATTATAATTTGACGAAGGCAAAGTGGGTAGCCTTAAAAAAATCTTACTCAGTGACATGATTTAGTGATAAAGCCATCAGATAAAGGCAATAAGAAAGTAATAATGAATTATTCACAATATGAAAAAATGTGTTATGATAACTTAAGTGACCCTGATGTATATAAGGTTGTAACGATGGAGGAATATGTAAATGCTGTGCTGGATTTTCAGGATCTAGTACAAAAGGGCTACAGGTTGGGCTATTTATCCAAGGAAGATGTAGACAAATTTTCTGTAAGAGGTTGTACCTTAGCAACATTTTTTGTTTGCCTAAGGTACAGAAAAGTATGATCTCCACACCTGGTAGACCTATCATTTCAGCCTGTAATTATTTTTTTATATAATATGGGCCTTTTGTTACATAAGCATTTACTACCCTCTGTGATGAAGTTAGATTCTTATGTAGATGATAGTTTTGATTTTTTAGATAATATTAAATCAGTGAATTGGTTAGAAGGAAGAGTCTAGTTGACAGTGGATGTGAAAACCCTCTATACTAATATTCAACATGAATGGGGTATTGCAGCTTTAAATTATGTTTTTGGGGGTGAAAGTCATTTATCTTGTTTTATAATAATGGATGACACAGTGGTGCAGCGGTAGCCATTGCCACCTCACAACAAGAGGTTCTCCGGTTCAATTCTCTGCTGGGGTGCCTTCTGTGCGGAGTCTGCAATTCCTCCTGGGGTTCGTGTAGGTTTTCTCCAGGTATTCCAGTTTCCCTCCATGTTACAATGACATTCATCTGGAGTGTTTCTCCCCAGGCCTCTGCTGAAAATTGCCTTAATTCCAAGTCAGACTTTCCCAGTAAACAAATGTTAAATTTATTTATTTATTTATTTTATTTTACATTTGTTGACCGGGCTAGTCTAACTGGATATATGTCCATTTTCAGTAGAGGCCCGGGGAAATAAGCTACATGAACACACAGATAAAAAAACAGCAAATATCAAAAATAACATCAGTTGTATATACAAGGACATTTCTGGTTAATACAGAAATTTTCAGAGAGGGCAGAAATCAATACAGTGTAAAATGCAGGTACAAATCAACATATAGAAATGGTGCAGTTTTGCTTAACAAATATATTTTTTAAGTTCAATGGAAGAATATATCATCAGTTGAAAGGGACGGCCTTGGGGGCTCTATTTGCTCCTATGTATGCCAACCTGTGTATGGGTTCATTTGAGATTAAATTTCTTTATCATTTGGATTTTTTTTTAAGAAGCATATAACAAAACATTTTAGATTTACTGAGGATTTAATTTGTTTATGTGATGGTGGGGAGTCTAGTTATTTTTTGTTGGAGTTACATCAAAATATGTTTGGTCTACTGTTTGATGGTATACAGTATGGGAAAAGGTAGTGTTTTTGGGTATAGAATTAGAAGGTATGGTGAATACTGGTATTAAAACAAGGGTTCCTTGAAAATTTGTGAATGTTAATCATTTTTTGAATGGAATGAGTTGGCATCCACCACACCTTATTATGTCATTGCCTAATGGGAAACTACTCCGTATTAAGAAGCTTTTGTAATGAAGAAAGAGTACTTGAAGATGAATTTTTGAAAACTTGCACTCAATTTAAAGAGAGGGGTTACGAGGTGCAGGACATTAAGAGAGCATTGAGTAATTTAGTAAAAGGTCAATCATCTCAAAGTAAGGGGTTTTATTCTTCTAGAAGGTGTAGGGAATTGTATGAGGAGAATAAGATATATTTTGTTAAAGCATATACTGTTCTTTCTGAGATGGTTTCTGATATTAATAAATATTATTGGGATTTTTTTGTTAAGAGACAAAGATTTATTCCAGTTTTTACCAAAAAAAAAAACATTTTTCTTATAAGAGAGGATGAAGCATAAAAGATATGGTGGTTCATAGTTATTATTTGACACCCAATGTAAGGACTGGAAGGGGGGTTAGGACTGTTGGTATGACCCCTTGTGGAAACTGCTCAGTGCGTAAGTATATTGTTAAATTCTCTGACAGAATTAATAGTGTTACTTACACTAATGCCCCATACACCTGAATAAGATTTCCTCTTATATATCTGTAAAAGATGCTGTGCAAGTTCAGATATTTTAGTCTTTCATAATAACTTAAATTTTCACATCCATGGATGCCCCAGGTATATTTCTGCTGTACTCTTTCCAGTTTACTCATGCTTATTTCCCTACAGGTTTCCATACTGTTATTCCATACTCAAGTTTGGGTCTAATGTAACTAAAAAACACTGAATTCATTATTTTTGATTTCCTAGACTTTATAAATCTTTATATACAATCTATAGTTCTATAGCTATCATTCATCAATTGGTTGATATGATTAGAAAAACTCATAGCTGGATCTACCCATATACCAGGTCCTTAAACAAGTCTACAGTTTCAATCACTGTGTGCTGTATTAAACAATCACCTTTCAATTTATGTCTACCAAATCTTATATACTTAGTTTTTGATTTATTTATTAGCATATTATTCTCGTGTGACCAAATGGTCAATTTAGTCAAGTTATTTTGCAGACATGCTTTATCTGTAACACATGTAATCAGTTTACCCAATTTCAGGACGTCTGCATATAGCCTGTAGAACATCTCAGATGAAAAAGTTAGGTCTGAAAGATACTATCTAAACAAGTAAGTGCCTAGGACAGAGCCCTATGGGACACCCTGACTGTAACAGGATTCACATGTCCCGTTGCTGTACAATACTTGCCATGTCCTATCTGTAAGCCATTTAGCTATCCATCTTATCAAGAGTACATCAATACCTAGTTGTTCTAATTTACTGATCAGTGTTTTGTGTATGACCCTATTAAATGCTGAAGTTAAATCTATATAAATTACATCACAGCACAACTTTTCATTCATACCTGTTATTATAATTGTTATAGAACATCATGTTACAGGTGGTAACAGATCTATTTTCAACACATGCATGCTGATATACAGTTTCAAGTCCAAACCTATACAAGTCTGACAATAACTTATCCAATATTACCTTCTCCATTATTTTTCCACAACATGAAAGTAGACTTACAGGTCTTTCTTACTTTTGAGTTTGTCTTATTCCCCTTTCCCTTAAAGACAAGTTTAATAAGCACATGTCTGCAATCTTGAGGAATCTCCCCATATTTATATGACCTAGTGAACAGATAGAATAGTACTGCAAAAGCTCTTGCTTAAGTGTTTTCAGATCATTGTTAAATTACGTCCTCTCCCTGTGCTTTGTTTGGACCCAGTTTGCACAGTTCTTTTTCAATAATCTAATTTAATTCTAGTATCTGAGGTTGCCTGGATGTCACTAGGACAACTTATCACTCCTTTTGTGGAGACAAACTGTTTTGCATAAGATTTTGTAAATATATCTATAATCTGTTGTGTCTGAGAATTAAATTTTAGAATCTGTATACAGTTTATCAATTTGTATGTCTTTACTCCTTCCACACCTCAGGTATCTATAAAAAAGTTTCCTATTATGCTCAATATCTTTATATAAATTTTCTTCAAATTTGTCTTGATCGTTTCTCACACTATGCTTAATCTGTTTGTCCAGACTGTTTACTTCATTTTTCAAAGTTGTAGTTCAACTTCTCTTCAATTTCTTATATGTTTTGTCTCTCACCTTAATCAGGTATCTTGTTTTTATAGAAATACAGCCCCCTGACGTTGTGTGCCTAGATCCTGATGTTAGACACATTCCATCTGCAGTTTTTCCACTGAACACCTCACTCCAGTTAGTTTATATAGTAACTGTTTTGCTTCCATATAATCTGTAATTAACCTTCTGTGCACTGCTTTAGATTTCAGTTTGACAGAATTATCTAGCAACAAATTAACCTTTATAACCCCATGATCACTGCACATCAATGGTGGTAAAACTTGACTTGAAGTAAGAGTAATTTATTTAGGAACACAAACAATGTCTAGTATGTTCTGTCCCTGGTAGTTTTGTTACAGTCTGCAGCAATTCTTGTTCCTGAATATATGCTGTGAATAATTTCCTTGCTAATGCTGCTGAATCAATATTATTCCAATCTGCTTCTGGTAAATGTAAGTTCCCACCTAATATTTTTCTTCCCTCCTGTGCTTCATGCAAGAAATGTATGAATTCCTCTAGGTCAACTTCACTTGACTTTGGTGGTCTATACACTCCAACAATTGTTATATGTTCCAGGGTTGTCTTTATTGTCACAGTTACAGAGTCTATAGTATTGGTGTTATTGTTTATAGGTTCATAGATTAGTACTAGGCTAACTGCCCTTGTGGACCATTTTAAGCCTAGCCAGTTACCCCATGTGAGAATCAAACCTTACACCTTTTGTTTGTAAGGTAAACACCTTAACCATTATGCCAACCTCCCACCCTGTTGAACATGTAATAATCACAGGTCTCATAGCTATATTTAATCCCTATCATAACACCTTCACCTGATTTTGTTATAATGTCTGTCACAATAAAACATTTATACCTTGACAGAACTGGTTTCCAGTCTTTGTTCTTTAACCATGTTTCACAAACAATACATCAATCTTGTGGGAATGCAGCAAATTTTCCAATAAAAAAACTTTATTATTAATGCTCCTAGCATTAACGACCATCAGAGATGCATCAAATGTTGCTATCTGTGAACTGCTAAATTTTCAACCTGCCAAAAATCCTGCCTAGTGTTTTCCAAATACTGCAAAAATATCTGATGCAAAAATTCTCTTCCTTGATCTTGACAAATGCACACAATCCTGTCTGAACACGTGTGTCTAAAACTAGACTTGGATGCTCTATACATTTCCATTTTTTAAAACAGGACATTTTTTCCATGTAGGTATTGACCCCAAAAAACTTTTCATTCACAGTGACCTGACTATCGTTTCTATAGGTGATTTTTGCAGATGTGATCATTTGTACCGACATGAAAAATAACAGATCCGCACTTCCTTACATTAAGGCATTCCAAGGCTTGCCTCACATCTTCTATTTTTCCTCCTGGCAAGCATAACACTATTCCATGTGCATTATCTTTTCGGCAAATGTAAGTATCAGATCCTCTAATAATTGAATCTCCAATTACAAAAATATATTTGCTGACCAGCTCTGAAGAAACTTCAATTTCTAATGCAATAATATCTGCTCTATCAATTGTTACAAATGATAGATCTTCATCACCATTAGTCTTATATTCACTGTGCCTTAAATTCTCATCCAGCTAGTATTGTAAATCCACAGCTTGGGCCATGATGTCAACATCTGTCTTTCTCTTCTTTTTTCTTACAATAATGTTCTTCAATCCTTCTACATTCAGTTTTGATTTCTTACTTTTCGCCTGCCACTTGCCTCTTTTTTCTACCTTCACTTTTGGAAAAATTGTGCCTTTTTCCTGTAAACTGAAGGTTTTCTGATAGAAAAATATTAACATTCCCTGTAACCTGTGTGCTACATAACAAAGCAGTGTCCTTTTTAGTACATATTGTCTTTACTTTACAGACATTAATCAGTTTCTTTTTCTTCCTTGCTATTTGTTGTGAACTTCTTCCTTTCTATCTTTTATTTCCTTCTAAACAATCTGGATCCTAAGACTGCTGAAGACTTGCATCCGGAATTCCAAAGTTGTCAGGGGCATAGTCTTGTTTCATAGGGGTTGAATGATCTTTACAGACAATAGATGCATCTTTTCCTAAATGAGTTTCTATTTGTTTTTTTACCTAACACTGTTTATCTCATCAGTCCAGTCATTAATATATGAAACAGTTCTCCAAGCCATGCCGATTGCACAAGTGCAATCATTAAGTCTAGATTTACTTCTAACAATGGTAAGCAAATCATCCAACTTTTGACATGAGGAACACAGATCACCAGTGTTAGCTGTTGCATTTAAATGTGTATAGCATTTATTATTCTGCACAAGGTATCTGCATTAGCTCATTACACTGCATACTCATTTAAGGAAACCATATTCAGCTTCAAATGAATAAAATATTGTAAAATAAAAGAATAAATAAAATCAGTAGCCACAGAATTCAGAGAGAACTTAAATCAACTTCTATTACAAAAATCACACAAACAATATACAACGAAATACTAAAGTAAGTACAGTAAACTTGCTCTGACCGTACATGTTTTGCAAGCCACACAAAAACTGTAATTCCTTTATGTCACGTGCAGTAGATTCTGCTCACTTCACTACTGCTCATAGTCACACTTCTTTTTAACAGTAAAGATCAATAAATCACAAACCAAGGTTGGCTTATTTAGATACGCTCTGGAGTAAATTCGTCTTATCCTGTGGAACAGCAGCTTGGAACTTTGCACAGCCATCTCTTAAACTTTTTTTAATCTTAAATTAGTAACCACTGAAAATGTTAAGTCTGGCAGTTTTCCATATCTTTAGGACGACTACTTCATAGACTATACATCATATGCAAATGACTGCAAAATATCACGTGAATGTGTCAACGTACTAATGAGAGCCATCATGTATACAGAGAAATTGAACACTGTGATATAATTCAGAAACATTAAACACTATTGCAATAAGTCACGAAGATCATCTACTGTCAATGTCAGAATCTTTTTATGTACAGGAGGGTTATGATGCTAGGAGTAGTGGCAGCATTAGTAGAACAGCATGTGTTAGTGGCTGCCCACAGAGTCAGTGCCTGCAATGTTGTGTGCTGTCACCCTTCATGTTGTAGATGGCTTCACCTATGGCAAGCATGCTGTCACTTCAATGACCAGAACACAGTCAACCACTACTTTATGGACAGAGATACAGTACAGGAGTACACATGTGCCACCCTCATAGGGAATCAAGAAGTATTAACAGAATGCCCAATCAGTGGACATGAAGGTTTGTGCAACATTAACCATCGTTACCACAGGGAGTTTTTAGCATATGACAGGAGAACTTCAGGGATATCGGCCTCACATATCCTACACTAGTTCCTTGACATGATGCTACAGCATGTTGAAGACCATATCTGGTTTCCACTGACAGCAGAGAAGAGAATCAATGCTATGTGGGCATTTTATGACATGGCTAATTTCCATGAGGTCCACTGACTGTACCTACATTGTCGTCAGGGCCCTATCTGCTCCACATGGTGTCCAGTATATCAACTGGAAGGTCTTCCACACCATCATCCGCTAGGTTGTATACAACATACAGTCCAGTATGTACAATGTGCATCTCTGTCCAATCCAGGTACGACTGCCACATGTGGCAGACATGGGACATATTCTAGTGTCTGATGTGGTGTGACTTTCTACAGGGTCATTTAGTTGATCTGGGCATAAATTGACAGCCACAGAATTTCCAATATGCTGTTCCCATAGATGTAGGTAACAGGCCAGTCATAATGGTGTCCACTGTTGTGTGTTGCAGATAATGCCAGATATGTCTTGAAATTGTGGCTGATGAACGCCATCCATTGCCTTCAGACCATGGTGGTGATATTGTTTAACACTGCAATGTCACACACATGAAAAATCATTTAACAACTGTTCAGACTTATGAAGGCTCACTTTTGCTGTTTGTATACATCTAGAGGTGCAATACACAACACAAAAGGAGAACTATAGTATATTTGTTGTCTGTGCCAAGTTACATTACATGATGTTACAAAAACAGTTCCACCATGGGGACATCAAGGTACTGCCAGGCTGACAAGGAGTTTCTGGGTGAAAAGCCATCAGAGAGACTGGCTGCAGAAGTATCCCATGCAAGGCACAGATAAGTGCACTATGTAGCTGAACTGGCAAAGATATTATGCTAGATCACAACTATGAACCAAGAAATAGTCAACACAGAAAAATCTCCTATGTGCATTAACTCACACAGACTATACACTTCAGTATACTGACTGGTTATACTGTGCATTAGTTATTAGTATACCCACATAGGCCAGACAGATGGGCATGGCACAGTTGTCATCATTTGCACAGGAGGGGTGGGGCATAGTGAAAGGGAACAGCAATGCACCATACCTGCAAGAGTTATGGGAGGTGGATGTGCTGGGAACACAGGCAGCCTGGAAACTGGGGGAAGTCAGGAATTCTGTCCCCCAGTGTTATGGTGGAGCTTACATGTTCTGAATCCTGGCCAAAAGTACCACATGGTTCTACAGTGTCAAATTTGGAGGTGTTCTGTATAACCAATGGATGGAGTAGCACTGTGTATGTTCTGGATCCCCACTGTTGCCAATGAATGGAGGAAGGCAGCAACCACAACACCACAAACAGTCATGGCTAGGTATTGTTCTCAAAAGACCAACAGGGATCTGGGATAACATGTAACTGTGGGGTCCAGGTTGTCTCACCTGGTAGGCTAGCCAAGTGGTGGAGCTGGAACGATGTCAGTTATGACTACAGGAGAGTCCATGCCTACAGGAGGAGGCAGCCATGGGCAGAAGGGACAGTGAGGATGTCACTGAACAGTTAATGCAATATGCACAACTCTGGCTTTTGACCATGCATCATGCATCTCTCCTCTAGCATAGGCACTGTAGGCATTTGCCAACATACTCAAGATATACCCCAGGGATCATGTCAGTCGCCCTGCTAGACAGGGGTCCAGGAAAGTAAATAATGTGGGAAGAAATAGCCAGGGAATTGTTATGGCTAGGCTTGTATAGGCCCTAGGGCTGATAGCCTAGTACCAACCTATGAACCTATGAACCAATGGATGCCAACATGGCCAGCAGTAACAAGAGTAGTCATGTTCACCCAAGGTACTTTTATGCCATGTTATTCTGCATGCATTGTAAGATGCCTCACAGTCAATGCAGAAGTTGCATTTCCTCACATAGTTCATGCAGCATGCATAACATATCTGACATGGTGCTCACTGTGGCCATCCTTTGCCTGGATCACAGACCTGAACAGACAATAACTGATGCCAAAAGTGATGCCCAGGTCAGAGAATGCTCTGAAGTCATGACAGTGAGGGATACTTGTACACCACTCCCCTATGGGGGCTGTGTACAGCTCAGAGGCAGTAAGGTCTATGTTGACATCTGTGGTGATACTTGCTTTAATTTTAGGTAGAATTAACATGGACAAGACATTCAGTGCAAAGCACAGGATGCCAGAAGTTTCTTTTGCCTCACAATCATTATCTTACTTGTAATGGACGCATGCATGCATACATAACAATGTTAGTGTTGCTGTCAGAGGCACTGCGTCATCAGACTGTGCAATGTGCATGATGCCATCATCGCCAGCCAAAGGCAAAACCCTCCAGACATCAGGCATATGCCGATCTGCAGTGCTGGATCTCAACTAGTGGAAACTTTGAAAGCATCAAGATAAAATGCATGTGGCACTGCTGAATCACATCTGTCACTTCCATCAGTGTGAGGCACACACAGAGCTAAATGCCAATTATGTCCATAGCCAACAGGCACATAAATATCTTGTGATGAAGACTGCGATGTTTGCAGCCCCAATGCATCAAGAAAGAAGATACACATCTGTGTTCTGCTGATTAAATCAATCAGACCAGTGGGTCACTGTACTACTTGAAATGGAACATGGTCATTTTAACCTTGTAAATCTCCTACAGACGTCCATGCAGTGGTCACTAGCCTATTTCTCACATTCAAACCATCTACCCTGGACATGGATACCATGAATTCTTCGATATCTATGAGTCATCTCTTTGTGAGTGGTCCACCTCCTGTTGTATTAACCATCTCTGGCAATACTCCTCATCATAGTCCTGGCATGCCGTACCAGCCTTGTGATCCTGTAACATACTTATACCATTGTCCTATTACGGCTACTCAGAGCACTGATGTCTGCCACTACTCCCTGCCACACGCAGTCCTGGAAAGTATTGTATTGTCTGCTTTACTCTTCTCAATGATTTTCATACCATTTGTTCGTAAGGCCTGTAGTATCGCCTCTGTCTCTAATGCTAAAAGCATTTCTAGCTGCTTATGATCTCTCAGTCCCTTGATAAGATGTGAATACCAGTAAGCTTTACATCTGGATCACTTTGTGTGCATGCATGACAGTTCATTTCAGTCACCAGTGTCTCAGCACAATCCCCTGTCCCCCAATGGCCACAGATTCTGTTAAATGCTGTCAGCATTCAAACCCTGTGTCATGCTTACAGAATCAAAAGACATTTTAATACTACTTGTTGTCTATCAGTACTGTGCTGACCGGACATGCTGTGACCTATATAAAGAGGGCTTCATACCCGCCATAGCATATATTGCACTCTGTGTACATATGATACATTGCAGCCCACCTAACTTGTCCTGACCTTGCACCTTGTTTCCTGTCAGGATGAACCCCAACTCACGTAACAATGAGCCTTACGGGACAGTAATTATGCTAATTAAGTGATTTAGAGTGATAAACTCTGAATCACTGCAACAGTGCAATGCATTCTCAGCCACAGTACTACCATGCATACCCATGTCCAGATCAGGAGGTCATGTGCATACAGCATGTGTATAAAGGCACTGCAAAGCTTGCAGTGCCCTTATACAGACATCATAACCTGTCAATACTAGTGATGCAGTATATTATTGTACAAGTAAGTTGCTCATTGGCTCACTGATGTAGGTCATATGGTGCCAGGTATGTGAAGCCATGTGCATGAAGCTGCCACTTTCCTCTTCATTCTGACCTGCACACTGAAGGAGGCCTCTTCAGGCACTAATTTCAGCAGGGCTCAGTTTCCTGGCTGCACCACGCAGCTAATATTTTGCAATGCCTACAACATATGGACTAGAGTGTGTTCCATGCCAGTATGGCAACCGCTTCTCTAAGGTTGATTCTGGGTACCAGCTAGCCACTGTGGTGAGTAATGCCACTGATATCTCTTGCTCTGGTGAGGAGTGAAGGCACAGGTACAGTGACAGGTGTAGGCACTACCCTGATTGGCTCCCCAGTGGGAGATAGAGTTTAGAGAGATGGAGCCAACTTTTTACTGCAAATATTCTACAGTTTGTTTTGGCATTGTACATTCCATCATCTGTTGCTGTAATTGCCTGCTGTTATAAGGGATACTTAGTACTGATTACTCTCTGAATTCCATTTCCTTAGTCACTGTACAATATAAATGAATTGGGCAGCCTGAACTAAGAAGACATGACAGGATCTCAAGGGGGTGAGGTTAAGTGTATTTTTTAGCTGCCTGTACTATAATATTTGAATAAACTGTCACACTAATCTGCTGTATTTCTCTCTCTTTTTCCCCCCTTTGTGCAGTCAGCAGTGTTGCAGGCTGAGGTGAAGCAGCAGCCAACTACGTCTGCAGCAGACACGGAGCTTGCTGCTCGCTCACTAACAGTTCACAAGCTTGCTTTGCTACAGAGTGATGGTCATCCTGTGGATGGTGTTCTGAAGAGTTTGCTAGTGACCATCACAGCCACCATTTAAAAACAAGGCAAAGACTCTTCCACATAGTAGTCTTAGGGGATCACCCAGGTCACCAATACACAACTACAGTGGCTGGTGATTACCAAAGAGGGACAAAACCTGAACAACTACAATGGCATGCTGCATCATCTTCCCATGTGGCTGATACAGTTGTATGTCAAGTCAACCTTGTAAATCAGGCCACCAGGACAGAGTACAACCACAATATCAGTCAAGAAGGAGACTGATGTTGGGTTGGTTCCCCTCCAACCTAGTTAGGCAGGGTCTCAGTACCCTTCTCAATCGCCCATTATGGTGCTCCCCCTTAATTATCTGTCACTCCCAATACCTTGTTTCTACTCTACTATTTCCCATCACCATCAGTCCATGTCTCACCAATGCCAAAGTCGCCCTTCTTGTTTTACTGCCTCTTCATCAGTCTCAATTTAAGCTATATGTCTGTCTACCCCTGCTTCTTTCCCTACACCATCCTTCCTCATACTTGCTCCTTGCTACCTTCCCCCCTGCACTTTCTTTAAAAAAATGGAAAATGGGCATTTGACCATCAAAAAAATGCCCTTCCCCTGCCTACCTTCCCATCATGCTGGCTTTGTTTTCTGCGTTCTTCTACCTGCTTTTCTCCATTTCTGACCTTACTATCTTCCCATCTCTTCCCCATTTATATAAATACATGACTTGGAACCTTGCTGTGGTGACCTTGTTCAGGCTGCTTTCATTTCCCAAGCTGCAGTTCTGAGATGCTTTTTGTACATGACAATGCACAAAGCATCAAGCAAAGTACTTTCTTTTTTTTAAGAAAATGTTTATTGATTTAAAATATATACACAGAAATGAAGAAATTCAATATCACATATTATCCACAGCATTAGAAATAATTATATTAGATTACACAGAAATGAAGAAATTCAATATCACATATTATCCACAGCGTTAGAAATAATTATATTAGATTACTCTGATGATTTAATGTAACAATTAAGTGCCTTGGTATTTCATTAGCAACATTTCAAGGTTATCCCAACAACCCCAAGTCTTAGAATGATTTACAGACCCTATTCTACACAATTATTTTTCAGTTTTACATAGCATTGTTGTTAAACTTAAAAATTCTTTGAACATTGGTACAGAGTTTAGTTTCCTCTTTTTTATAATAATTTTTCTACTTGCTAAAGGAGTCTACAAAACATTTTTTGTTTGGCTTTTACAAATAAAGGAAGTGGAACATTCATTAGTATTGTTGATCTAGTTGAAGAACAATTATTAGACTATAACCTTTTAAAAATTACTTCTCTCTTCCTATTAAACATTTTTTTTGCAATCCATAAACAGATCTTTACTGCATCTCCAGAAAAGTGAAGCCCCTTTACTAAAAATTTTATGAGTAACAAACATTCTATGTACAGTGGATATCAGAAGTGTACACATCCCTGTTAAAATGCCAGGTTTTTGTGATATAAAAACATGAGACCATGATAAATAATTTCAAAATGTTTCCCACCTTTAATGTGACCTATCACTTGTGCAATTCAATTGAAAAACAAACAAATCTGTTAGGGGAAAAATATAAAAAATAAAAAAATGTACAATAAGCTGGTTGCATAAGTGCACATACCCTTAATCTAATACTTTGTAGAAGCACCTTTTGATTTAATTACATAAGTTGTCTTCTTGGGTAGGAGTCTATCAGCATGGCACATCTTGACTTGGCAATATTTGCCCACTCTTCCTTGCAAAAGGGCTCCAAATCTGTCAGATTGCGAGGGCATCTCTTGTGCACAGCCCTCTTCAGGTCACCCCACAGATTTTCTATTGGATTAGGTCTGGGCTCTTGCTGGGCCATTCCAAAACTTTAATTTTCTTCTGGTGAAGCCATTCTTTTGTTGATTTGGATGTATGCTTGGGGTCATTGTCGTGTTGAAAGGTGAAATTCCTCTTCATCTTTCTAGCAGATGCCTGAAGGTTTTGGGCCAAAACTGACAGGTATTTGGAACTGTTCATAATTCCCTCCACCATGACTAAAGCCTCAGATCCAGTTGAAGAACTCCAAAACATGATACTGCCACCACCATGCTTCACCGTGGGTATAGTGTTCTTTTGGGGATGCAAAGTGTTGTTTTTGTGCCAAACATACCTTTTGGAATTGTGGCCAAAAAGTTCAAACTTGGTCTCATCAGACCATAACACATTTTCCCACATGCTTTTGAGAGACTTGATGTATCGTTTTGCAAATTTTAGCCGGATCTGGATTTTTTTTGTGTAAGAAAAGGCTTCTGTCTTGCAACCCTACCCCATAGTCCCGATATAAGTAGAATACAGGAGATAGCTGTCACATGTAGTACACAAACAGAACTTGCCAGAAATTCCTGCAGCTCCTTCAGTGTTGCTGTAGGTCTCTTGGCAGCCTCCCTGACCAGTTTTTGTCTCATCTTTTCATCAATTTTGGAGGGACGTCCAGTTCTTTGCAATGTCACTGTTGTCCCATATTTTCTCCACTTTTTAATGACTGTCTTCACTCTGTTCCATGGTATAGCCAATGTTGCGGAAATTTTTTGTACCCTTCTCCTGACTGATAACTTTCAACAATGAGTTCCCTTTGATGCTTTGTAAGCTCTCTGCAAACCATGGCTTTTGCTGTGGCAGGCAACTGAGTAAATGTCAGGAAAATCCTACTAGGAAAGCTGAACTTTATTTGGGGCTAACCAGAGTTTCTTTAATTGATGGCAGGTGTGTAGCCAAGAAGACTGAATCAAAAGTTGCTTCAACAAAATATTGGTTTAAGGGTGTGCCTACTGATGCAACCAGATTATTGTACAGTTTTTATTTTTTATATTTTTTCCTCTAACAGATTTGTTTTTCAATTGAATTGTACATGTTATAGGTCACATTAAAGGTGGGAAAAGTTTTGAAATTATTTATTGTGGTCTCATTTTTTATATCACAAAAAAATGACATTTTAACAGGGGTGTGTACACTTTTTATATCCACTGTATATATTTCCACATGAAAACTTTTCAATATTAACTTTTTAATTGAAGATGTTTGACTAATTGAATTGAACAACACAGCTTTATTCTCATCATCAATTGAGTCACTCAATCCACTACTATCTAAAAAAATTTCAAACTTTTGCATCAAAGCGATTATTATCTATATAATTAACTTATAAAACCTGGACAGATTTTCTTTGTAGGTCAATTTACCTTCAGTGATAGCACCTATACACTCACATAATGGGGGAATCGTGTTCTGTTCCTCTTCATCCATATTACCTACAAATTAATCTAATTTCTTTTTAATAGATAGATGAATCTCTTAAACAGCTAACACTAGCTTATAATCTTTCATTAAACATTCTGGTGACTTAGCTTTGCCTTTTTCAAAGCAATCAAGCCATAATACTAATCCATTCATTTTTAGTAAATTTATTTCAACATTGTTCTGAGTTTCCACAAATCTAGAGGTGTACGCAATGGTAAAAGTTTCCATTTTAAAATTAATATTTTTTAAAACATATTTCTTAAAAGTCTTTAAGATTAATTTCATATATGAGGAGTCTAAACATTGAAATGAGTTTCCTTCTAAAGTACATTTTATTAGCCAGATGAATGGATTGTTACATACTTCTAATTTATCAAGTTTGCTAAACCTAAAAGAATTTAGAATAATATGTTCCTTAATGCTTTTCCATTGACTAGAATGAGGAGATGAGTCTATCCAAAGCATAACAAAGTTAAAATTTGCAGCAATGGAATAAGATTCTATGTCAGGAAAGTGAATACCACCATACTCCCACAGTATAGAAGTTTTATGTGTGTGTATATATATATATATATATATATATATATATATATATATATATATATATATATATATATATAAAATGTGTGTGTATATATATATATATATATATATATATATATATATATATATATATATATACACACATACACAATTCTCGGCTTTTTAATGTACCATAAGAATGAAATTAATATTTTTTCAATTTTCTTTAATAGCTTTTGCCCGGTATTAAAGCTATTGACTATAGTGTGTTGGTATACATACACACACACACACACACACACACACACACACACACACACACACACATATTTGATATCGTGTACATATACATATTAAATATAAATATATATATATATATATATATATATATATATATATATATATACACACACACACACACACACACACACACACACACAAATATATATGTATGCATGTGTGTGTGCGCGTGTGTGTGTGTGTGTGTGTGTGTGTGTGTGTGTGTATATATATATATATATATATATATATATATATATATATATATATCTTAGATAATATAATTATTTTAATAAAACCTAACATATCCTCAAAGATAAAAAGCAACCATTCCATTTTTAACAGAGCAACACTTCTTCAATTATTAATCTTACTCACATCTTGATAATTTTTTATTGCTAAATATTTTAATTCTTGTCCTTCCCAATTATGTTTATCTTTTAACTTACTATCTAGTTGTCAATTTAAAACCAACGTTTCAGTTTTATTATTAAGTTTCAGCAATGATACTTCTTGAAACTTTCCAATATCATCTATTTCTTAAACTGAATAGTTTAAATTTCCTACAGTTAGCAAAATATTGCTTGCAAAAAGCTGTATTTTAGAGTGACAATCCTTACTCATTTAAAAAAAACATCAGTTTTATCAGTGCTTTTTATGCTATTAGCGAAGGGTTCAATAACTAAATGCATATAGTAAAGGAAACAAGGGACATCCTCATTTTGTACCTTTGTTTAAGGTGAATCCTTCAAAGATGTAAGATCCAATTTTAATATATGCTTTGGAATCTTTATACACATTTTTTTAATATTCCAATAAATTGTTCACAAAATGGAAATGCTTCCAAAATTTTAAATAAATAGTTCCAATCCAAAGAGTCAAAGGCTCTCAAAGTATCTTAACTAATCAAAGCCATTTTTTGTTCAGTCCATCTGCTAAATCTAAGATTATTACTGTCCTTTTAATATTACCATAAGGTAATCTAGTAACTATAAATCCTGCTTGATCTTTATTAATCTATATGCTCTATCTTTTAATCTTATAGCAAAATGGAAGCAAATATTTTATAATCTACATTTACTAATAAATTAGGTCTATATCACTAAACTATTTTTATCCTTTCCTTGTTTAAGAACAGTTGAAATTACAAAAAATCCATAAGGAAGGAATATCAATCTTGATTATCCTGACAACTTCACTTAGTAATTCTAAAACATTTAACTGGAAGCAGATTATATAATTCCATACTTAAACCATCTAACCCTGCAGCTTCACCATTTTTACCTTTTTAAAAAACATCTTTAATTTCTATTATGGTTCATAGGAGGTTAGTAGGCTAGCGACCCTACAGCCTTTACAAGCCTAGCTATGTTAATCCCCAGTATCTTTATTTGTTCTTTTTAGGTAGTTTGCAGAACGAAATTATGAACAGACCAGGTCTCTGATCACCACTGGCTACCCTTCCCCATGAGGGACATGGATGCCACCCCAGGGGTGAATTTGCATTCTCCAATCCAATTATCTAGGTTGTGTTTGAAAAGGGTCAGTGAGGAGCTCTGTTTCATGCGACTAGGAGGTCTATTCCAGAGAACAGCCAGTCTCTGGGACACATATCTGTCACTCCAGCATGTTCTGTTAATGTCACATGCCAGGTTGAGGTCCCTAGAGTGAATGACTCTTGTGCCATATGACTTACAGATGTGCACCATTTCCATTAGGGTAGGGTTGGAGATTGCCCTATAGGCCAGGCACAAGTCACTTCTCAGTAGCCTATAAGATACAAAGTAAGGTGACAGGGCTTTCAGCCTGTACATGAAGGTCATGGTTTGGAGTCCCTGTATTTTCTTAGTGAGAAACCTCTGATGTCTCTCCAGCTGCTGCAGGTGTCTGGTGAGGTACATGCAAAAGGGTACATTATACCTTATTAGCGGTGTGATGAGAGGTGAGTACAATGGAGTTATAACATCCCTTGACCTGGATGCTACCGCCTGTACTTATGAGGTACACTACATAGAAGGCTTTCCTTACCACTGTGGAAATGGTGGCATCCCATACAGAATTGCTTAATTATTTTCTGACCCACTGACTCCCCACCACTATGAACTGAATCAAATGGGTACTGAAAATTAAACAATTAATGGTAACTGGGCAAGTTAAGTGATCTTGCTATACCACCCAATTTCTTAGTGCAATAATTATGGACAGAGCCAAAAATAATGGGTGGACAAAGGCCCAGTATCAGGGACAGATTTTAAATACTTCTCTTATAAACTTAAAAAGTTGCTAGAATAACAGGTTTTGCACTAGCATACATATTCTGAAGATATGAAGTCTGAAACTCAAATGTCCAATATTATTTAGTTCAGCTCTCAGTCATCTGTGAGAAAGCCACAAATTTATTATGAAACGGACCAAAATATGAGCAAAAATCTGAACATTCTGTGAAGTTCTGACAACTGAGAGGTATGGCTCTGACAATCTTCTGTAATGACCTAAAAAGCAAGGAAACAGAGCAAAGACTATATTTACAGAGAATCTACGGGATGCAGTCAAGCAGCAGGTCTTCATTGAGAGGTGTGAGGCATGCAGAGTACTAAAAAGAAGCCCACAGTGATATGCTTTAGCAATAATCCACGACTGGTATGGGTAATGCAGGATTTATCCACGGGTGACACGGTTTGATCATGAGGGTAAAGCCTGAGTGATTAAACAAAGTCGTCCATGGGTAAAATCCTGCATTACCCACACACAGAAGTGACTATTGGTATCATGCAATGAATTATTTAAGAAAAAAAAAAGTCTTACCTTTTATGCATAATGCCATTGTATAAAATGGCAATATGTTTAATCAAAAGAAAAATGTGCTGATCATTAAGTTTATTAGTAAAATTCTTCTTTAAATACTTATCAGTTTTGCAATCGAGATTATTTTTTTATTAAGATCCTCATGGATTTTTTTTTTTATTTTAAGCACTTCCGTTACGCCTGAAGTTAGCTTATTAATGTCGGGATTTATGATATTATTGATTTGTGCCTTCTTCCTTAACATCTTACTTCTATTAGCTAACCTGTGAGGACTTTTTTGGAGTCACTGCATAACTTTGCAAGATCAATGTAAGATCTTTTTTCTAGAGCTATCTCCACTTTATGTGTTAGAATCTATTGATATTTTGTTGTTAGTTTTTTATTGACTTCATTATCTCTTTTTTTTTTGTTTATTGTTCAAACTTCATGGTCTGTAGATCCTCTTGTATTTCTAGTAACTTTTTATCCCACTATTTTCTCTTATTACTAGACCATCTTCCCATTCTATGCTTAATATGTATTTTTAAGGAATCCCATAGTATGACTTTATAACCTGGCCATCATCGTTCAAAGATATAAGGTTCTTAATTTGTTCCTTAAGGTAACTTATAAATTCTTTTAGTTTCATCATATATACTGGAATTCTGTAAAAAATCTGAAATGCCCTTAATTCCACTAATATGTTAATACTTATGATCAGATAAAGGACAAGGAATAGTTTTAAAATAATTACCTTTATTAAGCAAATCTGTGGAAGCAAAAATCCTGTCAATTCTGGTTTGCATCCCATGTACTGAAGAGTAATGGGTGAAAAATGATTACTTCTCTTCTGCATTTGCTATTAATCAACTAAATTATTGTTACTAATCCGTTTTAGTGTTTTAGCTGATGCTAGGATTTTAGCTTTCTTTTGTTCACTTGTACCTTCCATACTACAGTAGTTGAAAATCTCCAGCTAAAATTAGACTACACTTCCAATGATTTTGTAATAAGTGTATGTGATCCTTAGTCACTCTTACATCTCTTCCAGGAATACAATAAAAATTAGCTAGTGTATAGAGTTTGCTATTATATTTAACTACTATACAGGTATACATTCCTTTAGGATCATTAACAGATTCTATGACCCTAAGCATTACAACAGACTTTTTCCAAAATATAGCAGTTCCTCTCCTCTTTTGTTAAAGAAGCAGATGATAACATTTCATAGCCTAAATTATTTAGACAGTGAATACCTTTACCAAGCGAGTCTCTTGCACGAATATGATGTCTTATTTATCTAATATTAAATACTTCCATAATGCTTTCCTTTTGTTGCCACTGTTTAGGCCATTTACATTTATAGATAGCAGATTAAAACTATCCATACTGTGTACTTGAAAAAAAACTTTTTTTTTTACCAAGAGATAACATGATAACATCTATCCACAAAAAATAATGTTGTTAAAGCATGCTACTTTCTTGAGTCTTTAAATTTGACCGCATGACCATCCATGGAGTGAACACTCCAGTAGCAAGATTATTGCCATTTATGTAGCCGCAATATTCTTCTATATAACCCTTTCCATTGCACAACAGAGCTATGCTGGAGCTCATGCATATGAAACCAGCATTTGGCCATGGTACGTTAATGTTAAAAATCATTTTAAATACTCCCCTCAGCCTTAAAAAATGAGAACATGTATGTGATTAGTTGTAAATATGTAAAGATATGGTTAGATTTGGTTATAATTAATTCTAACAAAGGTGAACTACAATTCAAAACCTCAGTAGAATTTAACAATTGATAATCAGCTAATAAAGCTTAAATATACAGATTTTCTGAGTATCACAAGCTGGACAACACTTAGCACAACAGAAGTATGTTTGAACTAAGCCAACGCAAGAATGAATAAAGGAGATTTTGCCAATAGGAATGACTGCAATTAGGGATACACAGAATAGGCAAGATGGGGTTGGAATTCATTGAAGAAAACTAGCAAAGGAACCAAGGTGCTGGGAGCGAATAACTAGAAAGTGAAAGGTAACAGAATGGGAAGAGGCTAAGAAAACATATGAAATGCAGGTCAGAGACTGATATCAGAGTATAAGCAAAGAGAAAGGGACAGAGGAATTCTAATTGAAAGACCTGCTCTGGTAGAAGTTTTTATTTGAAGCTAGAACAGAAGCTGCTGTTAAAAAAAAGAGAGTTAATTGGTAGGGCATACAAGACATTGCATAATAACTATAGGAATTCATCAGAGGAGGGTAGAAAAGATTGAGAAGCAAGACTGGATAAGCAATTCACAAGGAAACAATGGGAGGAAATATGTATGGCTCCTAAGTATTCAAAAAAGTCTAGAAGATTCAGGATTTTTGCTTGGCAGTGCTTGCACAGTTATTTTTGTACCCCAAGCAGACCCAAATAATTTTTCTTCAGGTAGATATAAAATGTTGGAGGTGTGACAAGGAAGAAAGAGGTAACTGGGAACATACATTTTGCAAGTATAATGAGCTGGCAGTCCTCAAAACTTCTATACAAATTACTATGTCAGAAATACTAGGTGAGCAAATTGGTGTAACTAAGGAAATTATTTTTTTGAGCTGGGATACAAAATCTGAATTGCCTAAACAAGGTATGGCCTTGCTAGGTTTAGTTCTGGTGGCTGCCAAAAAAGCAATTACAAAAAAATGGAAATCAAACTCTAAACCGAGTGTATAAGTACTGAATATTGTATCAGAAATAGAAGAACTGGAAGTGAGATATTTAGAAAAGGGTAGGAGCAAATTACATAAAAATGGAAAATGTTGGAACAATACAAGCAGAATAATGTTCTGGAGGAGGAGTGAGATTTAACGGAAGGCAGGAAGAGAACAATTTATGTAAAATTTGATTGCTAGTTATATTAAAAAAATAAAACGTGTGATGTATGTTTGTAACTAGGAACATTTTACATAAATGCATGCTTTCATATGTCTTCAGTGATAGTTCAATAAACGTGATTAAAATATATGCTTTGCTTATATTAATGCAAATGCAGTACACAATATTCAAATTCAATTAATACGACACATCATTAGTGTTAGCAATAGTTACAGTATCAATATGCTGTGCAAGTAGTTATTTTGAGCACAGATTATATACTGCTGTCATACTATCTGTAGCTTCATGCACCATAAATACTCTGAGGTGCAGACGTGGTACTAAACACTTCAGTACAAGTGTTATACAATGAGTGTCCCTGTCTAATGTATTAGACTCTTCACCTGGGTTCACAGAAGATTACTAGACTAATGGCTTAAGAACCTTTACAAGCCTAGCCAATATAACTTGATTTTACCCAATATATAGCCTCTAGAGGATGATATGCATTTGTGTCTGTGTCTTCAGTATCTCACAGACTGCCATTGCCTATAAGGGACATAGGCTCTGCACCAGGTGTGAATTTGCGATTCCACATCCATTGATCCAAACTGTATTTGTAGGCCAGGGAAGGGCTCTGCTTAATGTGAATGGGAAGCCTGTTCCAAAGAAGGGGCAATCTCTGAGACACATATCTGTCTCGCGAGCATTTTTTTTTTTGAGTCGCTGACTAAGTTCAGATCCCAAGATCAGGTGACCCTCATGCTGTTTAACTTGTGGATGTATAGCATCTCCATCAGGGCTGGATTTCAGCATGCCCTGTAGTTCAGCCATGATCACCCCTTAATAGACGGTAGGAGGCAGAGTAAAAGGATAGGGCTTTTAGTCTCTCCACATAGATCATGTTGTTTACAAGCTATATTTTCCTTTTGAGAAACCTCTAAGGTCGCTCAAGCTGCTTTAAGTGCTTAGTCAAATACATGCCAAATAGTGCACTGTACTCATTTTTTCATCTAATAAGGGCCAAGTACAATGGGACTATAATTTCCCAGAATATAAATGCCAAACCTTTACTTAAAAGTTGTGTTACATAGAAGGACTTCCTCACCACTTTGGATACATGGCAGTCAAAGTTCAGGCTACTATCTATCTGTGTACCTAGATCTTTCATCTCTAAGTCTACTCTTAGGGGTGTGATACTGATGTTGTAATTTGTAGGGTTATTTGGCTTCCCAAAGGGTATAATAATGCATTTTATTGCTTTTTGTTTTAGGCCATGGTTCTGGCACCAATCATTTCTCTGATCTAGACCCTCCTGAAGGATACCTACATTGTTGGGGAATTCAATGACTGCCTCCAACTTGCAGTCATCAGCAGACTTTGTTACCCAGAAGCCCTCCACATTAGCCTTGTCTTCAGGGAAGTATATTCCAAACAGCAGTGGTCCCAGCACTGAGCCCTGTGGCACACCACTAGTAACTGGCTTATTGCTGGATCTGGATTCACTTACTTTAACTATATGTCCTGTCTGTGAGCCAAGTGGCTATCCATCTGGTGACGTAGGGATTTATGCCCAGTTTTGTGAGTTTATTTATAACACCTGAATGGAGAATTGTGTCAAATGCCTTTGTCAGGTTGAGGTAGGCAGTATGTACTGTTATACCCTCATCCATGGCCAAAGTGACTTTTTCTAAGAAATCCACCAGATTCAGTAGGCATGACATGCCCATGACAAAAGCAAACTGAGTTGGGTCCAGTGTTTAGAGATTTCCTATGTCATTATTTATCAGGTCTTTGATTATTCTTTCCATGGTCTTACATTTACGACTAGTTAAACTTATGGGTTTGTAATTTCCCAGGTCAGTATATGGTCCTCATTTATGCAGAGTGATGACTGTTCCTGTCCTCCACTCTATCAGGACAAAGCCAGTCTAGAGGCTGTGGTTAAACAGAGATCCTAATGAGCCTGAGAAGTCTGATTTAAGGTGTTTAAGAGTCAACCTGTTACACTGTCATGTCTCATTGACGCTGTGTTTTTAACTTAAGAGAAAGCAGTGGCAACCTGTTCTTTGATGCTGGAGTGCTAGAGGGTATTTCTTGGGGGAGAATGGGGGGTGATGGGAAGGTGAAATATGAGCTGAATTTGTTGGCCAGGAGATTTGCTATATCTTCTGGCTGAATATAGATGATGCTATCTTCAACTAATTCTGCACATTGCTGGGTGTTGCTCTTAAGAATGCAGACATAACTGAAAAATGCTTTCTGGTTATCCTTAGCTTTAGAGGCTATTTTTATGTCAAAGTCTGCTTTCAGTGACTTGACTAGTTCCCTGATGCGCTTGTTTAGACTAACGAGGGACATTCTCTTCTGTTGTACACATTCCCTCTTACGTCTCGACAGGATTTTCTATCTTTGTTGCACAACCTAGTGATACTAGGGGTCCACCAGGGCAGCTTGCTTTTGCAGTTTGACCTGGGTTTATTTCAGTCTGGTACTACGTTTCTATGAAGTTGTTTATATGGTCATACAGGGCTTTTGTGCATGCCTCTGCATAGGTTTCTGCGTTTTCTGGATTTGGGGGAGCCTGGAAACTAGCTATGCTGTCCCTTAATGAGGGAAATTTAACTCAGAGAAGTTCTTAAATCTTTTGGGGATGGGTGGGGTTACTAGTTTTACCTTTATTTCAAGGGAGACCACTTTGTGATCTAATCTTACCAGTGAGGACATCATACTGGGGAGGTGCAGCACTATCCCATATTTATGAGCACCAGATCTAGGATAGTTGTTCTCTCAGTGGGAGTGCAGACTAGCTAGTAACTTCAGGTATGATGCATGGGTTTCCTGGTTTATGGTGGGGTCTTGTAGCTAGCAAGAATACTGTAATGGATTTTTCCCATGGTTAGTTGAACATGGAGTAGCTCAAGCATGTCATACTGCTTGACCAGCCTTGAGGTGTGCTTATCCTTTATGTAGAGAGATGCACCTCAGTCTTTTGCTCTTTTATGTTCAGTGGGTGGTCAAAATGTATGAAAGACATTATAGCCATGCACCGCTGGAGTGCTTCCATGGTGTTCAGTAACTGTACAGACATCTATATTCTCCAGGGTGAAGAGAGCTTCTAGGAAGTGCCGTTCTTGTTGAGACTCCTAACACTGAGCAGTAATACCTTTAGCTTGTCCTGAGAAGCTTTTATTATGTTGGAAGTTTTTGTCTGTTTGGCAGTGCCTAAAAAAGGCACTACAGTGGTGGTTAATGTTTTGGCCAATACCCAAAACCTAGAGGAGACAGTTGAAGAACATCCCTGGCAAAGCAGCATGGCTTGTAAACCATGTCCTCCCAGGCTAAGTATTGGATCCCTTTGGAATGTCACCAGTAGCTAAGCCAGTTGTTAAAGTTGATTATTTTCTGCTAGTATTGTGGCATCATCCTTGGTGGAATGCTGCTCACTGCCAGGATCATACCTGCCTGTGACATATTCTGGAGAACTCAATCATGTCTCTCTGGTACATCTCAGGTCATTCTCTTCCACATGGACTATAACTGAGTCACATTGGTACTTAGGAGTAGGTGACTTGAGTGCCTGCATGATACGGCAGATCCTGACCCCTGACACCATGTCATTATTTATCAGGTCTTTGACCTGCTAGGATGGAAATTGTCTTGTGTGCGTGCAGAGTTTCTGAGTACTGCACCTGAGAGGCCTTTGAGGTTTTGAATAAGTTACACGTGAGCACCTCCGCACATGTGGGTGCAGTGCATGTGAGTCACTGACAACCTGTTTGTTGCTTTCTTTGTCTACATGTGAGTCACATACTGTATTTGTATGTTTGAGAATTAGTGGTTCCCAGTATATACAAGTCAACTGTTACACTGCCTTAGGATGCCCATGTCCACCAACTTGGATGCAGAGATAGCAGGAAAGTGCCCAACCATGGCTGCAAGTCCTAATGTCTACTTGCAAGAGATAGGAGTGGAGGGGGTTTGTAACCAGACAAGGGAAAGGTGCTTATCTTCAGCTAACTTAACCAGTATCGCTGCTCCACACCCAAACCAAATGCTCTCTGAGCAGCAATATCCAGTGCACTATAATAAAGAAAGGTAGACCTACATAGTCCTACCTAAATGCATAAATGCTGCTCACAATGCAAACTAGTTGCCCTGTGAGTAACGGGGAATGAGATAAAGTTCCAAGGTGGTTTTTATAGGGAAATTTCAACTTCTGGTGATTGTGTGCATACGAGGCATCAGTAATTGCCGCTGCGCGAAGAGCAGCTTCAAACAAATGCAAGGCTTATATACGATCAGAAAAAAGCAAGTTTTACACTATCTATGCCCCAAGACCAATCAGGTAAGCACACAATGAACTTTCCACCAGCAATTTCCAGCTCAAATAGGTGAAATCGGCCCTGTCCTGCCAAAAGAGTGTAGACTTTGACCTTCTTAATGTAAAATGACTGGTTTGGAGCCCAAGACATAAAAAACCACAAACAGATGCCTTATACTAACTAAGAAACACTAGACGCAATGTATTTCAGTGCAAAACAGTAACCCTTGCAGTAGTCTGAAAATACAACTTTAAACTTTAAAGAATTGCAAAAAAATTAATTAAATAGCACAGCAAACTTTCACAGTATAATGAAAATAAGCAATGTAGGCTCTGACTGCAAAGGGTCTGTGGACCAGTTTGCTTACCCAGCTAACTAAAGTGATTAAATATATAAATTAAATTAATTAATAAAAAGCAGTTGGACGTGGTTCTATAAGTGGTGGTCAGTAACTGGAGGGACTAAGATGTATGGCATGCTTGGCAGTAAAGTAATGGTAGTAGTGCGGGCAGAAATCATATGCTCACTATTCTCATTGCTAAAATTGTGGGTGACTCGGTTTTCACTACTACATTGATGATTTTTACTTTGAATTTGAAGCAGATTTTTAGTGCCCGTGTTTTCGGTCTGTGCAGTTTTGAAATGAAAACATATACCTACCAACCTAAGAAGTGCAAAAAGTATACCATCAGTACCAATAGTAATAATAAAATGAATAAATGTGAAATATTTGGTTAAGTGACTTTAAAAGATGTAAAGAAATACCGAGTTGTAAAATTAATAATTTTAATTTTAAATTTATTTTATAATAATTAACACTACCTCCTCTATCTTCCCTTTACCATCACACCTCCTCAACTAACATGTACAAGCTTATCTTTCCTATGCTCACTGCATGCACTCTCCTTGCATATCTTACATCCTACCAAAGCTCCATCATTCTCCCACTCAACCACTACCACTGTACTACTACTCACACCACCACTCATGTCTCACCCACACTCAGCTCCCCTCCCACCAGCTCAAGAACCATCCCTATGCACCCCCCACATATTCTACCAACTATATTACTCAAACATAAAGCATCCCTACAACTTAACATAGTAACCCTCCCACCATACCTATTACCCACAGAGCACAATCATAAAGTTTCCCTTATAAACAAACACATTCAAAAACTGAGAAAACTAATAATCTCATGCATATCAAAACTAGCCCCAAGTGGAGACATCCACCCCAACCCTGGCCCTACCATCTCCAACCCCAATCCTCATAATCAGACTAGAAACCACAACTTCTCCCATATTACAGCCAAAAGAAACCCAAGTGACTTCCTTCTACTAAGCCTAAATATTAGAAGTATATCCAACAAAGTCCATGAACTCCATGCCACCATAGACTTGCACTCCCCAGATATAGTCATCCTGACAGAAACCTGGCTAAAACCTCACATTACCAGTGAGCAAATATTCCCTACAGGTTTACGGCATACTAAGAGTAGACCGGCTAAACAAAAAAGGAGGTGGGGTAGCTATAATATTTAAACAGCATCTAAACATCCAGTTCTAAAAATCATCAGCTCCACAAATAGGCAATGAAGAAATAATATATACCAACCTCAAAATTAACCAAAACAAAACCATCAACATAATTGGATGCTACTTCCCACCTGGCCAAAACATCCCTCCACTAGAAAACCTCCTCAGCTGGTCTACCCACCATCTCCCCCAAGATACTATCATCTTAGGTGATTTCAATATTGACTGGCAATCCTGTTCTGGCAACAATCAAACCCATCATGTACACCTTCATGACTTCACCCAACTAGTCCAGTCACCAACCAGGATAAATAAAAACTCCAGCAAGCACACTACCCTGGATTGGATACTAGTCAGTAAGAGCTCCCAGTCATATATAACAGGCTGCTTATCAGATAGCCTCAGTGATCACTCCCCAACATTCCTACTCAAAAAATACCTATACCAAGCTAAAGCTGTCATCTAACGTCAAATACGTAAAAAAATAAACTTTAACCCACTCACATTCGTCTCATCCCTCAAAGAATGTAACTGGCATCCTCTAAAGTACCTCAGTCTAGATGACGCAGTTGAATTTTTTAATACTACCTTCCTGAACATCCTTAATTACCATGCCCCCATAAGATTTTCCAGAACCAAAGCACAACCCTCCCCATGGCTACAGAAAACCACTCAGTCAGTAATGAAAAACAGGGATAAAGCCTGGGAGCACTGGCGCAAAACCAAAACCCCCTCAGCTAGACAGAAATTCCTAGAACTACGCAACAGAGTCAAAAAGCTAATAAAACAGGACAAATTCCAATACTACCAGTCTGCCCTAGACTCCTCACAACACAGCCCCAAACAATTCTGGTCCTCCATAAACTCCATCCTCCACCCAGGTAAAGTCAGTACCCCTCCTCCTAACATCCCTCACTCCTCAGAAAATATTGCTACCTCAATTCAACACACACTTCACCCAAACCATACTATCACTAGCTAAACAACACAACCCCCCTCCCCTCCAACCCACACCTTCAACTAGTAATCTCCCCACTGCCTTCTCTTTTTCTCCTCTACCTACCGCCAACATAAAAAAACTCTTAACTAAACTTAAACCCACCAAATTAGCAGCAGACAACCTCCCAAGTGAATACCTACAAATTGCTGCTGATGCTCTGGCCTACCCAGTATCCATCTTGATTAACCGATCTCTGTCAGAAAGTTACATTCCCACACTGTGGAAAGTATCACATATAATTCCCCTCCACAAAGGCGGACCATCCGCAGAACTAACCAATTACCGCCCCATAGCTATTCTCTCTCCACTCTCCAAAATACTAGAGAGATGCATACACTCTCAGGTCTCACACTACCTACTTACTAACAACCTCCTTTCCAGTACTCAGCATGGTTTCCGACCAAACCGTAGCACCACCACTGCCTTACTCTCCTTTACTAACACTATCCTTCAGCATAAAAACAATGGCTATCTCTCCTCTGCTACTTTCCTAGACCTATCTAAAGCATTTGACATGGTCCCACACAAACAACTTATCTCTGTCCTCAATAACCTATCCTTCTCACAATCAGTCACCAACTGGTTTCAGAGTTACCTGTCTGAGCGCCAACAATCCGTTGTATGGCAGAATGACATATCTCCCCAACTACCTGTCTCCATAGGGGTTCCCCAAGGATCAATCCTTGGACCCCTACTCTTCTCTGTTTACACCAATAATCTAGCCTCTGCCACCAAACATGGCACACTCATACAATACGCAGATGACTCGACCATCATCTGCTCAGCTCAGTCCCTACCCAAACTGCAAAAAGTCACACAGGAAGCCTTTTCCTCTGTTGAAACATGGTTATCTGATGCCCAATTAATACTCAATCCAAACAAAACTAAACTATTCATCTTCCAACCCACCAAACATACTCAAAACAACTCTCACTTTAACATCACAGCAAAAGACAACACCACTATATACCCAACTGAACACACTAAATTGCTAGGAGTGGAAATAGACAATAAACTAAAATTTGACATTCACATATCTATGACCATAAAAAAAGTCCACAAAAAACTCGGAGCGTTATACAGAAATAAGCAATTTCTCACCAAAGCAGCAAAGATTTCAATAGCAAATTCCCACCTTATCTCCACCCTACTTTATGCCTCTCCAATATATACCAACCTAAGGCAATGTGATCTAAACAAGCTAGAGACCTGCTACAACAAAATCGCCAAATTCGCCACAGGGCATCCTACCATAGTCACCACTGTCTCTCACTTGCTGAACTGGGCTGGCTTGAACTCCCTCACCTCCTTCAGTGGTATCAACTCTCACTCACCCACAAACTAGTAAACCATCCACTAAATGTCCCATCCCTCCAGAATCTACTCCAACCCTATCGCACCACCAGACCACTAAGATCCAGCAACAAAAATCACTTGCAGATCACTAAAGCCAATAACTCTGCTGGTGAAGCACTATTCTCTTGTGCCATAGCAAAATTATGGAACTCACTCCCACCCACAATTACCTCCGTACCATCATGCAGCCACTTCAAAACTTTACTAAAAGTGCACCTAAAAACATGCTGGCTATGCCCTTGCAACTCCCACTCTAATATCATCCACCCCATCCAACCACTACCTTTCTCTCCACTCGACTAACTGCCTTGATTATAGCAAGCTCAGATGCTCATAAGCCCAGTACTTATTATACAGCAGGAACTTCTCATTGTAACATTTGTTAATGTCTGTTACGTACTTAACAGATAAAAATTCTAGTTGTCTACTGATGTACTATGTTCTTCATATGTATATATGCTGTAAGTAATTGCTATGTTAAATTGTTAATCGCTATGTAATCCAATGTAGCTACTGTCTGTTTATTTTACTGTGGAGCTTTTCTCCCCGGGCCTCCACTGAAAATGGACCTACGTCCAGTCGGACACTCCCGGTCAACAAATTTAAATAGATAAATAAATAAATAAAAAATAAATAAAATAAAGGATGGTGCTGATTTCAAGTTATTTTGCAAGGAATGCACGTTTTATTTTAATGCTTTGAACATAAGAAATAAATGGCTGAAACTTAATATCTAAACCATCTATTTTAAAATTGCCAGTTTAATGACTAGATGAATTGCTGATGATTGAAATCTAATCCATGCATCTGCTATTTAATGACACAAAATTTTGTTGATAACATGACTTATCCTGAATTTGGAACACGTTTTAAGAGGCTCTGCTTGTGTACTGTATATTTATTTATTTTATTTAACATTTGTTTACCGGGAAAGTCTGACTTGGAACAAAGCCATTTTTCAGCGGAGGCCCGGGATGAAACGTTCCAGATGCATGTCTTTGTAATGTGAGAGGAAACTGGAGAACCCAGAGGAAACCCACAAGAACGCAGGGAGCTCATGCAGACTCCACACAGAAGGCACCCCAGCCAAGAATCAAACTGAAGAACCTCTTCCTGTGAAGCAACAATGCTACCGCTGCACGGGTTCCTATTAGATGACCGAAGACGCATTCTATTGAATGCGTCTTAGTCAAACTTGAAACAACGAAAAGGCAAAATACCAAAGCGACTTTTAAGCAAATTCTTTTTCCCAGGGAAAGAATTTGCTTGGCCGTTTCCGTTACTTTGCCATTTTCGGCACTGTAGTGCGATCTTGGAATTGGTATATTTAAGTGGGGGGTGAAGCCCCCCACTTTATGTATTCTTTCAATTTTTTTTTTTTTTGGAAGCTTTTTCTTGCATGGGGTTGATTATTCATTGTTCGCTTTTTTAAGCGTTCAGTGATATAATATAGCTGCACCACTGCGCCGTCGCTGTTGAGTCACATTTCTGAGTTGCAAGCATATGAAATACATTAAGTGTTTTTTAAGTGTAGAGAGTGTACCTATTTCTTTTATTTTCTATAATTCCAATGTCAGGTTTAATTCTGTAGAAGTACTTCAATGTCTGATCAAAGTAAACATATGCCACATACAAGTTCAAAATATTTACTTTTTGTAGATAAAACATGGTTTTCCGCATTAACACTAAGCTCATCACAAAGTTCCTTGTTTTGGGTTCTTGGAAGTGAAAACATGGAGTTCGATGTTAAAAACAATATCATGACCATGATTATGCTTGTGCTTCATGCAATGCAGGCGATCTTCACAGCTTTACAACTGACAGCTGCCTGTTCGATCCAGACTCGACTTGCATACCTTACAATCTGCTTTGATTGTAGTTACCTGCAGCTAACTAGATTTGCCCTGCATTGACTACAGTGTCTTTGAATCCTCCCACCATTTCTAAATGTCTGCCAACAAGAAAACTGTTTCTACAAATACACCATTTGTCTGTGAGAATATGCTTCCTGACATTTCCCATTACCAACATTCTTTACCTTCTCCTGGCTCTCTGGCATAGAAGGTAAAACCCTGACTACAACCCAAATGATCAGAGTTTGAACAGTCACTTACACTCTGGAATAGCTGGGTATGGTAGGATGGAAGGGAAAGGTTGATGCCAGTTTGCCCGTCCTAGGAAGAAGTGACTTCTGGTTGACGGATTGCTACTAGGCAAACAGGGGCTTCCACAACCCCAAAATGGTCAGGAATGGGGACATGGACTTGGAGATCTCAAGCTAGTGATGGTAGCCCTAATGCAAAGGAAGGATGTAGGATGTCCCGCGGTGATGCAGGTTCTCACGTCAGCCATCAAGGATGGAATACGGGTCCCACAAGAATTGTCCTCACTGCCAAAATGCCAACAATGGCAAAACCAACCTCTATGGCTGCCTGGATGATAGATCCTCTAATTAGCTCTCACCTCTGTTAGATCTCCTATGGGGAATGAATGGACTGAAGACCAAAAGGGGGAAGCTCGGAGGTCAGCTGTCACAGAAGTATCAGTATAATGAAAACATTCTCTGTCTTCAAACTGTGCACTTTTTTACTTGCACATTACAAAAAAAAAGCAGCCAGAAGCTGTGCTCTTGTAGTATGCAATCTTTCTCTTTATAGTTTAAAGCATCTAATGTCATTCTCTTCCCTTCTAAAGAGTAATCATTTAGCATCATTTAGGTCCTTTACTTTGCCTTCAAAGAAATGTTTTAGATGCTTCACCACTGTCCACTTCTCTAATGTTTTTTTTTAGACTATATCCTTTCAATCCACCTATTTACAAAAGATCAGGTTATCAAAACTTAGAATACAGTACTGTGAAATTAGAATATGCAAATGTTTCAACAACTCTCACACCAAATAAATATGAAAGGAATGGTAATTTCTAAACATTTACTGATAATGTTACGTTTTCTACTCAACTGGATCCCCTACTTTATGATTTTGCCAGTTACCCCTGGATGTCCTTGAAAATATCTGTGATTCACAGTCTAATAACTGGTAGCTCACTTAAAGCAGAATAAACCACACAATACCTTGATTTTTCAATGTGTAAATTTAACTGATAATCCATAATTATAGGAAATACATGGAAAGCCATGACAACAACGGTTCTCCCAGTCCCATATGAAGTTTGCTGCCTTTTTTTACAACATCAAAATACACAGAATGCCAAGATATTAAAATAACTCAAGATTTTCAAAAGAAATGCTGAATTTCCTCTGCACAGTCAGAAATAAAAATATTTTCATGTACATTCTGAAATAAGAATTGTGTTATTTTTCTTTCTAAAAGGAAACTCCTTTCCCTTAAGTTTACAATGATTTGATTACCTCTATAAACAGCTTCAAAGGTTTCCTAAAAATCAAAGTGATGACAAAAATACAACCTGTTACCTTTCCTCAAGTTTCAATTGCACCCGTGGACTTCTTTTAAAAAAACTAGGCTAATAAAATGATAATAAGAATTACCTTTAAAAGAAGACACCACCCTACAACAGTTAACCTTAGCATAGAGTTATTTTTTTCTCCCTATAATTTCACCTAGATATTTAGTGCCCAAATCCCCTTTGATGTCTGTTAATTTCTTAACTTCCATCTCTCCCTACAACAGATCATGAAGGTACCTCAATTATTTACTTGTTCATGCATGGAATTAATAAACAACTTGTGTATTACACAAAGTCACACAAGCACCTTTGCATAGTATAAAAGTTATATATAATTCATAGAAACCTCATTGCTGAGTACAGCAAAGCAGCATTAAAATCAGCCCCTGTATATCCCACTGCACCGCTCAGGAAGGATCCCTGCATAGAACATCAGTTCACAGATGTCCGTACTACACTAGATCCATGCAGAGCAATGCACAAAATGTGTAACTTACACAACTATTACCTGCACTGCACCTAAGCATTTTAATGAGAGACTCTGAGTAGGACTGTGTAGGAGATTTTCTATGAATTGTAAACTGACAAAAGAAGTTTTCAGTGAAATGAGTTTTCAACAACTGCCAATCATTAGCGGACCAGAGTTCTGCTGTGGCGACCCCTGTCCGGAAAAAAGCCGAAAGACAAACAACAACATTTTCAATGACTTGTGAGTCAACAAAATGTGACTCAATTAAAAGACATGTAAACATATCACAGAAACATATTAAAGCCTTGTTCTAAATTACAGGAACACAGCAGGATTTCCCTCTTTATCTACTTCTGTTTAACCTATAGCTAGAATCACCTGCACATGCAATAAACAGCTGATAGTATCACATCAGCAGGTAGCAATTGGGATATTTTTAAAAATTAGTCATAATCCACTTAAAACCTAAATAAAATAACAGATTTTGCATTAACATGTACCTTCTGAACAATAAGAAGTTTGAAACTCTAATATCTAGCACTGACTGACTGTAACCCTCAAACATTTTGAAAGAAAATCATTTTTTACGAAGGACGGGGCTGAGACATGAGGCAAAAATAAGTGACATTCAGGAAAAAAAATGTGGAGAGTTGAAAAGTAAGGCAGATAGCCACTTACCTTCTACAACCACTATTAACCTTTTAGTTCAGTTGACAAATACTCAATCCTTTACAACAACTAGATGTCTTTAAAATATGGTAATATGAGGGTGGAAGAAAAATGAAAAAAAGACAGACCAAATCAACATCAACTAACCCTCCCCAGGAATAAAAAGAAAGGTAATATATAGTTAAGTGAAGTAAAACAGTTACAAGCACCTGCACACTCGACATTTAAGGAAAATTCTAGCCAAGCTTAAAAATGTCACTAAACCAAGAATCAAATAATATACAAATACACTCACTCTTAGGACTGCAACAAACAATATGACCCATACAGACATTCACAGTGTTGCAAATTACATAAATAATTCAAACTATTACTTCATCATTCCAATGTCAATCCAAAAAACTAGTACTTTTGTAAAATATTGGTACCTGAAAGAATTATGTTCACGTTCATTTTACTGCTTACTACCCCATCCATCCATCCATCCATCCATCCATCCATCCATTCATCCATCACCCTTCTTCACATTTTTACACAAGGGGACGGAGTTTCACTTCAACAGTGACAATCATCTACAGCTAAGGTTGCTCAAAAACCCAAACATTTTACAAAATCTGAATGCAGAACATACTGGAAATTAAATACCAGAAAAATGTATAAAAATGCAATGTTACTGTACAAATATACATTTGATGGTAAGACTATTAGAAATGCAAACTTCATACAGTAAATGACAAAATGTTCAAATACTATTAAAATATATTATAAAAACAACTAATTGTAAAATTAAGTTTCTGTTAATGCAGAGAGCTGCACCTTAACATCCATCCCAACTATAATGAGGGTTCACTTCCTTAGAGAATTGTTTTTTCACCTAAATCATGTGTGTCCATTTACTTAAAGATAATGTAACCTTGAAGTCAGCATGAGTGTTGAAGGTGAAGGCACAACCCTAGTATGAGATGTACAGGACAACACAGCTGCCCCATTTGTAAAAAGTGAAGTAATTTTGTTTAAATCTTTAACTTGCCTATTTTTCCATATTCTACTGCACATTTCCTACAGCTTCATCCATCCAAGTTTTCTGGTTTATTAATACTGCACTCAACATATGAAATAAAAGTTCTGCTGTTTTTTTACAGGCAACTAATTTGTTTAATTTGAAAACATTATAAATACTGCTAGTAGTCTAGCTTGACAAGTAATAAGAATATCAATTGTCTACCTTCAACAAAACAAAATACTTTGAGATTCAGACATGGGAAAGGAAGACAGCTTAATGTCTAGAAGAAAACTACATACAGAAATACAGTTTACTTTTAATTCTAAGTTAATGCTAGAGTCAGTTTAGCATATCAGCCTAAATTAAACGTATTGCAGTTTCTACATTTAAGAAAACAATAGCTTTCAACCACAGAACACATAATGTAATATTAGCTGAAAATCTGTCTCATACCTGTTTATGTACGCAAAGATATTCATGTGTATTTGCATATGAAAAGGGACAGTACTGTGGGCATCCACAGAAAAACTAACAAGTACCAAAGTGAAAGATGGCATTCCCGCCTTCATCTTTATGTACAATTCCATGAAGCATTCACGTAACAACACATCAAACTGGAAACAAAATAAATTTGTTAAATAGATTGAGTATTATAGCCCTTTCAGATGGACAGCTTCATATGACATAATTAGCTTTCATAAGCTCAAGATGTGGGTGTCCGTGGTGGTGCATCTGTTAGCACTGCCGCCTCACAGCAAGAGGTTCTCTGGTTCGATCCTCGGCTGGGGTGCCTTCTGTGCGGAGTCTGCATGTCCTCCCTGTGGTTATGTGGGTTTCCTCTGGGTGCTCCGGTTTCCTCCCACATCCCAAAGACATGCTGCAGGTGGAATGGACACTCTAAATTGGCACTAGGCATGTGTGTGTGTGTGTGTGTGTGTGTGTGTGTGTGTGTGTGTGTGTGTGTGTGTGTGTGTGTGTGTGTGTGTGTGTGTGTGTGTGTGTGTGTGTGTGTGTGTGTGTGTGTGTGTGCCATCTGTGGAAGGTTGAGCGCCGGGCTGGCAATTCGACACTGTAAAACTCCACTGCCAATCATGAGCGGACAGGTGATCCGCTGTGGCGACCCCTAACCGGGAAAAGCCGGAAGAAGAAGAAGCTCAAGATATGCAAAGACAGCAGATGCATGCACACTGACCAGTGTGAAAACTGGAACTGTCGATAAAAAAGCCAGTTAAAGGTTATCAGTATAGGTTAAATTCAGTTGAAAGAAATTTGGAGAAAAAGAGAAAAAAAAAACTCTATCCAAGAAGAATGTAGCAGCTGTTCAGAAAAAATATCAATTCAAGTTTCAGCTATGGTAGAGGGCAGAGGAAAAAAAAATTAAATGCATATGTCTATATATATATATATATATATATATATATATATATACACACACACATACCGCATATATATGTACACACACATATATATATATGTATATATATATATATATATAAATATAGAATATATATATATATATATATATATATATATATATATATATATATAAAATATAACACACATATATAGATATATATATACAAAATATAACAAACATGTATATATATATATATATATATATATATATATATATATATATATATATATGTACATATATATATACATATAGATATCTACATATAGATATCTACATATATATATATATATATATATACACATATATATATATATATATATATATATATATATACACACACACACACACACACATATATACATACATACATACATATATATACATAGACATATATATATATATACACATATATATATATATATATATATACGTATATATACATATATATATACATATACACATATATATATATATATATATACATACATATAGGTTCATAGGTTCATACTAGGCTATCTGCCCTAGGGCATTTATAAGCCTAGCCAGAATGTGTTTAGCTTTCGCCACCCATTTTAAATTTATTTTGCTATGCCCTTTTTCGAGGTTAGTATACTGTGCCTCTGTCTAACAGTGACACAGAAGTGATACCCGGGGTAAACCTACGATCTCCCATCCACTCATCAAGATTCCTCTTGAAGAGAGTCAATGAGGGACTCTGCCTAACCTGGACTGGGATTTTATTCCAGAGTGAATGGAGCCTGTGGGTTATGAATCTGTCCCTCCAGCATGTCCTATTTATTTCAGTACTGAGGTTCAAGTCTCTCGAGCACGTAGCTCGATGGGATTTGGATTTTTCTGAGGTGCAGCATGTCCATTAATTCCGGGTTGGACATGGCTTTATACGTCAGGCACAGATTGCCTCTGAACAGGCGGTATATGCCACTGAGTAGAGCTGGAGTTTCTTTAACCGGGCAGCATATGGCATCTGTTTGAGCCCTTTGATCCTCTTGGTGAGGTAATTTTGGGGTCTTTCCAGTTGCTGCAGGTGTCTGGTTAGGTACATCCCAAAAGGGGCATTGTACTCAATTATGGGCCTGATGAGGGATGAGTAAAGAGGCACAATGACCTCCCCTGATCTAGATGTGAATCTCTTCATGATTAGGTGGGCTATATAAAATGTTTTTCTAACCACTTTGGCCACGTGGTTGTCAAATGAGAGATTGCTATTAACTTGGGTCCCCAGATCCCTAATTACTTCTTCGGTACTTAATGGATTACCACCTATGTGGTAATTTGTGGGCACTTTGTGGGCACTTTGTTTTTGCCAAAGGGGATGACTATACACTTTTTGGCATTTAGCTTCAGGTCATGGCTCTGGCACCAGTTGTCTGTTTCTATGAGGCCCTTTTGGAGGATGCTTGTGTTGGCTGGAGAGTCTATTATGGCGCCCAGTTTGCAGTCATCTGCGAACTTGGTCAGCCACAGTCCTTCCGTGTTGGCCTGCACCTCCGAGAAATATATACTGAACAAGAGAGGTCCCAGGACTGAGCCTTGTGGGACACCACTTGTAACTGGTTTGGAGTCTAACATGGCTCCAGCAATTCTAACCATGTGGGTTCTGTCCTTGAGCCAGTTTGCAATCCATCTAGTGACATAGGGGTTTATATTTAAGCTGGTGAGCTTATCTAAAATGCCCGAGTGGGGTATTGTATCGAAGGCTTTTGCGAGGTCCAGGTAGGCTGTGTGGACCACCTTCCCCTCGTCAATCACCTTGGTGACTATTTCAAAGAAATCAACCAGGTTTAAGAGGCAGGATCTGCCCTTAACAAAGCCGAACTGGGTAGGATCCAGTGTCTGTAGGTCCCCAATATCTTTATTTATGAGGTCCATGATGATCCTTTCCATAGCTTTGCAGACCAAGCTAGTCAGGCTTATGGGGCAATAGTTTCCAGGATCCGCTGAGGCACCACCTTTATGGAGAGGGACCACTGTTGCTGTACACCACTCTTTGGGCACATATCCTGTAGTAAGGCTGAGATTGAACAGTAGTTTTATGTTTGGGTTTAGCTCTTCTTGGAGTTCATGTAGGACGCAGCCAGGGACACCGTCTGGTCCCACTGATGCTGTGTTTTTTGCTTTGGAGAGGGCGGCTCTTACCTGAGCATCTGAGATGTCAGGGGGGCAGCATTCTGCTGGGATAGATATTTGCCCTTTTGGTGGGGAGGGAGAAGTTTGCGCTGAACCTGTCAGCTAGGATGTTGGCAATGTCTGTGGGTTCAGTGTATTTTTTGTCAATTTGGACTAATTCTGAGCATATATGGGAATTACCACCCAGGTTCCTAACATAACTAAAGAAAGCCTTGTGATTATCCTTAGTGTCCTGTGCAATTTTTCTCTCAAAGCTGGCCTTAGACAATTTTATGAGTGCCCGTAGTTTTTTGCTAATACTGATCAGTGATGCCTTCCCTTTTTGTGATTTTGCTCTATCATTTAGTAGCTTCTTCCTTCTATTGTATAGTTTGTTTATGGCTGGGGTCCACCAGACAGGACATCTGCCTTTGGAGGATTGGGTCTTGGTTTTATTTGGGATCTCATGATCCATGCATTCCTGAAGGTGTTCATAGAATGCGTTTATAAAGGATCCTTTTTGGGATTTTGCTCTATCATTTAGTAGCTTCTTCCTTCTATTGTATAGTTTGTTTATGGCTGGGGTCCACCAGACAGGACATCTGCCTTTGGAGGATTGGGTCTTGGTTTTATTTGGGATCGCATGATCCATGCATTCCTGAAGGTGTTCATAGAATGCGTTTATAAAGGATTCTGCGGTCTGGGTCGTATTTTCCACAGGCCCGGGGGCTTTGAAGGATTCCACCTCAGTTTTGAGGAGTGTGAAATTTGCTTTAGAGAAGTTTTTCACTGTGGTTTTCTGGGCAGGGGATGGGGTCAGGATGTGAATATCCAGTGAGTTTAGTTTATGGTCTGATCTTACCAGTGAGGGATACACTTCTGGTCTGGAGCATAGAGTCCCCATGTTGGTGATGATCAGGTCCAGTATGTTTTCCCCTCTTGTGGGAGTGGTAACAAGTTGTTCCATAGCATTTGAGTTTATAAATTCTAGGAACCTTTGGGCTAGGGTGTTGGAGCTAGAGTAATGCTCCCAGTCTATGTTTGGGTAGTTGAAGTCGCACAATATAATGGTGTTTGGAGAGACCTTCATATTTTCCAGTGTTCTCAGGAAGGCCGAGTGGGGTTCCTGGGTTTGGGAGGGTGGTCTGTAGTAGGCTATAAACCGGAAGGCAGTTTTACCCACTGTTAGTTGCACATGGATAGTCTCTGATGCTTCGTGCTTTGCCACCAACCTGGAGGTGTGGGTATCTTTGATGAATATCGATACTCCCGCTCCTTTTGTGGTTCAGTCCAAGTTTTGGGGCCGAAAAGCATGGTATGAGGTATAACCTGGTAGTGCTGGGGTGCTCTCGGGAGCCCTGAACCAGGTTTCTGTTACTGCACAGATATCGATGTTCTCCATGCTAAGGAGAGTTTTGAGTGCGTGCATCTTGAGGTTTAGACTTCTGGCATTGAGTAGCATTACTCTTAGTTTCTTATCCCTTGTGATACCTATGGAGGTGGGTTTGTCTTTTGAGCCTTGCCTAAAAAAGGCACTATGGGGGTAGCAAGAGCCGTTGCCAATATCCGAAAGCCCACGGGTGACAGGTGCCAGCCGTCCCTAGTGAAGCATCGTGGCTTGTCGAGCATATCATCCCAAGCTGACAGGCATTGGATCCCCTTTGAATGACAGCAG